>NC_133369.1:39879087-39951414 GCF_049309525.1 Garra rufa
AGATTATTGATATATATATATATATATATATATTTTTTTTTTTTTCAATATTAAAACAAAATTATTGTCTTGTTAATAAAATAGTAAATGTTTATTTTTTTTGCAAAAAGTATAATAATACATTTGTAAATATTTAAAAAAAATCTTGTTTTATATAAAACATTTTTTTTTTTTTTTTTTTTTACACTAAAAGTATTTAGAATTTATGTCTGTCTTGGAGTTTTGTGTAGAATGGACTTCCAGTAATTATTAAGAATTTAAATGCAAATAATAAATAATAATGATATATATATTTTTAATATTAAAACAAAATAATTGTCTTGTTCATAAAATAGTAAGCATTATATTAAGTAAGCATATATAAGTAAGCATATATTTTATTTTATTTTATTTTATTTATGGCTTAATTTTTATTTATTTTAATAAAAAAAATGTGTATATATATATATATATATATATATATATATATATATATATATTAAAACAAAAATAATTGTCTTGTTAATAAAATAGTAAGCATTTACTTTTTTTAGGAAAAATCAACAAAATGCAAAATAAAATATATAATAATACATTTGTAAATATATATATGTCTATATATATATATATATATATTAGGGCCGGGACTTGATTAAAAAATTTAATCTAATTAATTAGAGGCTTTGTAATTAATTAATCGAAATTAATCGCATTTTAATCGCATATAAATATTTGACCTGAGAACAGTGAGAATTAAGATTATTACATGGATTTTTAGTATACCATTGAATAATGACTGAATACATAAGCTTAAGCAACAAAATATTGTTTATTTTTGTTCAACCAAGTCCAACAGACTAATGCAATATTGCCATTAAGTGTAGCAAGAGGCACGTTCTTTAACAAGTCTTTCATGCCGAGAACTCTGCTCTTGTGTTTGCTTAATTATGCATTTAAACGTTAATGACCAAACCTATCATTATAAATGTTGCTGCACATGGAATATAACGCGGATAACATTTAAAAAAAAAATTTTATCAGGTTACACACTGATTATTTATCACGTAAACCCCTTTCTCTACCCGTCCGTTGGTCGCGTATATCCTCCATGTTTGTAGTTTTTTATCACTTTTTATGCGTGTTTGTAGTTCTAATCGAATCCTCGTTCACGGCGCAGTGTGTTGCGGGCAATATTAGCTGTTAAGAGTGTGCATTGATCGTTAAGTAGTAGACCATCCGGGAATCTTTGGAATAATTTTTTAAACATTTTAAACAACAACTACGATTTGGGACATACAATACTATTTAGGACGGACGCAGCTTGTCTAAACGCTAGTTGGTGCTCCAGTATAATCGGTCCGCGGAATCTCATCCAGTAAGAAACGTTCCGCGGTGCAAAACTAAGTGCAATTAAAATGCGTTAAAAAAATTTAACGCGTTATTTTTGTGTTAATCTAAATTAACGCGTTAAAGTCCCGGCCCTAATATATATATATATATATATATATATATATACACACACACAAATGTTTTTACGCATAAACAAGTTATCAAATGGTTTTATTGACTGATTGATTGATTGATTTGTTACCATGTATGGCTTAATTTTACATCAGAAGTTATTTATGAATTTATGTCTGTCTTGGAGTTTTGTGTACTACCAAAACATAAAAAAATTTATAATGATTTATACACTTTTTAATTAGATATTTACTTTCACTCTTGTAGTTGTTCCACCAAAAAGACACCAATATCTTAATAAAATAAATAATAAAATAGTATGCATTAGTTAGATTTGTGTTTTATAAGAAAAATCAACAAAAATGCAAAAACTATAATAATATTCCTGTAAACAAATGTCTAAGTTTTAAAAAAATGTCTAAGAAAACATTTGACAAGAATGTAAAAAGTTATATAATAATATATAATAATAAAAATATATAACAATGTTTTTCTTTGAAATATCTACTCTACAAGCAAATAGTGCATTTAAACACAGAAATGTACATTTACTATACATTTAATTCATTAAAACGTTAATAAAACTTAAATACTTGCATTTTTGTACCAGTAAAGGGTCGATAGTTTAGGTAGAAATTTCTGGCATATTTTGCTGTTTAACTTTAATTGTGCATCATTTATTTTATTGTCTTTCCATTGCCTTGTCACAAGGGTAGTCAACAAGTGAAAATGAGATTTCAGATGCAGTCAGCTTCCTATTAAGGAAGCTGATGTCATTCTAAGGAGAGGACGGCGAATCTCACACCATCTCTGTGAGTCGCATGAAACACTTCCTCTGGTTAAAATTTGATGAAGAGCACAGAGAGAGAGAGAGATTGAGATTGAAGACCATTGAAGGGGGACTCTTTCTCACCAAATGCCAGCCGTTACGGTTAAAGCCACCCTTCACCTTTTCACCGTCTGTTGACAGTAATGGAAGGCACCTGGCTGGCAGTCAGCAGAATGCTGTTCGCTGCTGCAGTCTGATTGATCCTACGGTACAGCTGACATGAAAGCATATGGAACGGAGCCCACCGCTGGAACTCCAGTGCCGACCGAAGCGAGGAGATCGCATCCGTCTGATGGTTATCAGGGTCTCTGCCTCGCTCCCGGCCGGGTGACTAATCTGAAGTACCTGCAAGGGGTCTCTTGAAATATCTGGGTCAACCTGAGAAAGATGGAACACAGCTGAAGATGGCGAGGAGGAGGAAAAAATGAACCAAAAATGTTTTTTTCTTTTTTCCCCCACTCATTTCCCCTGCCAAGTTCTTAGGAAGCAATCTACGTTCTGCCTCTTGAAGTTGTAAATACATTACAACTCTCGAGCCAAGACAAGGGAGTTCTGGCTCGAGAACGAAGCGCAACACTTTAGTTTAAGGGTCTAACATAATGGTCTTATAACAGCATAATGGGCTATATATAATGTTTGCCTGAGGATTTATATCCTGCGGTATCAGGCACTTTAATGTTTGCAATGTTTGAAAAGGAAGAGTTTAGTCTTGAATCTAAGTCGGAGATATTTTAAGCGAACAGAGCCTGAAGTTATGAGATGATTCAGGATCAGTTCTTGTCATTTTAATGAGATAGATTTTTAGCTGAAACCATAGTCCTTGGTGATTCATAAAATGCATGTCAACAGCTACTGGCACTTTGAGAGTCTGAAAAAGCAACACAAGCAAAACTAAATTAATACACATTTCTCACACAAGTCTATTCAGGAAACTGAAAATTATTTACACCATTATTATCTGTAATCCAGTGCCTCAGGTAAACAGGAAAGTCTGATTCTTTTTTGTGAACTGATTCTTTCAGACAGTTTGTTTCAAAGAACTGGTTCAAATCATTGATTCACCATCATTATATAATTAAAGCACCCAATAATGATGTGGAAAAAGTCACTTAGTTCTTGGATGGCTTGTGAGTGAGTAAACCAACAGCAAAATTTCATCTTTGGATGGACTATGCCTTTAAGAAGAATGAAATGAAAGACAAAATTTTGAAAAATGTTGGGATCCAAACAACATTGGACCCTTTACTTTGATTGTATAAACCAAACCAAACAAACAATAAGAAACTTTTCTGTAAAATATGAAAATAAATAAATAAATAAACAAACAAATAAATAATGAATAAATGATGACACAATTTTTATTTTTGGATGAATAATCCCTCTTTAAAACAAAAAACAACAAACAAATTTAACCTAAATTGTATCAAAAATAAATTAAAAAATAAAAACCTTACATGGGTTTGGAACAACATGAGTAAATGATGACACAGTTTTAATCCTTCTATTAAAAAATAAAATAAAAGAAACAACAACAACAACAACCTCTTTTGTGTAAGATATAAAAAAATACAGTACAATACAATACAATACAATACAATAAATACAATTTGATAAATTAATTAATTAATTAATTAATTTAAAACATTACACAGGTTTGGAACAACATAAGATGAGCAAATGATGACAGTTTTATTTTTGGATGAATTATTCCTCTATAAAACTAAAACAAATAACAACAACAAAAACTTAATTTTCTGCAAAATATCAAAAAATTAATAAATAAAATTAGATAAAATATCAAAGTTTTTATTTTTGGATGAATAATTCCTCTATAAAAAAAACAAAAACAAAATAAATAACAAAAACTTATTTTCTGCAAAATATCAAAAATAAATAAATAAAATGAGATAAAATATCAAAGTTTTTATTTTTGGATGAATAATTCCTCTATAATAAACAAAACAAATAACAACAACAAAAACTTATTTTCTGCAAAATATCAAACATAAATGAGTAAAATGAGATAAAATATCAAAGTTTTAATTTTTGGATGAATCATTTCTCTATAAAAACAAAAACAAAATAAATAACACAAACTTATTTTCTGCAAAATATCAGAAATAAATAAATAAAATTAGATAAAATATCAAAGTTTTCATTTTTGGATGAATAATTCCTCTATAAAAAAAACTAAACAAATAACAACAACAAAAACCTATTTTCTGCAAAATATCAAAAATAAATAAATAAAATGAGATAAAATATCAAAGTTTTCATTTTTGGATGAATAATTCCTCTATTAAAAAACTAAACAAATAACAACAACAAAAACCTATTTTCTGCAAAATATAAAATAAATAAATAAATAAATAAAATTAGATAAAATATCAAAGTTTTCATTTTTGGATGAATAATTCCTCTGTAAAAACTAAACAAATAACAACAACAAAAACCTATTTTCTGCAAAATATCAAAAATAAATAAATAAAATGAGATAAAATATCAAAGTTTTCATTTTTGGATGAATAATTCCTCTGTAAAAACAAAACAAAACAACTAACAGCGACAAAAGCTTATTTTCTGCAAAATATCAAAAATAAATAAATAAAATTAGATAAAATATCACAGTTTTCATTTTTGGATGAATATCTCCTCTATAAAAAAAACAACAACAAATAAAAAAAACTTATTTTCTGCAAAATATCAAAAATAAATAAAATTAGATAAAATATCACAGTTTTCATTTTTGGATGAATATCTCCTCTATAAAAAAAAACAACAAATAAAAAAAACTTATTTTCTGCAAAATATCAAAAATAAATAAAATTAGATAAAATATCAAAGTTTTCATTTTTGGATGAATAATTCCTCAATAAAAAAACTAAACAAATAACAACAACAAAAACGGTTTTTTTTTTCCTGCAAAATATAAAAAAATAAATAAATACAATGAGATAAAATATAAAAGTTTTCATTTTTGGATGAATATTCCTCTATAAAACAAAAACAAACAAATAACAACAAAAACCTATTTTCTGCAAAATATCAAAAATAAATAAATAAAATGAGATAAAATAGCAAAGTTTTCATTTTTGGATGAATAATTCCTCTATAAAAAACTAAGCAAATAACAACAACAAAAACTTAATTTTCTGCAAAATATCAAAAATAAATAAAATTGGATAAATACATAAATAAATTAAAGCATTACACAGGTTTGGAATAACATAAGATGATTAAATCATGACAGGGTTTTCCTTTTTTGGATGAATAATTACTCTATAAAAAACAAAACAAACAACAAAAACCTATTTTTTGTAAAATATAAAAATACATAAATAGATAATAAATAAACAAAATTAAATAAATGAAATAATTAATTAAAGTTAATTAACTAAAGGTCTGGAACAACATAAGATGAGTAAATGTTGACAGTTTCCATTTTTAGATGAATAATTCCTTTAGAAAAAAACAAAACAAAAACAAAAATCTCTTTTCTGTAAAATAAATTAATGCATACATAAATAATTACACAGGTTTGGAACAATATGAGATAAGCAAGCGATGGCACACTTTTCATTTTTGGGTGAATAATCCCTGGCATTCCTGGTATTTCCTGTAACAAAACTTTCAGGTACATGATAAGCTTCAAGTGATAACCCTGTGATATCTGTTCCGTTAATCTAGTTTACCCAACTTGCCATGACAAACAACAGCATTGTGCAATAGAACATTTTATCAGTGGCTTTTTTTTTATTTCATCGTCTTGCCATAAATAGTCCCGTCCACAATGAAATCTCATTGGCCCAAACATAATTATGTATTGAACGATAAATATGTTTTCTTTGACTGTGATTTCACTTTTTGGTCACAGAATAAGAATCTTTTAATTAAAATGCAAGTGCCTAGTTCTTAGAAATGTAATCTTTCCATTGATTTTTGGAAAACATAATACTATTTTAATCAAAAAAATGACATTTAATGACAAGTTTATCATCCTGTAGCCTGACCCTGCATAGCCAGCAATGCAACTACCATGTTCAAGGCCTAGAAAGGTTGTGAGAACATTGTTAAAATAGCCCATGTGACATCAGTGGTGCAACCGTAATGTTATGAAGCTATGAGAATAATCTTTGTGCTCCAAAAATAACAACTTTATTCAACAATTTCAAAAAAAGATCTTAATTTGTGTTCTGAAGATGAACAAAGAACAGGTTTGAAACAACATGAGGGTGAGTAACTAATGACAGAATTTTTGTTGTTGGGTGAAATATTCCTTTAAAGCTTGTTAATGGAATGAGAATGAGTGTAACGTCTTTGTTTTTCTTTTTTTCATGATTACTTTTACATCTCACCCCTCCTATACCTCTATAACATGCTTCTACCAGGTCCATGTGCCCTAAATATAGCCCGACTTTGGCTTGCATGTCTGGATTTCCTGTCAGCTTCGGATCTGAGCTGTAATCTTCTGTAGCACTCTTTCTATCTTAAGAACATGTTAAATTAAACTCTCTCGATTTGTAACTGCCTTCATCCTTTTCCTTTTAGTCCCCTGTCCTATATCATGCTTCACCGAACTGGTTGTTGGGCCTTCTGTCACGGCTTGATGAGAAATATAGACCCTTGAGGTACAAAGATGAAGCGGTGCAGTCATGGTTGCCATGGCTGACCACATGTTGTGTGTTGTTTCTCCGACATGACATGCTGTTTGGGCGCCACAACTCTTTGAAATCAATAGAGTGGCCATGGGATCAAAGCTTTTCTGTTCTTAATGCCTTTACCAGTTACAGTAGCATCCTCGCTCGTTCTGTCTGTTCCGTTCACTCTTTCTGTGCCCTTTTAATTCTGGCTGGAAATTGAATGACAGAGCTTGTCAAGGTTAGGACACATTGTAATGTAAAGTTTTCTCTGAAGGTTTGTTAATTGAAGATTTTTCAGGATAGACTTGTCAGAAATGATTTTAACAAATCAAATTTTGTCTGTGGCTCTAAGAATTTTAGTGACGAACCTGCGTGTACTAACTGCTCAGTTAGCGATTACAGCAATGTTTTAGGTTTGATATTTTTAGTGCCATGTTTTAATTTTAAGTTCACTTAGTTCAACCCTTGTGGAAAAGTAGTGCCCTTAAATTTCTCAATTAAAGCACTGCCGCTATAGCCGTACATGTTTAGTAAGACGCTTTTGGTCATTGCATCACATTGTCTGATGTTTTTTGAGCGCGTGTTTTCAAGTTAAAAATAGTTTGCATTTAAAAACAAGCCTTGAACATTCAGTTCCATTCTGTTTTGCTTCGCCAACATGTCTTATGTAAACGTCTCTGTAAGAAACACGTCCGATCAGGTTCTGTTGAACCTTAACCTAGCCTAATTATACAGAGCTTCTGTAAGACGATTAGTGGACTAGCCATTGATATAACTCAATGAATAGTCGAAAAGGAAAGCGAAAAGTGATGTTTAACTCAGGTCGTAATCTTTAGTTTAGTTGAGTATTTAAAAAAAATGCTTGGAAATTTTGTAAAAAGCACTTAAAAATCTGCTGTAGTTTACACATACAGTCAAGCCCGAAATTATTCATACCCCTGGCAAAATCTGACTTAAAGTTACTTTTATTCAACCAGCAAGATGATGTACAAGAGGCATCATTGTGGAAAAAAATATTACTAATTTTTTATTTACATTTAACGAAAAAGTGGCAAAATTATTCATACCTTTCTCAATAATCAATAGAAAAGCCTTTATTGGCTATTACAGCAATCAAACTATAATTGCTTCCAGCAGTCTCCACTGGTATTCATTCATCTTTAGCGATGAGCTCCAACTCTTTCAGGTTGGAGGGTCTCCTTGCCATCACCCTGATCTTTAGCTCCCTCCACAGATTCTCAATTGGATTTAAGTCAGGACTCTGGCTGGGCGACTGCAAAACGTTAATGTTTTTGTCTGCTAACCATTTCTTCACCACTTTTGCTGTGTGTTTTGGGTCGTTGTCGTGCTGAAATGTCCACTGCTGCCCAAGACCAAGTTTCTCTGCAGACTGCCTGATGTTGTTGTTGAGAATTTTGATGTATTGCTCCTTTTTCATGGTGCTGTTTACTGTGATTATTTTTCCTGGTCCACCAGCTGAAAAACAGTGGGGATGGTGTTCTTAGGGTTGAGGGCTTCTCGTTATTTACGCCAAATGAAGGCTACATCATTGTGGCCAAACAATTCAATTTTTGTTTCATCTGACCATAAAACAAAAGACCTCTCTCACTATCCTCCTGGCCAGCACAGGTGTCACTTTTGGCTACCGACCATGTCCTCTGAAATTTTTCACAGTGCGGAATGTCTTGTATTTTTTAATAATACTTTGCACTGTAGACACCGGAACTTCAAAACATTTAGATATGGCCTTATAGTCCTTTCCTGACTTGTGAGCAGCCACAATGCGCAGCCGCAGGTCCTCAGTGAGCTCCTTTGTCTTAGCCATGACTGTCCACAAACCAACAGCAGAGAGCTTCTGTTTTTCACCTGTTGGGTTGATTAAAACAGCTGTTCCCAATGAATCAGAGTAATTAGGATGCTTTAGAACAGCTTGGACTATTTGGAATGGTATAGAACTTTGGATTTTCCCATAGACAGTGACAGTTTGCAAAGGGTATGAATAATTTTGGAAATGCCACTTTTTATTCAAATGTAAATAAAAGCTGAGAAATATTTTTTTCCACAATGATGCCTCTTGTACATCGTCTTATTATCTTTTGGGAGAAGCATGTGGAAGGAAGTAGTTTGCACAAAAGAGTGTTTTTAAAGACACTCCGTTGTTGTTTCTTATGTATTTACACACTTGTGTCATCAAACTGTTGTATAAATGCAATATCACAATTCATTTACAATGCAAATCAAATCATACATAAAGTCACTTGAATTCACCTCTTCGATAATGAGCATGTTTTTGTTGTATAATTTTTATTTATTAAAACTCTTTTTTTTATATATATTTTATTTATGACAGATTTTCAAACAGTTTTTCTGAAAATACAAAACAAACCGGAATCCCACAATCTGTATATATGTACACATAAAAAAATAAAATATATATTTTTTAAAAACACAACAACAACATATATTGGAACATGCACCAGGGACATTGAAAGATACATGCCTAAAACAACGCCACAGACTTAAACAAATTATTAAACATGGAGTGAAATAAATAAATCACATAAATTTCAACTCTTAAAAAGATAAGTGAGGAAGGAGCCCCAAATTTGATTGAATTTTCTATAAGCGTCATTCTTAGAGAATCGAATCTTTTCAAGCTTGAGAGCAGCAACCATTTCAGCCAACCATTTATGAAAAGTGGGTGGTAGAGCGGACTTCCAGTGCATCAAAATAACCCTTTTAGCAACCACCATGCCAAACATAAGAGACAATTGCTGAAAATGTGTCAAACCTAGTGTATAGTCAGAACATCCAAACAAAGCTAATTCAAAATCTGGACTGATATCTTCTCCAAAGACATTTGAGAACCACTGAAAAATATTCTTCCAAAACTTCCAAAAATCTCAGGGCAAAACCAAAAAGTATGAGCATGCGTCCCATCTGAACTCCTACATCTATCACATAATGAGGAAACTGAAGGGTAAATTTTATTGAGTTTAGATTTAGTGTAATGTAACCTATGCAGCACTTTGAACTGTATAAGTTGTAATCTTGCATTAATAGAGCGGGAATGAATTCGTTTCAATCCCTCCTCCCAAATCTCCTTTGAAATATTGAGTCCAGTATCACTTTCCCAAGCTACTTTAAGGTGATCTGAAGATACTGCAAAATGAGAGACGAACAAAGAAACAAACGGTCACCAAATGTTTGGCCATGGGAGATTGCCCCAAAAAATTATACAGATCATGATCTTGCGGTAGCTCCTGAAACTCAATAAAATTATTTTTTATAAAATGACGCACCTGTAGATATCGAAAAAATTGTGACTGGGAAAGATCAAAGAGTTTATATAAGTGTTCAAAAGTGGCAAATTTCCCATCTATATAAAAATCCTTAACTGTGGCCAATCCTTTGCCTCTCCACAGTGAGAATACCTTGTCCGACTTGCCAGGCGAAAAATTATTATTATCGCAAATAGGCAGGTGTACTTAGGGACATGTAATATTCAAAGCAGTCTTGATTTGATTCAGAATTCTAATGGAGTTGAGCACAACAAAGTTTTTACATTGTGACTTTTTTAACGATGCTGTTTTAGAGAAAAGAATAGTGGCTAAGGAGCTACCAACAACTGACTGAGCCTCCATATACAACCACTTGGGTAGCGAGTCTATCAAACTGTCAGCAGCTTGATCACTCATCTGCCAAAACATCATAGCCCTGGCATTAGTGGCCCAGTAATAATGGCGGAACACTGGTAGCGCTAAACCACCTAACTCTTTCGGCTTCTGCAAATGGGCCTTAGAAATTCTATGTGCTTTGTATCCCCAGATAAATGGAAAAATAATAGAATCTAATTGTTTAAAAAAAGAATGTGGCAGATACACAGGCAAATTCTGAAAGAGATAAACAAAGCGAGGCAGCGAGACCATCTTAATGGCATTGACCCGACCGATTAAAGATAACGGAAGAACCCTCCATTTATCAATGGATAATTTTAACTTATTAATAGCTTCTGTGAAATTTAAACTGAAAATATGTTTACAGTGTTTAGGAATGACTAACCCCAGATAAGTAAAGTGATCCTCTGATATTCTAAAAGGTAATGACCTCAGGAACTGAGCATCCAGCCCCTCACCCAAAGGCATGAATACACTTTTATCCCAATTGACAGAATAACCTGAAAAAGAGCCAAAAACATCAAGCGATTCCATTAAAAATGGCAAGGAAAAAGAAGGATTGTCTAAATATAAAAGTAAATCATCCACATATAAAGACACCTTAACCTCAGAATGACCACATGTAATACCCCTAATCTCAGAATGATTACGAAGATGTATAGCCAAGGGTTCTAGGGCTAAATCAAATAACAGTGGGCTTAAACAACATCCCTGACGTGTGTCACGCTGAAGAGGAAAAAAAGCAGACCTATCCGAATTAGTAAGTATTGCAGATTTAGGGGATGATTAGAGCATTTTTATCAATAGTTTAAAATTCTCACCAAAGCCAAACCGATCTAACACAGAAAACATATAGCTATATTCAATTCGGTCAAAAGCCTTTTCAGCATCTATAGAAAGAACGGCTGCCTTAGAACTCGTATTCTGATTATTGTACAAAATATTTAACAGACGACGTGAATTAAAAAATGAAAATCTTCCTGGGACAAAGCCAGTTTGATCTGAGTGAATTAACGAAGCCACATGTTTATTCAAACGAGTAGCCAAAATCTTGGCAATCACTTTTTGATCAAAGTTAAGAAGACTTATAGGCCTATAACTAGAGGGCTCTGTAACATCTCTATCTTTTTTCTTCAGAACGCATATATGTGCCTCATACAAAGAATCTGGAATTTTTTTCTTCTCAATCGAATGATTTATCATTCTAAGCATCAAAGGGGCGATTGCATTTGCATTAGCCTTATACAATTCCACACTGAACGCATCAGGGCCTGTGGCTTTCCCATTTGAAAAGGAGTTTATCGCCTCCAAAATTTCACACAGAGAGAACGGTTCCTCTAATTCCTCTCTGGCACTTTCATTAAGTTTAGGAAAGTCTACCGCATCAAGAAATTGGCACCCTGTGTCATGAAGCTCCAAACAGCTGGAAGAATAGAGATGCTTATAAAATTCAGCAAAACGATTATTAATTTCTTTAGGATGTGTTAACAAAGTTCCATTCTGAGATTTAATTTGATGTATCGCCCTGCTAGCCTGCACACCTCTCAATTGCCAGGCAAGAAGTTTATCTGCCTTATCTCCCAGTTCGAACTGTTTCTGTTTAAGTTTAATTAACAGATTAGAAACTTGATCATTCAGAATAGAGTTATATTCATATTTCAATTTAAGAATAGCGTTTAGGTCAGTCTGAGATTTAGATGAACGAAATACTTCTTCCAAGGACGGCAATATAGATTCTATCTCAGACAGACGCCTGCGTTTCTCTCTCCTCAACGAGGATTCATATGCAATAATGTGACCCCTTAGCACTACTTTACAGGTTTCCCAAAGACAAGAGTCTGTAACGTCCCCCTTGTCATTGGTCTTCACAAACTGGCCTAAACACTCAGATATGTAAGATTGAAATTGTTTATCCATTAATAATTGAGGATTAAAACGCCAGCAATACTGTGCCTTTGTTAGCGGGATTTTCAGACCCATAGAAATAGGGCAATGATCAGAAATGAGAATATTATGATATTTAGAATAAGTAACATCCTGAATGAGTTTCGAGTCAATGATAAAGTAGTCAATACGTGTATACGATTTATGAACACAAGAAAAAAAAGAATAATCACAAGCAGTCGGGTTGAATAATCTCCATACATCCACAAGATTCAATGATTTTATTAAATTATTTAAAACACCTACAGACTGAATAGAAGGAGGAGCTTGTGAAGATTGGCGGTCCAAATAAGGGTCCAAATAGCAATTAAAGTCTCCCCCAATTATTAAGTTAGTTGAATTCGTGTCTGGAATAAGCCTGAATAATTTCCGAAAAAACCCCGGATCATCTATATTTGGTCCGTACACGTTAACACACGTAATCGGGAAATTATTAATAAATCCAGACACAATAATATATCTTCCCGCCGGGTCAGGCACCACAGAGTGCATTCGGAAAGGAATAGATTTTTTAAAAAGTATAGCCACACCTCTAGCTTTAGAGGAAAAGGTGGCTTGATAAACTTGTGAAATCCAATTTGCCCTCAGCCGCATTTGTTCAGTGGGTCTAATATGGGTTTCCTGAAGGAAAATAATATCAGCCGACAACGACTTTAAATGTGTAAACACTTTTCTCCTCTTAATTGGGTGCCCCATTCCTCTCACATTCCAACTAACAAATGTAATGTTCACTCCGGCATTGTTATAACTATTAGTAGTAATGCCACTCATACAGCGTCATCAAAAACAAAAACATAGAGTCAGTAGCGTTAGTTATCATAGCATAAATAAACATTATCTGGTGCAACAAAGAACAAGAAAAGAAACACACGAACTCCCCACAGCTGTCCCAGTAACTACGGCAGCAAGTATTCCCCATCTTCTCGGAGACGACTAGAGTGCAGAGTAGGACCAAATTGGCTTACCTTAACTCAACCGAATAGCAAGAACACAGAAAAAACACACGAGGCGTTAAAAAAAAAGCAAAGACATCCTCTCCGCGCACATGAATCACATACCACAGTGAAAAATAAACCAAATATTCCAAAGTCCACTTCTGTTAATCGAGGTAAATACTCAGACCAAGCTGAGTAAAGTCACATGTTGAACCTACGCTGAGTCTTTTGACAAGTTACCCACAAACTTCTTTGCATCTTCTGGAGATTCAAAAGAAAACTCCCGACCGTTATGATGCAACATCAGTTTCGCTGGGAAGCGCAAAGACCATTTCAGCCCGGCCTCTCGTAGAGCTTTCGTAACTGAGCTGAAGGCACGTCGCCGCGCGGCTACCTCCGGAGTATAATCAGGGAAGATGTAAATCCGCTTTCATTTATATTCCAGAGGAAACTTTTCCCGGCTCAGACGAAGGATTAAATCCTTGTCCCGATCATGGTGGATCCGTGCAATAATGGTGCGAGGTCTCTGGCCGTCAGATGGCTTGGGTAACAGTGCCCGGTGGGCACGATCAATTTTCACCGGTTTGGGGAAATTGTCTCGGCCGAAAAGCTCCGTAATCAGGTCCGAGATGAACACCGAAGGGCGTCCCTGCTCTTCTCCTTCCTTTATTCCCACAAATTTGAGATTCAGTCTGCGAGAGCGACCCTCCAAGTCATTCAGTTTGGCCCAGAGAGATTTATTTTCTGCACGCAAATCATCACACCTTTTCCACCTCTCCTAGCCGTGAATCCGTACCGTTCAGGGCACCTTCTATTTCCACAATTTTTTGTTTGACGCCGGCCTGTTCTGACTGTAGGTTAACCAACGTGGCGTCTAACGCATCCAAGCGGCCACTTAGAGCTGTCATCTTGTCCTCAATTAACTTCTTCAACTCATCTCCTTGGGAAGCGATTGCAGCAAGTATCGCGTTCACATTACCCTGTGAAACAGAGTCACTTAAATTGGCGTCCTCCTTCATAGCTGCAACGGCTTTTGAAGATTTCTTCGACGCCATTTTCAGACAGAATGAGTTAACGATACGACGAAAACCGTCCTCGAGGACCTTGTTTACCACAACGTATTCAAAACAACTAAAACAATGTAGCGTTCAGAGAGTCATTGGACACTAAAATGAGCTGATGGTACTTTAGATATGAAAATAATCCAAATTAAAGCGCCAATGGAGAGGAGCTAAAAAAAAAGACGACTACTCCATGATCTGCTCGCGTGCGCCCCCCCATTAAAACTCATTTTGATATTTTTTGAAAAGGCAAATAAATATAGTTGTCTTGGTATCATACTGTACTGAGAAATTCTTATAAAGGAAACAATATGTGTGACCCTGGATCACAAAACCATAGTCTAAAGTACCATAGATATATTTGTAGCAATAGCCAAAAATACATTGTGTGGGTCAAAATGATCGTTTTTTCTTTTATGCCAAAAAACATTAGGATATTAAGTAAAGATCATGTTCCATTAAGATATTTTGTACATTTCCTACTGTAAGTATAAATATTGCCCAAATATTGCCCTATCCTAACAAACAATACATCAATAAAAAGCTTATTTATATATACATTTTAATTTTATGACTGGTTTTGTGGTCCAAGGTCAAACTTTTGTCCGCTAATTCATGTGGTGCAGAAAACAAAAAACAACAACAACAACAACAACAACAAAAAACGTCTCGGGTTACGTATGTAACCTTAGTTCCCTGAGGGAACGAGACGCCGCGTCAGGAACGCTATGGGAAACGCCATTGGCGGGCCGCACTCTGAACTGTGTATAACAACCAATGAAATGACGGGAGTGACGTCACAGGCGCGGTGACGTCATCGACCGGGAAGTATAAAACGCGTGCGTTTGAAGCCGGTGGCAGCTCTTTTTAGGAATGAAGCGAGCGCCGCAGGGTGCGGGAATTATGGTCCGAGACGCGGCGTCTCGTTCCCTCAGGGAACTAAGGTTACATACGTAACCCGAGACGTTCCCTTCCGGGAACTCGAGCCGCGTCAGGAACGCTATGGGGAACGAGACTACCAACGCCCCCATAATTTCCGAGCCCTGCGAGTGTCTGCTCAACCAGGGTGGAAAGGAAAGAGCCCTTGTCTAGCATTCCGCGGACAAGAAGGCCCTGTAGTCCTCGGCCCTCGGGCACACGAGGAATGGTAGTCTTCCTCTGTCTGGTCGCCAGCCAGAACGAGAGGTACTCCGCG
The DNA here is from genome assembly GCF_049309525.1 of Garra rufa. NCBI lineage: Eukaryota > Metazoa > Chordata > Actinopteri > Cypriniformes > Cyprinidae > Garra > Garra rufa. The sequence goes on from NC_133369.1 coordinate 39,894,809, forward strand.
GCCCTCAGGCACATGCAGAGTCTTAGTCCTTTGTCTGGGAGTTAGCCAGAGCAAGAGGGACCGAATGACCACTGTCTAGCACTCGGCGGACAGATGGTGTAGGTAGTCCTTGGTCCAGGAGGACAATGCACTCGACCTCAAGAGTGCTCCCCGGCCCGCAGGCACACGGGGAATGGGGTTCTACCTCTGTCTGGTCTCCAACCAGAGCGAGAGGTGCTCCTCGGCCCTCGGGCACACGAGGAGTCTTAGTCCTTTGTCTGGGAGTGGCCAGAACAAGAGGGACTGCAACGACCACTGTCTAGCACTCGGCGGACAGATGGTGTTAGGTAGTCCTCGGTCCGCAGACCCACGAGGACAGTGCACTCGACCCCAAGAGTGCTCCTCGGCCCGCAGGCACACGAGGAATGGAGGTCTTCCTCTGTCTGGTCGCCAGCCAGAACGAGAGGTACTCCGCGGCCCTCAGGCACACGCAGAGTCTTAGTCCTTTGTCTGGGAGTTAGCCAGAGCAAGAGGGACCGAATGACCACTGTCTAGCACTCGGCGGACAGATGGTGTGGGAAGTCCTCGGTCCGCAGACCCACGAGGACGGTGAGCTTGACCTCAAGGCTCCTCGGCCCTCGGGCACACGAGGAGAGGGTGATCCTTTGTCTGGGGGTTCAGCCAGAACAAGAGGGATCCAAGGCTCGGCCTGGAGCTCCGCCAGGACGCGAGGGAATAAGCCATTGTCTAGCATTACGCGGACAAGAGGGCACTGCAATCCCCGGCCCTCGGGCTCACGGGGAAGACAGTAGGTGCCTCCGCCTGGTAGCCAGCCAGTGCATGAGGCACTCCTCGGCCTTCTGTGAAGGCAGACGAGGAGTCTTAGTCCTTGGTCTGGGGAAAGCCAGAAACCAGAGGGACCGGAGTACACTCGGTCTGATAGCATCCTGCGTCAGAACACGAGGAGAATTAAGCCATTGTCTAGCATTCCGCGGACAAGAGGGCTGTGCAGTTCTCGGCCCTCAGGCACACGAGAACCGTGACCTCTGCCTGGTTCGCCAGCCAGTGCGAGAGGTACTCCTCGGCCCTCGGGCTCACGAGGAGTCTTAGTCCTTTGTCTGGGGGTAACCAGAACAAGAGGGACCGGAAGCTCGGCCTGGTAAGCATACCGGGACGCGAGAGTATGAGCCTTTGTCTAGCATTACACGGACAAGAGGCTTTTAGGTCTGCTCCTCGGCCCTCAGGCTCGCGAGGATGCAGGGACACTCCTCGGCCCTCGGGCACACGAGGAGCGTCGTGGCGAAAACGACTTCTCTTCTTTCCGCAGAAAGAATGCGCCTTGAGAAGTCTCCTCCTGGCTAGGGAGGTGGCTAACCCTCTAGGCCTAGCGCACTAGGCCGAGAGTACAGCCGAGCCTGGAGCGGCTCTGAGGTCAAGCTCATAGTACCTGACGGATGTCAGGGGCGAGGACCAATTGTCAGGGGCGAGGACCAACCCGCAGCATTGCAGATGTCCTGGAGGGGGACACCTGCTGTCAGAGCTTTTGGAGGCAGGTCAGCCTCAGAAGGAGTAAGTCTTGGCTCCCCATGGAGCTGGGAGACCAGAGGACTTGGAAGTAGTAGGAATGGCATCTGTGATCCATCTACTGATAGCTCTGAATGTGCCACATGCTTTCTTTGTGGCCGTATGTGCCCAGTGCGCATACTGGACAGATATACTTCCCATTGGTCGCACTCCAAGAATGGAGGTAATAGAGGCTTGAGACCCCTCAGGGTCTCAACCTGAGTGCACCACCGAGGAAACCATACCGACGAGCCACCACGAGGGGCGTGGTAGGCCGATAAGCCGCCACGAACACCCTCAGGATGGAGTGAGCTGGTTTTGTGGGTTTGCGAGGACTCAGTACTGTACCAACGGGCAGTAACTTGGTCTAGATGGTGTTCGTGACACCATGAAGCAAACAGGTTCCACTTAAGGTTTCCTCGTGAAGGGAGCTCTGGATAGGAGCAGGGTCTCAACAACCTCGGTTGAGAGACCCGAGTCTGGTGCACAGTGATCGGGAGAATGTGTACAGACGCAGCGTCAGCCACGTCTGTACTATGGCGTCCAGTCCGGGCGGACCTGGAGGCACTAAGGAGAACCAGAGAGAACCTTGCGATATCTATCGAGTCGCCAGAGGTCCCAACTTCTGAGTCTCCATGCTTCACTACTTCCTGATGAAGCCTCGATCTCCCGACCGTGGAGGAAACGTGTGACCAGGGGGTACTTGCCCACTGAGAGGCCACCTAGAGGGGCGTGGAAGGCGTTTATAGCCGCCACGTAACCCTCAGGGTGGAGTGAGCTAGCCCTGCGGAAAGGCGAGACTGTAGGAACTCCAGAACTGTACCAACCGGGCAGTTGACTGGGTCTAGGTGGCGCTCGTGGCACCATCTCGCGAATAAGTTCCACTTAAGGCCATACAGTTTCCTCGTAGAGGGAGCTCTGGATTGGAGAAGGGTCTCAACAACCTCGGTTGAGAGACCCGCTCCTATGAGTTGTGCCCCCTCAGGGGCCACACCCATAACCTCCACCTCTCTGGGTGGGGGTGGCATATTGCGCCCCCAGCCTGAGACAGGAGGTCCCTCCTGACGGGAATCTCCCACGGAGAGCCGTCTAGGAGAGATACCAGGTCCGAGAACCAAACTCGTGCCGGCCAGTACGGGGCTACTAGTAGCAGCCGCACTTGAAACCGACGGACCCGTTCCAGAACTCCCGGGAGCAGAGCGATCGGGGGAAAGGCGTACAGACGCAGCCTCGGCCACGTCTGCGCCATGGCATCCAGCCCCAGTGGAGCTGGAGGAACTAGAGAGTACCAGAGGGGACAGTGCGATGTCTCTTGAGTCGCAAACAGGTCCACCTGTGCCTGGCCAAATGTTCTCCAGATCTGCTTCACCACCTCTGGGTGAAGCATCCATTCCCCGGGCCTCAGCCCCTGCCTGGCAGGACGTCTGCTCCCACGTCCAGAGATACTGGACTGCTCTCTCAGGGAGAGAAGTCTTTCCTTAAGACCATAGGAGAATCCGGTACACCAGCTTATATAAGGGGCGTGAGCGGATACCTTCTGGAAGGAAACACTTCAGGGCGTGGAACACAGCTAGCATCTCTAGGCGATTTGTGTGCCAGGAGAGATGGGATTGCTCCACAGGCCTTGGGTTGCGCGGCCACTCATGACCGCCTCCCCATCCGGTGAGGGATGCGTCCGTCGCTAGCATGACGCGGCGACGAGGAGCTCCCAGAACCGGACCCTGAGAGAGAAACCAGGGTTTCTTCCACATGGCCAAGGCACGTAGGCAGGGCCGCGTGACCTTGATCTTGCGAAACGGGTTTCCCCTCGGGGAGAACCGCCTGGTTTGAGCCACCACTGAAGTGGTCTCATAAGCAGCAGTCCAAAAGGAATCACGTTGGAAGCGGCTGCCATAAGACCTAACAGTACTTGGGACTGTAGACAGTGGGTGACGGGCCTTGCTTGACCGCATTTACTGCAGTAAGGATCGACTCGAACCGAGTAGGTGACATTCGTGCCTGCATCGTGGTCGAATCCTAGACTACACCTAGATAAGTGGTTTTTAGAAATCACACCCTTCTTGGTGTTGAGTCTCAACCCCAATTCTTTCATGAGAGCGAGAACAACACCTCGATGTTGAGCCGCTAATTATTCTGAGCTGGCCAGAATCGACCAGTCGAGTATGCGGATGTCCTGGAATCACGGAGGAGCCAGAGCAGCATCCACACACTTCGTGAAAGTTCGGGTGAGAGCTAGGCCGAAAGGAAGTACTCTGTATTGGTGAGCTTTGCCCCCGAAAGCGATCCTGAGAAACTTCCTGTACTGACTTCCTGTTCCAGACCCTGCTCGGGGTTTACCCCGCTGAAAGGTGTCGGCTTAGCGCCGAACTGAATAGTGTAACCTTTCTCTACAGTACGCAGGACCCACTTGAAACATTTGGCAGTAGTTTCCACGCTGCCAGAGAGTTTACTTAGGGTACCAGCCTCTCGAGACTGGTGTCTGGATTTACTCGAGGAACTAACTCGGAGACCTGTAACAGCAAGCTGGCAGGAAGCTCCTGAACTAGCTCCTCGGAAGTCCCCCGCGGGGGCTGCGAACTCTCCAGGGCCGCTACGTTTCCGGGCGGGACAGCTAGAGGATGTTCGCGGGAGATCGCCACGCCCTGTAACACTGGCAGGGTTAGCTGACTCATCTCCTGAGGGCCACGAAGGGGTCTGAAACCCGCACCCGGAGGTACGGTGCAAACCCCCTCGCGAGGGGCTGCCCTCAACGGCCCTGAGCCGTTTAGCCGAGGACTTCCTAGATTGGAGGACGACCCTCAGGTTGAACCTCTTCTTTTTCTTGGAAGCCCCCGACTTAGAGCGTTGCTTTCCGGGTCCTCTAGGCATAGCCGGAGGAACGCGGGCGGCAACGCTCTGTTTCTGCGCCTCTGATGTGGAGAGCTGGTACACGGCTGGGGTTTAAATCTTTCCCGTCAGGAACCCCAACACGTGTTCATTTGCTCATCAAACCTGATTTTTAGTTTTATTAAGCGGCCTGAAGAGCAAAGATGGAGCCTTCAAAAATGATGCCTAGACCGGGGAACAGAGGCTGATAGCGTCTGTTCAACCCGCGGCGTCATCTTTACTTTCTAGTTTTTCCTAGATCTAAAACTCAATGTAGATCGGGAAGGACAGAAAGCTCCGTTTGGAAGTGCTGACTTAGTCCGCAGGAAGCAAAACGTTTGCTTTTCTACGGCTCATGTTTGCTTATTTAGCTAATGCACAGTCAGCACAACCACCAGCTCATCATACTGAGGCGATCAGGGGGGGGGCGGTTGAATACTTTTGACAACGCACTTCACATCAACCTCCTCGGAGGAAGATATGGAAAGCGTTGGAAACCTTTCCTGGAGGGAAGTAACCGCATTGCGGGCTTCCTCATCCAGAAAAAAGGTTTACCGATCCACCAGATAGGAGAGGAGATAGGGTATTATTAAAACACCCGTCTCCAGTCCCTCTAATAGATCGAGCCGCGATCCCAGCGAGTGAAGCAACCGCTCCGCCTCGGCAGAAGCGGGGCCAGACCCGCGAGAAACGCTGGCGAAGGCTCCCTCCTCGAAGAGAGCCTTCTGTGGAGCACCCGCAGTGGAGATTTTTACGCTCACACTGTGGACAGTTAGCCTTTTCGAGGGCTGACTGTGCGTGCTCTACACTCAAGCAGACCACACATAGACTGTGTGTATCCCCACCAACAATGAAGCATTGGCAGGAAGGAACACACTATCTATGTGGCTGCTTGTACCGCCTAGTTTCGTAACACTTCTTTCCCCCATGGTTGCATTTTAAAGGTCATACTACTCAAATAAAAGCCGTGCAAACTGGCACGAAAAAACAGCAGTATGACCGAGACAGACACAGACACAGAGCGCTCTCGCTGAATGACAAAAGCTGCCACCGGCTTCAAACGCACGCGTTTTATACTTCCCGGTCGATGACGTCACCGCGCCTGTGACGTCACTCCCGTCATTTCATTGGTTGTTATACACAGTTCAGAGTGCGGCCCGCCAATGGCGTTTCCCATAGCGTTCCTGACGCGGCTCGAGTTCCCGGAAGGGAACTAATAAGAGGAACTGGTCCTTTGAGGTCAATAAGTCTCCTAAAATATCGGATCTTTTGACTTTTTAATAACAAGTCAATGTCATGTGGTGCGACTCTTTCTAAAAGTAATATTAGTAATACTTTTTAATATATTATATTTGAAAAAAGTACTTTTTACCCTTGAATCTTAAAAAATTTAAAATCTGAAAGAATCTTTAAAAACATGTTTGAAAATAATGATTTTATTAAATGGTAAGAGGCATTAATTGTAAACCTTATTGAAAATTGTATTTCATAACCACATGAAAATGGCGTAAAAAGCATAAATGCAAAAAATACACTACCAGTCAAAAGTTTTTACACCATGCAATATGGCTGTATAATGGCCATGCTGATATACAGCAATAGTTCACGGCTACTCATGTGATATTGCTCATAAGTAATTTAATTTAATTTAGTTTCTTTTTTACATTTTCTAAACAGACTTTCTTAAGCTGCTTCGATTGTTAGCTTTGTTGAGCTATGCATTTATTCTAGTCAAATGCACAAAACGCAGAATAGATGAGAAAGCTCCGACAATGCAAATGGACAAGTACCAATACTGAACGAGTATCGGAACTACTTTTCTGGAATTTGTGTGTGAAAGAGGCTTAAGGATTCTAGCTGCCACACCTAATGGTGTTGACTGGTGTGTAATTCGCAGCAGACAGTCAGTCAAAGGTGTTGGGAGGTGGAGAAGAGCGGTAATCCAGTTACCAGGCCTCTTGCAATCTGCTCGAAAGTCTGTCGTCTTTATCTCAGTGCTGCCTAGGATAGAGGAAGAAACGGAGACAGTGGCTTTATGGAAAACACAGCCTGAAACTCTAGGTGGGATTAATCATGCACAAAGGTTGTAGTTATTTCCTGACAGAGTCAGGTTTGGGCAAGGCTTCTCTGTTCAGGGCAGAAGTTTTTTTTCTTCTTCTGATTTATTAAATTACGATGCAATTCATAGATAAAATACATTGAATTCACCTTGTCTATAATGAGCACGTTTTAAAAAATACAGTTGTCTTGGTGTCATACTGAGAAATTCTTGAAAAGCAAACAATATATGTGACCCTGGACCACAAAACCAGTCTTAAGTAGCACAGGTATATTTGTAGCAATAGGCAAAAATACATTGTAGGGGTCAAAGTTATCGTTTTTTTCTTTTATGCCAAAAATCATTAGGATATCAAGTAAAGATCATGTTCCATGAAAATATTTAGAAAATTTCCTACCATAAATATATATATGATTTGTAATATGCATTGCTAAGAACTTAATTTAGACAACTTTAAAGGCGATTTTCTCAATATTTAGAATAGTAATACTTTTTAATTTATTATATTTAAAAAAGTACTTTTTAGCTTAAAAATTTCTAAAAATGTAAAAGAGTCGTTAAAAACATGTTAAAATGATTTTAGTAAGTGGTTACACCACAGAGACATTTTAGAGGCATTAATTGTAAACTTTATTGAAATTGGTTTCATAACACATGAAAATTGTATAAAAGTGTACAAATACAAAAAATACACTACTAGTCAAAAGTTGTTAATGTTTTTTTAAAGAAGTCTCATGTGCTCACCCAGCATGCATTTATTTGATCCAAAGTACAGCAAAAACAGTAAAATTCTGAAATATGTTTACTATTTAACATAAAATATAATTTATTCCTGTGATTTCAAAGCTGAATTTTTATCATTACTCCAGCCACATGATCCTTAAAAAAAGAACAGCATTTATCTGAAATAGAATCTCTTTTGATTAATTTAAAGCATCCTTGCTAAATAAAAGTATTAATTTCTATAATTTCCTTAAAAAATTATATTGATTTCAAGTTTTGAATGGTATATCTTTCCAGTCATCAAAGAATCCTTAAAAAAATCTACTCAACTGTTTAATATTGATAATAATTATAATAAAACATGTTCTCAAAACAGCAAATCAGCATATTCGAATGATTTCTGAAGGATCATGTGACACTGAAGACTGGAGTAATGATGCTGAAAATGTAACTCTGATCATAGAAATAAACTACATTTGAAAATATATTCAAATAAAAAAAGTTTTTTTTAAATAATACAAATATTTGAACATTTTACAGTTTTTGCTGTACTTTGGATCAATTAACCACAGACTCGGTGAGTAGAAGAGACTCAAAAGCTTTTGACTGGTAGTGTACATTCTAAGAATTTGGCATATATGTTTTAAACATTGCCTTCTTTGTATTTATTAATAGTATTTCTTAATCGTAGATACTCTATTGTGTTATTTACCCAAATATATTTGGCCGAAATAGTATCTCGTGCCCTACATTTAGGCTTGACATTTAAGATTTTTGATTCTAACACTTGCACATAGTACTCCTGAGGTAGCTTTATGGTAATTTGAGCTAAATCAATTGTCCAAGTATGTGTTTTCATAACGATGCAAATCAAAACTACTAGGATTCCAAAGATCTTACAGGTGAGGACAGAGACTTTCAGCAAAGACCCCTTTGGTATTCTAGACATGCTGGCAAAAGTAAACTCCTCTTGGTATCCACGCATAAAGGATATTCTTTCCTGTCCCAGGGGCTGGATGTGGCTTGGTAAACCAGGCAGGCAGATGCTTAAAGGCCTGATCTGATGCTCGGGGGAGTCATCTGGGAACAGCTCGTGTAATTAGCATGTTTAGAGTCGCGGGTGACCCTGCTCACACGTTGATTGACAGTTCACGCTGCTGCCCGCCAACGGCCCCCTGGGAGGTTTCAAATCCCATCACTGGGCTGTAATTGAGTGTCAACAAACAGCCAGGCCTCCAATGGAGCAGGCCGCTGCATATCTCCAAATGGTGTGGATGGGCTTCTTACAACACTTCTATAAATCAGATTGAGTCTGAATGCTTTGAATTGGAGTGCTTTGAAGTTGTCAAAGTTGAAAGTTGATTCCTCAGTTGCGATACTGATATGAATCTGACACGTTTTGAAATAATGTTCTGGTGGTGTAGAAACATGACAGCATAATGACTTTAAGTACATTTAAGCTTTAAAGACACACAGTTTTTTACAGGGTCTGTGTCAATGGGTTGATATTGAAGTGAAATAGGAATTAGAGCATGAAAGGACCGCTTAAGTGTGGTATTTCATTGTTTATGAAGCTGTCTGATGTTATGAATAAACACAAAAATGGTGCATTCCTGTAAAGCACATAGCTGACATGTCAAGGCTCAGCATGATGTCAGTCTGATGTCATGCATATTTAATGCACTGGCATTACTGACTGATGGTTTACTTGAATATGTATTTATGATAGCACGAAGATGTAATGTTCCATAATAATTGAGAAGTTTTACTTTGATTCTTCTGAAATATTCTAATATGTTTTGTTTTGTTTTGTTCCTCTCTTAGCTCGATGACTGTGCTTTACAGCTGTCTCACAATGGCAGTTATCTGGACTTGGAGTCCACCTTGGCCGAGCAGAGAGATGAACTGGAAGGCTTTCAGGAGGATGGAGGGTAAGCAACCATAACAAAAAAAAAAAAAAAAAAAAAAAACACATTCATATAATATCAAAAATAAGATATTTTAAAGAATCTCTATGCAACTATTTTCTATACAACAACTGTTAATCTGCAAAAAAGCCACACAAACATATATTCATATAGATTTGTGAACTGAATCAACCAGTGAATTAATGGGCTCATGAAATGGATTTAAAATGTAATGTTCTCTGATGTTTATTTCACTAGCAAGATTTTTACATCTATAAACATCATAATTTAGAAGTAATAGGATATTTTCTGTCCTGTGTTTGAACCTCTCTGCAGAACAGTTTTTTTCAGAATAGTTTTTTAAAGGTGGGGTGCATTCAAAACTTGGAAGTAAATGCCCACTGCTATGATTGGACAACAATTTTGGGTCCCACTTTACATTAGGCGGCCTTAACTACTATGTACTTACATTTAAAGTAATCATTTGGCACAATGCACTTATTGTGTACATACATGTTTTTACATTGTACTTATATTTTTTAAAATACCTGCACATATAAATACCCACCTTAATAGAAGCAAAAGTGTTTTGCAATACAATATGACCACAATAAGTACATTGTACTTATTTTATGATGTAAGTACATAGTATTTACGGGCACCTAATATAAAGTGTGAACCAATTTTGCATATTAAAATATATATTGATGATGTGACATACTTTGAAAACAACGTGGGTCATTTTTGTTAAAAACTTATAAATAGTCAGTATGTGTCAATCTATCTGGAAGACAAAATGCAAAAGTCGTAAGAACATGGTTACCTGTGTTAGGAAGGTTATTTTGGAAATGTAAAAGCTTACAGATTATAAGTTACCCTATTTAAAATATGTGATCCTGGACCACAAAACCAGTCTTAAGTTGCTGGGGTATATTTGTAGCTATAGCCAAAAATACATTGTATGGGTCAAAATGATTTTTCTTTTATGACAAAAATCATTAGGAAATTAAGTAAAGATCATGTTCCATGAAGATTTTTTATAAAATTCCTACTATAAATATATCAAAATGTAATTTTTGATTAGTAATATGCATTGATAAGAACTTCATTTGGACAACTTCATTATTTAGATTTTGTTGCACCCTCAGATTCCAGATTTTCAAATAGATGTATCTCGGGCCAAACAAATCATATATCAATAGAAAGCTTATTAATTGAACTAACTATCTCAGTTTTGTAAAATTTAACCTTATGACTATTTCAGTTACTTTATTAATGTAACTGATTACATTTGATTACAGCTTTATCACTCACAATGTGACTATATATATTACAAGTGTTCCTTTTTTCGTAAATTGTCACGTTATATTTCACTTATGTGACTTTGTTACAATTGTGACTGTTGTAATTGTGATTTTATTACTCTTTTAGTTCACTTTCAGAACAAAAATTTACAGATATTGTGCTCACCCCCTTGTCATCCAAGATGTTCATGCCTTTCTTTCTTCGTTCGTAAGGAAATTATGTTTTTTGAGTAAAACCTTTCAGGATTTCTCTCCATATAATGGACTTCAATGAGTTATGAGTTTGAACTTCTAAAATGCAGCTTCAAAGGGCTCTAAACGATCACAGCCGAGGAAAGAAGGGCCTTATCTAGCAAACGATGGGATATTTTCTAAGAAAAATTACAATTTATATACTTTTTAACCTCAAATGCTTGTCTTGTCTATATAGCTCGGCAAGACGAGCGTTTAAGATTAAAAAGTATATAATTTTTTTTTTACAAGTATATAAAGTTGTAAATATTTTTAGAAAATAACCTTTTGTTGGGTAAGACCCTTCTTCCTCTGCTGGATCATTTAGAGCCCTTTGAAGCTGCATTTAAACTGCATTTTGGATGTTCAAACTCGGGGGCACCATAGAAGTCCATTATTTGGAGAGAAATCCTGAAATGTTTCCCTTAAAAAAACAATTTCTTTACGACTGAAGAAAGAAAGACATGAAAATCTTGGCTGACAAGGGGGTGAGTACATTATCTGTAAGTTTTTGTTCTAAAAGTGAACTACTCCTTTAATTGCAACTTGAATTTTGTCACTTATTTTATCGTAATTGCGACTTTATTTCTTACTATTGTGATCTCATAATTACAACATTATCACTCTCAATGTGATTTATTTGTGCATTTTTGTGATTTTTTTTATTTAGCAATTGTAACTTTTTCTTGTAATTGTGATTTAAAATTTTGCAATTGACTTTATTAACAGTTTGTTAACAGCTTATTAAAATAATAGATTAATAGAACAGTTAAAAATGTATCAATACTCAGTATATGTCAAGCAATCTGGAACAAACAATGCAGTAGTGGTAAAAACATGGTTACCTGTGTTGGGAAGGTTACTTTGGAAATGTAATAGGTAACACAGTTTAAAATGTAAAAAGGAATCTATTTCAGTTACTTTATTGTAACTGATTACATTTGATTACTTTTCTAAATTTCTTACAAACTGTAAAGGATTACAGTTACATTTATTTTGTAGTTAAATTACATAATTCCGTTAAATGTAAGTAGTTAGATTTTCACTTTTGGATCAATTATTTATTTAATAATTTCCATGTTTTCATTTCCAATCTTAAAAAACAACAACTGAACAACCCACTTGAGCCTCACCCTTTTCATTGCGTGTCTCGCATGAGGATCCACGACACTTTAATATGCCGTTGTAGTGTTTCTTTTTAGTTGTCGTAAACTGTCTAATTTCATTGTATAATGAGTAATCTAGATCAGAAGGCCAGTGGGTGGATAAATTACTCACATCTCCTTAAAAACCTTTATTGTCTTTAAAGAGGTTAAATTGATTAGAAGGTGACAGCTGAAGGTGTTGGCTTGATTCTCAATGGCCTCTGGGCGACTGTTTCTTAATACCTGCATTTGAGTCTGTATTCACATTTTGTTACATTTGAGACAATATAAACACAATCCTGTCATGTGCCTTCCATAAAACATTCCATCTAAAGCTATCAGGAAGGCCTTAAAATCTCACAGCACATGTTCTTTTATCTTCTGCACATACCACAGACGTTCTATGACAGGCCTCTATTCAGCCAGCCCTCAAAATACTTGACTGGTTGGCAAGGGCACAGATGATGTCAGCCTCCGGTCTTAAGAGAGCTGGCAAGATCCAGACTTAATTGTCTCGTTGAGGAAAGTCCAAGAGTAGATGCTTCTTTTAAAATTAATGATGGTTTAAAACACTATTTAAAACCCAAAGTCTGTAGAGCTTGCCGTTTTATTCCCATAGCGTTAGTCTGGAAGCCTGTTTCCGACACTTTATTTCTTGCAGTTGTGATTTTGTTTCTTGTATTATTGACTTTATAACTCACAATGTTATTTTTATATCTCATAGTTGACTTTATTTCCCACTGCAACTTTATCTCTCACAATGTGACTCTGTCTTGCAGTTAGGACTTTATATATTGTAACTGATTCTTGAAATTACGATTTTATTTCTCATAACTCCAACTTCATCACTCACAATGTGACTTTACATCTCACAGTTGTGACTTTTTCTCATAATTATCACTTTTTATATCTCACAATGTGACTTTAAATCTCGCAATTGGGACTTTGTTATAATTGTGACTGTCGTAATTGCAATTTTATTACTCTTAATTGCAACTTGACATTATATGTCACTTAGTTTATCGTAATTGTGACTTTATTTCTCACAATGCGACTTTGTCTTGTAATTGTGGCTTTATATCTTATAATGACCGTTTCTCGTAATTACAACTTTATCGCTCACAATGTGATTTTTAATTTCACAATTGTGACTTCAGTTGTGACTGTTGTAATTGCGTTTATGACTTTATATATTGTAATGGTTTCTTGTAATTGTGACTTTACATCTTAAAATTGTGACCGTTTCTCATAATTACAACTTTGTTTCTCATACTTGTGACTTTTTCTGTCAGTTGTGATCATGTCTCTTAAGCCCGGGACACACCAACCCGACGCCAACCAACTAGCGCCGACGAAAGCCGACCGTCTTGTCGCCTCTAGTCGGCTGCGTCTGCGGGCGTCTGGGCAATTTAACTGAGCTCGAACACACCGAACTGACGACACCCGACTACAAACTAGAAGGTGCTTTCTGCGCATGCGTGAGGAGATATACCGTTGCGTACCTGCAGATGGCAGTAGTCTGTATTTTCATTCCAAGAAGAGAACACGGAAGAAGTGTTGCCTGTGCAAACAAATCAGCGTTTCCGAAGCATTTACTTCTTCGCTCACCACAGAGAGATTCGGTTTTGAACCATAGTTGGTTTCGAATTGTGCGAATTGCGAAATGATGACAGCGAGCCGGTTCCCTCTTGACTCCTTCCTTTGCTTGTTACATCACTTCACGTTCAAGTCCTCCACGCACTCTGATTCGATTTCTGAACAGCCAATCAGAGCGCTCTCTTTCCCAGACGGCCCCGACAAGCCTGACGCCGATTCAACATGTTGAATCGGGCAAACTTTGGCCGACGCGAGCCCGACGAAAGCTGACGAAAGCCGACGAAAGCCAACGAGAGCTGACGTTCGGAACACAGCAAACCGACGCGCTTCACCGACGCACACCAACTGCCCGACGAGGCCAGATGGCCGATCGTCGGCTTGGTGTGTCCCAGCATTTAAGTTTCTCGTAATTACAACTTCATCACTCACAATGTGATTTTTTTTTCGCAATTGTGACTTTTTCTTGTAATTGTGAGTTTGAACCTCTTAATTTTACTTTAATATTTCGTAAGTGATTTATTGTATTTTTTTTGTATTTTTAAAAACTGCAACTTTATCTCTCGCAATGCGACTTAGTGTTGCAGTTATAACTTCATAAATTGTAACGGTTTCTTGTAATTACGTTTTTAATTCTCATAACTGCAACTTTATGTGACTTTAGATGTTTATGTTTATGACTTTATATATGTAAAGGTTTCTCATAATTGAGCCTTTATATTTTATATTTGCAACTTTATTTCTCACAATGTGACTGCCTTATACATCTTACAGTTGTGACCGTTTCTTGTAATTGCAACTTTATCACTCACAATGTGACTTTAGATGTTGCTACTGTGACTTTGTTTCAGTTGTGACTGTAGTAATTACGTTTATGACTTTATATATGTAAAGGTTTCTCATAATAGTGCCTTTATATTTTATATCTGCAACTTTATTTCTCACAATGTGACTTTTTATTTCGCAATTGTGACTTTTTCTTGTAATTGTGAGTTTAAATCTCTCAATGTTACTTTTATGTTTACGCAACTGACTTTATTTCTCAAAACTGCAACTTTATTTCTTGCAGTGTTACTGTTTTTTGTAATTCCAACTTCATTTTGAATAATTCCAACTTTATCTCTCACAATATGACTATATGCCTTGTAACTTTCACATAATTGCAATATTACATACTCATACAAAGTGATTATCTCATTTCTATCTTGAGTTATTTTTGACTATTTTTTGACTTTTTTATATGTTAAACTTTATCTCACAATTTTTTATTTAGGGCCTTTTTATTTTTAATCTGAGGCAAAAGCAAGCTTCCATAAAGCAGTGATAACAGTGGACGTGAACTATCACGTCAAATAGATCTGATATTGGTTCAAACCAATGTAAACATACCAAAAAAAGGTTTTTCTTTAGCCTCAATGAACAGCTTTTGACTCAAAAGTTTTATTAGACAACACTGCTATCTTTTCTAGCCACCGAATTGACGCAGCCTTCAAAAACTGCCAAACGTCAATGCTAGATTTTGGCACTTGAGGCAGTTATTGGACAAGGCCACAAATATTTAGAAATGTATTTGTGTAAATGTGAAGGCAGGTCTAGCGTCGTTTTATTTCCACTGGATTGGGCTCAAATTTGAAATACAGTTATAAGACATAGTGAGTGAATGGATGTCTTTTGGATGAGTGAGAGGCTAAAGGGCCACTTCTTTAGGTCTTCGAGAAATGAATGGTAGTGCCAACTGGCATGCTGTTCCGCTCTTCTGTCTGTCTTCATGACCCCCCCCCCCCTCCCCACTTCCCAAGAGGCTATCAAGGGTGTGCATTATTAGACCCATGCAGAGTGTCTGAGTGGGCTGTGGAGAGCAGGAATGGAGGACTACATTACTGTTAATAACAGGGTAATTCAGCACAGTGGGCTTTTATGGCCTGGATGGGCTGGAGTTCACAGCCCCCTCCATTTACTGCAGTTGTGCTTTATTACGGGGTCTAAAACCTTGGCCGAAGTATGTGATTAAAACCGAACCCATTTCTCCTCCTCCTTCTCTGTTTTGTGGTTTTCTATCTTGCTTCATGCGATGTGTCTGACCTACATTTCATCAACTGCTGAAAACACAAAAAAAGTAGGCTAATTGGCTTGAGGAATAATTCGAGATCCTTTTGTTGCTGCCTCATTGTTGCTACTGTATCTTCTTACTGTTTACATTAGGTCTGGAATGAATTATCAAACTTTTTTCCTCTTTGGGCATGTAGTTATTTTCAAAGTCTTAAGAACTGCACCAGTGCATTTACTCCATTGCTTTAATGCACCACCATCACATACAAATGTGACTTATTCTTGTTGCTTATCCATGTCCTTGAAGACTTCTTTCTCGATGTGGAACCTGGAGGCCTGTGATGGGATTCCAAAGGGACAATCAGAAGTGGATACAGATTACAAGTTGCATTCCACAGGTGCCTCAGTCATATGAAGTCACTTTGGGCTCTGATTGAAGAATGATCCTCTAACGCCTCATTTTGTAAGATGGATATCTCTATGTCATAGTGGCTTAACCATTCTAATCATTACCACACCACCTCATGCAGAAAAGCTGTCGGAGCCTGACACAGGGCCCCGAACTTAATCCCACATTGCTGTTAGTAAGGACCTTCAGCTTTGGCAAACTACCAACAAAATTTCTGTCTTACACCAGGGCTCAACAGTAAGGATCGTTTTTGTGGACCATTTTGAGTTTTACTTGTCTTGCTAACATTTGTCACACCACAAAAACTATAAATATGTTTTCAAATATTTGCTTATTTCATGTTTTTTTCTGTGTGTGTATATGTATTGAATTTTAAAAATTCTTTACAACGAATTAAAACATTAGGATTTGTTTAAAGTTTGTTTAAAGTTACAAGTTGCAGTTTCAACAAAATGTAATCCAACCAACTAAAATTAAAATCTTTAGTTAAAAACTTGTAAAATCTTTAGATACAGTTGAGGTCAAAAGTTTACATACTTTTACCTATATACCCTTGCAGAATCTGCAATATGTTAATTATTTTACCAAAATAAGAGGGATCATACAAAATGTGTTGTTACTTGAATGATCCACAGCTGTGTTTTTTTTTTTTTTTTTTTTTGTTTAGTCATAGTTGTTCATGAGCCCCTTGTTTGTCCTGAACACTTAAACTTCCCGCTGTTCTTCAGAAAAATCCTTCAGGTCCCACAATGTCTTTGGTTTTTCAGCATTTTTGTGTATTTGAACCCTTTCCAACAATAGCTGCATTTCCATTACAGATTTGTGCAAAACTTTGGCATTATTTTATAAATGAAGATTAAAAAGTATTGCGAAATGACGGTGTGACCGAATCGTAATTCAAAGTCAAGGCAACATAATTTAGTGGGATTTTGGCTATATTTAATCGAATGTGACCTGTTAAACATGAAAAAAAAATATTTTGTTGAATTGCCTGAAAAACCACCTCATGCAAGCGTAAAAACTTTTTTGCGATATGTGGGAGTTTTTGCGCAATTGACACATTTCCATTAGGTGTATTTTCAATTTGCAATTTCAGTTTGGGCAATTTAAAGGGTAATGGAAACGCAGCTAGTGATTGCATGCTTTTGAGATCCATCTTTCACACTGAGGGCAACTGAGGGACTCATATGCAACTATTACAGAAGGTTCAAACACTCACTGATGCTCCAGAAGGAAAAACTAGGCAGGGGTGAAAACTTTTGAACAGATGAAGATGTGTACATTTTTCTTATTTTGCCTAAATATCTTTTTTTATTATTTAGTACTGCCCTTCAGAAGCTACAGAGGATACTTACAAGTTTCCCAGAAGACAAAAGAAGAAAAAAAGTCACATTTACTCAAAAAGTTAATACATTTTATTTCCTTCTGAAGCATCAGTGAGCATTTGAACCTTCTGTTAGAGTCCCTCAGTTGTCCTCAGTGTGAAAGATGGATCTCAAAATCATTTACATTTACAAGATCTAAAAAAAGTTATACAATAGTATAGCTAAAAGTTATCTAAAAATTATACAAGATCTAAAACGCACGTACATTGATGAATTTTTTTTTAAAAAATATAGCAATAAAACAGCACTGGCCTGATAATAAAAGTGACAGTTATGTCAACTGATTCAAAACTTTCTCACATCATAGGCTCTCGAGTCCTGAACTGTTTTACTCCTAAAATAACTGTTAACATTAATAAATAAAAGTGTCCAAAATCTCACTTTCTTTAAATATCTCTCCTATTCTCTCTCCCCCTCTTCTTATATTTTTCTTGAACTCATTTTTTTTCCTGGCCGATGTGCCGGAGGAGCTGTCGTCGGACTCGGTTAGCTTCTGGCCCTGGAGAAACGCCTAGTTCTTTTAATGGGAACGCTTCAAATATTTGTGCGGATTACATGGATAGAGGGGTAGGAGGCTGCTCAGCTGGGCCGCTGGATTTTTCCTTTATTGCTGAATTAAATGGCAGGCCGAGGAGCTTTGGTCGAATGTGTGGAAACACTGAGGTGCTGTGTATGTGTTTCTATGATCTCTGTTTTTAGAGAGTCATGAATAGACTGACAGGTGATAGTACTTCAGCAGCTTTTTACATTTTTAGGCTACTTCCAGCTAAATGTACAGTTTATGCGAAGTAACCACCAGTGGCACGAAATGAAACTGCAGAGATAACTGTTTTCAGACAGGTTTCCTAACTTTGTTAGAACAAAAGTAGTCCAGCCTAGAACTTGTGCCAGTGTTTGAGTTAATTTGCATGCCCAAAACAAACCAGATCAATGATTTGTAAACAAATCATTCTAATCGACTTCGATATTCCCTTTTGTCTTAATAAATAGTCCATAAATGAACCAGGCGCTCGGAAACTCTAGCTTATTTGCTGAGTCATATCTGCTCCAGGAGGCCTTGTATAGTCTGCTGTTAATTGCACTATAGGCAAAAGGTTGTTTTTGAACAGGGTCCAACTATGCTGGAGGTAAACTTTACCTATCGGCAATAGGTCTTCTCTCTAATTTTCTCCTTTTTAATTTTTCTCTCCCTTTGTGGCTTTATGGGACTTCATAGTGTGATATTCCATAAATAGGCTGGTAGTGAGGAGTCAAAGTTGGTTCGAGTGTGCCTGGCATGACTCCACAGACCCGGGAGAGACTGCATGGGGCCTGGATCAGGGTTTATAAGGCGTTTGGGGGTAAATAAAATGTAGAAAGCTGTGCTAGTTAGTGTGCTAAACTTCGACTTGCCCTACAGACAAGCATTTGTTATGATGGTCTGTTCAGGGGTTGTGATGATTAACCTGGAGAGGTTATAGGTTTGTTCATTCATTTGCTAGAGTCGAGTCCTAAATACAATATCTCTCGCTCACTTTCTCTGCCAAAGACTTTAGTCAGGATAAACACTATAGAATATTTTAATTGGTCACAAATTTAAAAAAAAAAAGGCTCTAAGGGACTGAAGCAAAAGTCAAATCAGAATTTGGGAGATGAAGGGACTTGATAATTGGACAAACTGCCATCCAAGATGTAGATGAGTTTGTTTCTTCATCAGAAGAGATTTGGAGAAATTTAGCATTACAACAGCAGCCATCATAAAAATTTCTAGGCAATTCAGTCAAAAGTACAAAGGCAGCGCTCTGATATAAAACATTATATCTACATAAAATATAATGCAATGAGATTTTGCCCTCAGCCAAAACTATTTGCTCTTAATGAGACCAAAGACTGCCTGGTTTTCCCAAAACAAATTATATTTTGTTTAACTATAGAGACATCAGAGCCAGCGGCAAATTCCAGAAGAACTGGCCGAGGTAAATACTGCAAGCGGAGTGATACAAACGGTGAAACGGTATGAGTTCTGATATCGCTAGAATATCGCACTCCTCTCAGAAAATCAGATTTGAGGATAATATATGAGCAATATCACACAAGTAGCGTGACACATGGCTGTATGTCAGCACTGCTGTAGGTAGTCACAGCGTGCCGATATACAGCCATATCTCATGTCTACGAGTGTGATATTGCGTTTATACATCAGTTTGACGGCACACGTGTGTAAATACATAAAATAACAGGCCCTTTTTTGTGCAGAGCTACTTCTTTCCACCAAAAATTCTGATCTAAAGTTCACAGTTTAACAGCTGAGCCCAAGCCTCTGTTAATAATTCCAAAACATCACTTTAGAACTAGTAACAAAGGAACGTTGAGGTGCTCAATTGAAAGCTTATTGTATTACTGTATTAAAACCTCACTGTATTACCAATAGTAACGTTACAGTATTATGAAAGAAAGACTGGGCAAGTGGGATTCCCTTCATCTGATTCATTCTTCATATTCACAATGAAGCATTAGTTTGAATATCCACTGAAGAAAGCGTTATCTTTATCGTAACATTCATATCCTTTCATTTGTTAAGGGTGATTTTGCTGCTTAGTGCATTTGTTTGCTGCGTCAAGCTTTGTTAAAACTAAGAAACGGCTGTTGGAGTTTTGATATCGCTCTAATATCCCTCTTATATCAGCCAATCAGATTTGACGACCAGATATACAGATATAAATATAGATTTACAGTTTTATGCTTATAGCTGGTAAAGCATGACATTAGCAAGGACAACATTTTGGGTTTGATTCCCAGGCAATAAACTGATAAGCATACTGATAACATGTTTTTCTTGAATGCACTGCAAGTGTTTTGGATAAATGTTTCTGCCAGTTGAATTGAATTTGGCCGAACTTTGTTGCAGATTGTTAATGCCAGATTATTAATGCCAATTTAAGAAATTCTTCGCTTATCGACTCGTTTTAGACTACCCATCTACATCTATTGTCAAGTGCAGCAGTGTTTTATTTGTCTTCTTATGTAACTGAGCTGCTGTGAAAGGTCTCTTCATGCTTGTGAAATTCTAAAGTCAGGATAATTTGCCTTGGATAAGCATAATGAGGCTGTCTGTGTCTTCTGCTGGTGTTACGTGGCCGATGTTGGAGACACTTTCTCCTTTGGCCCCAAATGGATCTCAGGTTGCAGGGGCTATTTTGTTTCACAAAGCTGGGCACGTTTGTCTGGGTAACTCAAATCATTGGGCCGTGAGCTGTGGAAAAAGACTGAGTCATCCGGCTGCAGATCTTCTCTCCAGCGAAGCAGCGCTCTGGGAAATGGTGTGGACAGCAGTGCAGGATGATACACGCAATGTCAGCCGTACCGTATGTGCTAGACCATCCTCAGCCATGTAGTCGCTTGGCAGGCACCCACATGCAGAAATTCTCACAGATTCAAGCCAAGACAAAAAGCCAAGACATACAGCTTCACCCTCAGAATCCAGTTCTCCTGCGCTTTTCTCCGTATTGCTCCAGAAATACAAAAATTGGATTCCTCTGGGTATCTCATGCGTATTCTTAGACTCGCTGTTTAATTTGATAATGAGCATGTGGGGCGCTGTACTGTACGGTTATGGTTAGTAGCCAGGCTGATGTTACCGACGAGGAAAGCGCAAGTTCATTATGAAATAGATCTAGTTACTCATTAGCTTCAATGGCAGAAAGATTAAGTTGCAAGTGTTGTCAGGTTGCTTTAGTAAAAGTTGTGCTGACAGATGCTGTCTGTGTCTCTTGATTTTTATGTGTCTCTGGTCTAGGCCTATACCCATAAAAAATGAAAAAAAAAAAAAAATAGAATTTATACATATTTGGACAACTTTAAAGGTGATTTTCTTAATATTTAGATTTTTTGGCACCTTCAGATTTCAGATTTTCAAATAGTTGTATCTCCGCCAAATGTTGTCCTATTCTAACAAACCATACATTAATGGAAAGTTTATTTATCATCTTTTTTTATTTTAAGACTGGTTTGTGGTCCAGGGTCACATATGATATTATCATGGTATTTTTTACATTGGTTACACAGGTTAAAACCTAAACTTTAGTTTCAGTAATTAAAAAAAAAAAAAAAAAAAAAAAAAAATTATATATATATATATATATATATATATATATATATATATATATATATATATTGAAATGTAATGTTTAAATAAATATTTAAATGCTATTTTTAAATGTAATATTTAAATTACATTTTTGTACTTATAACAAAGAAAATAACTTTAAAAAAAAAACGTTGAGCTTTTAGGAAACCAAGTAATAAATAATAGCCTTTAATTTAATAAATAAACGTAAGTAAAATGGTAAAATAAATATAAATTACATAGAAAAAAAGAGATAAAAATAAAAATGCAAGTTAATTGGATAAATACATATTAGTAAATAAATAAAAAAATAATGTATATATATATATATATATATATATATATATATATATATATATATATATATATATTTACATTAACAATTAACTAGTATTCTGTTTATTTATTTATACTTATGTTCAGCTATTCTTTTTAATAGTTAACAATTTTACAGATCATCAGTCATCAAAGCTCAGTAAATATTGGTCACTGACACAGAGATTTACTTTAAATGTCACAATGTTTTCATGCCATTTTAAGTCTTATTTTGATGGTGGTTATATGTAAGTCTTCCCAATAAGGCCATTATATTGTCATTCAGACTGATTTGCAAACATGGAATAACACAACACAACACAACACAACACAACACAACACAACACAACACAACACAACAAAAGAGGCGGGATTTATCACGCAAACCAATCACAGCTGATCATAACCAGTCATATCCAATCATTCTCAATTTCCCCCCACCAAACTCACCACACGCTTTAGGGAGTCTGTTAAAACTTAAGAGAGACGTGGACTTCTGCTGTTACTTTACCTGCTGGTGTTGCTGTTGGACAATGATTCTTTAAAAAAGTAAACGACGATTCATAGACTTTTTAATGTTATGTTTTGTAATCCTGGCGTTGTTTTATTTTTGTACTACAGATCTTTTTCCTCCCTTGCCACCTTGGAAAAAATGCCTGTTACCGAATACATGTCTACTCTGGCCTGAACAATATGCTTTGTGCTATACCACTACATGTTTTTAAGTGAGTAGCAGGGTGTTTTGGAGACTGCTGATGGCAGGTAGTCACTTACAGTATGGAGATGGCTCGATCTTTGGCGTGTTGCCAGCCAAACCATCAAACTTTCGTTGTATAACCTGCACAATACCGCATTTGTTTTTGCTTTGGGAAGCAAACCTGTAGTACCATAAGCTGTAGATTTAAGGAAGAGAATCTTCCAGAGGAAAGATATCTTTTGTCCCATCTCTAAGTTTCTGTTTTGTCTGCATGTCTTTACTGTGTTGCTTCTTGTCCATTCCGTGTGTTTATCTCATGTCTGCTAAATGGAGGCTTCAACCCACACGGATGTTACCACAGAGTCAATGCCGATCCGGATTGTGGTCGTTCGACTTGTTCTAAAGCTGAGCGTTCAGCATCCATCTATCTTCATCTGTCCTCCAACTCAAATGCAGCTGCATCTCATTCCATTGTGTGTTTACTTCCAGTTATTCATGAGACAGACAGATCCTCTGTTCATCAGGCCTGATAATCTATGAGAGAGACGGGGGTTGGGTCTGTGCCCGTACTCGACCGTCACTCTTTATATGGATGGTGTGACCTACATGTCATCCCCACAGCCACCTCTGCTCTCGGGGTCAGGTCGAGTCCGGACGATATCTGACCCTTTTTTCACAACATGGCTGTCTTCACCCACTCAGCCTGTCCAGTTTCTCCCTCCCATGAGTCGCTTGGCAGTTTGTAGGAAGTTACAGGAAGTCGGTTGGATTTTTACTGTCTCAAGGCCACACATGGTTTTAGTCTCCCAAGACTTTAGAAGCTTAATTCACCTGACCTAAATATACAGTAAGAGCAGATGCAAGACAGAATCAGGCTTCTGGTATAAACAGATGTGCTGTGTGGAACATTAATTCACCTTAAGTGTATACAAATAAGGTTGTTTGTTTTGTGCCATGTTAAAAATTGGAGTTCCCAACGAATGTTTGGGAGAAGCTTGTTTGTTTATTTATCAATCATAACACAAGGGTCCTATTATGCTTTTTCACTTTTTGAATTTTAGACAGTGTGTGGTGCGTATGTTTGGGCATGAAAACATCTACCAAGGTACAAATCTCAAAAAGATATTTAGCTTTTTTTAAAAATCCCTTTTCAAGAACTACAACGAATGACTCCTTTGGATCGTTTGTTTTCCGGATGCTATGATGTCTCAACGGGGTCCATTAGAATATCATTCAAATAAATCCTGCCTACGGAATTCGATTCGTTAGCGGGTGGGGAGGGACGAGGTGGGGGATTCGCCTAACTTTAGCGATGTAGCATTGACAGTCGCTTCGGGGATGCTTCAGCGAACCGCAGGGTGGCTCGTATAAATGCGAGCATTGACTAAAGTGGCCGCGAACTGCTCCGGTCACCGTGTCAGAGCTGCGCCGTTGACGTGTGCGGTATAGAGGGTTGAAACACATGCAGAGCCGCGGCTGAGGTAAACACAAGCATTGATTAGACTGACGATCATCATATTGTTTTGTTCTTTCAGACAAATGCAATCTGAGTTATAATAAAAATAATCCTGGCACTACCCAGCTTTAGATCGGCATAGACTGAACGGCATAGACAAGTGTTTATCTCCATCAGTTTAAAACAAATCAATCCATAATAAAAAGATCCTCACATGGCTCCAGAGGGGTCAGCAAAAGCCTCCTTAAGCGATCCAATGTGTTTTTGTAAGAAAAATATCCATTTATAAAACATAAGAATCACTTTAATCTAGCTTGCGCAGTTGTACACTGAACTTGCTGCTTTAGGAAGGGTCATGGCAGGACTGAAACACCGTCTAAGCTGTTCGCCAATTGCAACGCAGTGAGACTGCTAACCAATCACAACACATTTCATTTTTCGGAAGGCGGACATTCATCAAACCCGGAACTAAACGAGCTATTTGTGCCAGATTCGAGAGAAAGCTATTGTAATAATGTAAATTATGTGAAAAAATAATGAGTTTTTTGAACCACCAAGTATGAGAGCATGTAAATAATATATTACAAATAAAGACTTTGTAAAAGAGCATAATAGGACCCCTTTAACCGACTTGATCTCATGACGAAAACGTACCTGTGGGAACATACCGCCATGTTCATTTCGTAACATATGAAACATTCCCTAAGTGACGCTTAATGAGTGTTAGCTTTTTTTCCCCTGGAACATACATGTACATAGGGAGCGTACATATGGTACGTGTTATGTGACGTTGGTTTTGTATGTGTCACCACAGTTCTGACTTGAAATGTCCATTAAGTGGCACTATAACTCTAATGCTCTGTGATATTTTAAAATAACCTATTATCTGCACTACACCTAAGCAATAGTATGAAAAAAAGCGAATGTGACGTAAAAACACAATCGCAAACATGCCGTTTTAGCTTGTTTTTCAAACTCTCGTCTTTCAGCTCTTTCATCCTGAGTCATGATTTCGCATCCTAAGTCCAATTCCATGCCAGCTGAGCTACAGAGAAAGCGTGTTATGTCTGGAAAGCGAAACATATAGAGCAAGCCGTCCTAGATGTATACGTCTTTCTTTTTTCAGATGAACACAATTGGAGTTAAATTAAAAAGTCTCCTGGCTCTTTCATGATGCAATTTTCATTTTTAGGTAAACTGTCCCTTTAAATAGTCTAATGTTTAAAGTTTGACAGTAGAAAAAGTGGATTGAATTAAAATATTCGGAAAGAACAACTCATTTTGGTCCATCGTATCATATTGTCCAACATAGTTTCATAACCTTTTTACCATTTATTCCATTTTCAGCATGATGATCGCTTGTTTTTGTTTTTTTCCTTAGGAGAGGAAAGAAGCACAGTATTATTCTGAGAACACAGCTGTCTGTCAGAGTCCATGCCTGCATAGGTGAGTAACAAGATGCTGTTTCCCTTTCAAACGAACTATAAATGGCGAGAAAAACATTTTGTACTACACCCTTTTAAATTTCTGGCTTGTTCAGCAGATTCTGGCTGCATCGGATTGTTTAGGAATTATTTTCTCATTTGTTGCTTGTTGAATGACGGATGTGTAAATTATACGTACCGAAGCCCCGGCTTGATTTTTACAGTGTGGTAAAGTTTTCCTGTCGCTAATAGGCTCTCATGCCGCAACGTTTATGATCTAGTTTAAATATGTTCCGTGCTTGATTTCTCAATCGATATGAAACAGCAAATGCAGCAACTTTATAGGAATGCCAGAGTAGTGTTTTAGACACACACACAAGTTGCGTCAAGCATATTAGAGTTTAAAACATTAAAATCCAATTCCATTTTGGCTGAAAAAACTTAATAATTTATAACCCAGTGTTTCAGAAACACTCACACAAATTTGCCAGGGTAACATTTTTCTGCCAGAATAACTCTAAGCATGTTTGGACTCACTTTATCTTGCTTAGTTACGGTATGGTTTTTCACAATCTTGTTGTTTATCTCATGTCCCTAAACCCTGTTGACAGAATCAGGCTTCATTACCTCCATAAGCCTTATCCCAGATTAACATCTGTGTCATTGTGTGGAAGCAGGACAGCTACGGCTATCTCTGTATCACGAAGGATTAAGTGTCACAGACAGCACCCACAAAAGCCATTAAGCATATAAACCGTGTAGTTTCTCTGGAAGTGTAGTATGCATGTAACTCACTTCAGGGGTTTATGTTACCTCTGTGACTCGTAGTCTTAGACAGCACACCTACAAACCATACTGTACTGTATATGGACTGTCTGATGCTCTTAGACATAAAAATGGGTTTAACCAGTTTGCTTCGAAGTTGGGTTTTACAAGTTACCAGGTTGTCATCCATGTATTTTTTTGTGAGTGCTGATGTCTCAGTATCCCTTTGTGTGCAAAAGTGTGTTTATGAATTTGTGGAGTTATATTAAAAACTATAATTTGGATAGCTGAATTACTTATACAATTATATATAAAAACACTTTGCAGTGGCTTCCAAGTGGCAACAAATGATTCCCTTTCTGTTTGTAATTTGCGGCGGATTTACTGGAAGTGACAATTTATTTTTATTTATTTATTTTTTGATGATTCATGCACATGAAGTGGAGTGAAATCACAGTTTTGTTTACAAATTGTTTTTGCAATACTCTTTTTCAGATTGAATTCGTAACTAATAACATGTTATTGTCTCAGGGAAATTTATCTTAGAATTTTTATTAAATTTGGTGGATGTAAATAATGTTTGTTAAGTGCACTTTACGTTAACATTTTTTTTTATTAGTTCATGTTCATTTGTTTATGTTAATTAATGCATTTGTTGTAGCATTTATTAATCTGTAATTATTTATTTATTATTATTTTATTTTTTTTTTAAATAAAAGTACAACTCATTCTAAGTTCATGTTAGCTCATGTCCAATAATTAATTTTAGCAGATAAAACTTTTATGTGATTTTGTTAGATTTTTTTAATTAGTTTTAGTTTTTTTCAAGATGTTTTTATTTAGCTTAATTTTTATTTCAGTTTTTTGGAATTTTAGTACTTCAACCTATTTTATTTTAGTTAGTTGCCAAGACAATTTGACATATTTCTATTGTTTTATATTTAATTTAATTTAACTTAATTTATGAAAGTAAGTTTTAATCATTTTAGTTTTTATTTAGCATAATTTTTATTTCCGTTTTTGTAGTTTTAGTATTTTAACCTATTTTATTTCAGTTGCCAAGGCAAATGTTCATTTTTCATTATTTTATTTTATTTTATTTTATTTTAGTTTAGTTTAGTTTCCTATATAAATTTTCATAATTTAATTTAATTTAATTTAATTTAATTTTATTTTATTAAATAATGTAATTTAATAATTTAATTTAATTAAATAATTTATTTTTTATGAAAACAAGTTTTAATAGTTCTATTTTGTTCAAGTTTTTTATTTAGCTTAATTTTTTTTACTTTAGTACTTCAAATATTTTATTTCAGTTAGTTGTCAATATAAAATTATCATATTTTAATTATTTTATTTATTTTTTATTTATTTTATTTTTATTTATTTTATTTTGTGAGATTTGTGACATTAAATATTAACAAGATTCAAGATTTTTATTTGAGATCCAGCGAACTTTTATTTTGAGATTTTAAAATCATTTGATTTCACATTTACCCACCTATAAACATCCTCTACAACTGCATTTGCCTACTTTACATGTCAGTCAGTTGGCTTTTTGATATTTAAATGGGCGGTTCCTGGCTGGAAGAATCCGCAATGTGGACCAGACTTGATGCCGACGGTCAAGCGTCGAAATGATTCACTGCCGTTGTCTACAGGAACTGGTAGTCAGTGTTTAAGAAAGACAAGTGTGTGTCTGTAGCGAGCAGTATAAACTTAGTGGCGTGCTGCACTGCAGCCAAGCACACGTGGCTCAAACGGTTTTCCCTCTCCAGACTGCAGGGGAAAATATAACCGTCAGCCTGCAAAAGCCATTAAGCTTAGAACTGTCAGATTTTAATTTGTACGTTTCGCAAAAGTGTTATTTAAGGGTACAAGGGACAAAAATCGGCCCGTGAAAGAAGAGCAGTTATCTCTCACAGTCTACCGATCCTGCGTGCCTGACGGATTGCGGCACCATTTGGAAACTCCAAAGCTGTTCTGCTAGGGGTATTTTGGTCCAAAAATAAAGTTACTGAAACTCCTGGCAAGGCCTGAGAATCTGTTGAGAGAGATTTTACGAACCAGGCCCGCTCAGACACCTGCCCGCGAGCTAGCTTAATTTTTATTTTAGTTTTTTTAATTTTAGTACCAATTTAAAAAAAAAATAATTACAATTTTTATAAAATTTTAATTTCAATTTTATTTTATTGTTTGAATTAATGAAAACAAGTTTTAAAAGTTTTAGTTTTTTCAAGATATTTTTATTCAGCTTAATTTATATTTTAGTTTTTGTAAAAAAAAAAAAATTGTAAAATTGCATTTTATTTTATTTAATAAAACAGTTTTTTAAAATATTTTCAAATTTATTTTCATTGTTGTCAAGGCAAAATGTAAAATTTTCTTTTTTTTAATTTTCTTTTATTTAACGAAAACAAGTTAATAAAAATATTTCTTAAAATATTTTCATTGTTTTTTTTTTAACTTTTTTATTTAATTTTATTTCATGAAAACATGTTTTTAATAGTTTTAGTTTTTTCAAGATATTTTTATTTAGCTTGATTTATATTTTAGTTTTTGTAAAAAAAAATAATTTTATGTTAATGTAATAAAAACAGTTTTTTATACAATTTTAAAATATTTTAAAATATTTTAAAATGTATTTTTATTGTTAGTTGTCAAGGCAAAATGTAAAATTTTCATTCTTTTTTAAATTTTATTTTATTTTATTCAACGAAAACATTTTAAAAATATTTTCATTGTTTTTTTACTTTTTTATTTAATTTTATTTTATGAAAACATGTTTTTAATAGTTTTAGTTTTTTCAAGATATTTTTATTTAGCTTGATTTATATTTTAGTTTTTGTAAAAAAAAATAATTTTATGTTAATGTAATAAAAACAGTTTTTTATACAATTTTAAAATATTTTAAAATATTTTAAAATGTATTTTTATTGTTAGTTGTCAAGGCAAAATGTAAAATTTTCATTCTTTTTTAAATTTTATTTTATTTTATTCAACGAAAACATTTTAAAAATATTTTCATTGTTTTTTTACTTTTTTATTTAATTTTATTTTATGAAAACATGTTTTTAATAGTTTTAGTTTTTTCAAAATATTTTTATTTAGCTTAATTTATATTTTAGTTTTTGTAAAAATCTTTTTAAAATTGTATTTTATTTTATTTTATAAAAACAGTTTTTTTATTTAATTTTATACAATTTTAAAATATTTTCACATTTATTTTCTTTGTTAGTTGTCAATGCAAAATGTAAAATTTTCATTCTTTTTTACATTTTCTTTATTTTATTTAACGAAAGCATTTTAAAATATTTTTTTTACTTTTTTATTTAATTTTATTTTAAGAAAACATGTTTTCAATAGTTTTAGTTTTTTCAAGATATTTTTATTTAGCTTAATTAATATTTTTTATTTGTTAAAAAAACTTTTACAAATTTTATTTAATAAAAACAGTTTTTAAATATTTTCAAATTTATTTTCATTGTTAGTTGTCAAGGCAAAATGTAAAATTTTCATTCTTTTTTAAATTTTATTTTATTTTATTTAACGAAAATAATAATACTTTAGCCTATTTGATTTCAGTTAGTTTCCAAGGCAAAATTTCCTGCCTGACGGATTGCTGATTACTCCAAAGCTGTTTTGCTAGGGGTATTTTGATCCAAAAATAAAGTTGCTGAAACTCCCGGCAGAGAGATTTTACGAACCAGGCCTGCTCAGACACCTGCCCGCGAGTCGTTTTCTCGCAATTTGCGATCCGTGAAAGAGTGCAGCAGCTTAGCGCAAGTACCTCTTGTAGCAAAACCCTTCCGAGAAGCTTCACCTATCAGCAGCTCTGAACGTTCGCTTGTTGATTTATGTCTTGATAAGATGCTTTGAGTGACTGTGTAGTTTGTCTCTGAGGAATCAATGTTCCGTATCTATGATTTGAACCCGTATGGAAAGAGCAGCTTGATAAGAACCACTATGCTCTGCAGATGTTGCCTTGCCTCTCTCCAGCTTGTTGAATGTTTTCCTGCCATTCTATCCTCTGTCCCGGGACCTGTCCTAAAGCACGCTGCAATCCTTGTAGCAATGATGGGATCGCTTTTCTGACCAGCTGTGTGCTTGTGTGATTGAAGGCCTATCTGGGTCAAAGGTGGGTCCTGTGTGTGGGAGGTAAGGGTTGGTTAAGACTCGCTCTCTAAGCGGATGACCTGAGATGACAGCTGCTGCTCTTCAGGCTTAAAGTGTTGATGATAGAGTGGGATAGATATAGAAAAGTGATATAGAAATTGTGAGGTTGTGCAAAAAAGCATCCATGGAATCAGTGATTTACTGTTGACGGTAAATAAATAACTAATACACACACACTATAGTATTTATTCATATTTAGAATGTTTTTGCTTTATATTTGCTGTTTTTATTCAAATTCAAATTTCAAATTTTCATATTTTTATTTTATGAAAATAGGTGTTTTTTAGTAGTTTTTTCCTAGATTTTTTTTTTTAATTTAGTTTAGCTTTAGCTTTTTATTTATTTTTATTTAAGTTCTTGTCATTTTAGTACTTCAATCTATTTTATTTCAATTAGTTGCCAAGGCAAATTTTTATATTTTTTTATTTTAGTTTGTATTTAATTTAATCATTTAATATAATTTTATTTAATTTTTTTTCCAAGATATTTTTATTTAGCTTAATTTTTATTTCAGTTTTTGTAATTTTAATACTTCGACCTATTTTATTTCAAAATTTTTATATTTTCATTTTTTTATGTATTTAATTTAACTTAATTTTTTTATTATTATTTTAATTTAATATTTAAATTAATGAAAAATACACACACACACACACACACACACACACACACACACACACACACACACACACACACACACACACACACACACACACACACACTATTATAGTATTTATTAATATTATAAATGAGTTTTGCTTTATATTTGCAGTTTTCATTTTATTTTTAGTTTGTTTTAGTGATATTACATGATTTTGTTTGTTTTTCAAGATATATCTATTTAGCTTAAATTTATTCAGTTTTTTTTTGTCATTTTAGTATTTCAACTTATTTTATTTCCGTTAATTGACAAGGCAAATTTTCATATTTTATTTTATTTTATTTTATTTATTTATTTTTTATTTCTAAATGAAAACAAGTTTTCATAGTTTCTTTTTCCTAGACATCTGTTATTTATCTTGATTTTTATTTCCTTTTTTTTTTTCTTTTTTTTTTAGTTAGTTGCCAAGGCCAAATTTCATATTTTCATTGTTTATTTATTTATTGTTTTTTTGTTATTTAATTTAATTTTCCAATATATATTTATGAATATTATTCCAACATATTTGTTTTACTGAGCTTTTTATTTCAGATTTTGTAACTGTAGTACTTTAACCTTTTCATTTTTTTTTTCAGTTCAGTTAGTTTTTTCAAGATATTTTAATGTAGCTTAATTTTTATTTCAGTTTTTATCATTTTAGTACTTCAGCCTATTTTATTTCAGTTAGTTGCCAAGGCAAAATTTCTTATTTTAATATATTCATATATTCATGTTTTTATTATTATTATTATTTATTATTATTATTATTATTATTATTATTATTATTATTATTATTATTATTATTTATTTATTTATTTATTTATTTTTATAATTATTAATCTGCATTAATGTTTAAATCATTTAAATAGCTGAATGTATTCAAAAGCAAATTAGGATTTGTTTTTGCATTGAAATTAGTTTCACTTTCGGATTTGAGTTTGGTAGTGTAAACACTAGATGCATATTGCATTCAAAATAAATTCAAAGATTAAATTCAACCATGTTGCATGATTTTATTTGAACATTCTTTGTTAAAGAGCTATTATGCACCGTGGCGGTGGTAAAATTGGTCCTGAAACCATTTTTTCAGTTAGATCAATTACAGCCTTGTACTGTATTTGTCACTTTTTTGAACTTTGGGAGTTAAAATCAACTCAGTTTTCGTTTGCAGGTTTTGTGTGATGTCAATCATGTATTATCATAATTTGTGTCAAATAATTTGTCTGTTGATCCACTGATCTAAGTAAAATACCAATTTTACCTCAGTCTTCTGGAAACAGGACCTTTCAACCCCCTCACAGCACTTTTTGGTCATTTTCAGCTCTGACCAAATGAAGCGGTAATCTAAAACAGCTCTTTTCCAGGAAAAAACCCCAAAGTGTTGCCGCCCCACATTTATTTGTAACAGTAAAAGAGAGATGCATGTATATCCCATAAACAATGCCCATCTGCAGTATCTTCAGTGACGTCTAGCCATGCTTTTGATCGCACATTCGGAGCCCTTTATCTCAAATTTGATGAAAGGAATGAACTCAAAACCACCATGCTGCTGCTATTCATAGCAGGACTTTACACACCACACTGTCATAAATCAACTCACCAGAGTAAGCTGTCAACAGACCTGATGACACAACGCCATGAGAGCTATTTTCTTGCACTTGTCTGGGCTCATTAGCCAAACCTGTTGCACTTGTGCATTTAAGCCTGATTTATATTTTCCATGTCCATACTGACTGCTTCATTAAATGACAGGAGTGTTTGGCTACTGCTGTGCCCAGTATGGTTTCTATGACCTTAGTGTTTTGACTGTCCATCATTATTATTATGGAAAGTTACATGGGTCAACTGTGTAAGTGTGAGTCTAATGGGTCCTAGACCAGGGTTTTTTAAACCTTTATGATGCCAAGAACCTCAAAATGTGATGGGATCCCATTTTTAAAATGTAAAGGCCGTTTTATAAATATATATTATAAAAAAAATGATATGTGAGAAAGTCCTATTATAAAGACAGCAACAAAAGTAATTGTTTCTGTTTCCACCACTGAATAAAAAAAGAAGGTCTTTGTGACTTTTTTTCCTCACAATTGCAAGTTTACATCTTGCATTTCTGAGTTTGATATAAACTCGAAATTGCTATTTATAAAGTCAGAATTGCAAGATATAAACTTACATTTGTGAGAAAAAAGTCAGAATTGCACGTTTTTACCTCACAATTCTGACTTTATTTCTCGCAATTATGAGTTTATATCTCACAATTTTAAGAAAAAGTTTATGTCATGCAATTCTGAGAAAAAAAGTCAGAATTGTGGGTTTGTATCAAGCAATTTTAAGAAAAAAAGTCAGAATTGTGAGTTTATATCTCACAATTTTAAGAAAAAGTCAGAATTGTGAGTTTATATCATGCAATTCTATGTAAAAAGTCAGAATTGAGTGTTTGTCATAATTTGGATAAAAAAAAGTCAAATTTGTGAGTTTATATTACGCAGTTCTTAGAAAAAAAAGTCAAAATTGTGAGTTTATATCTCACAATTTTAATAAAAAGTCAGAATTGTGAGTTTATATCAAGCAATTCTGAGAAAAAAAAGTCAGAATTGTGAGTTTATTTCATGCAATTCTGAGAAAAAAAGTCAGAATTGTGAGTTTCTATCACAAAATTCTGAGAAGAAAGTCACAATTGTGAGTTTATATCGTGCAATTCTACGAAAAAAGTGAGAATTGTGTGTTTATGTCACAATTCAGAGAAAAAAGTCACATTTGTGAGTTTATATCACGCAATTCTAAGAAAAAAAGTCAGAATTGTGAGTTTATATTATGCAATTCTAAGAAATAAAAATCAGAACTGTGTTTATATCACACAATTCTGAGAAAGAAAGTCAGATTTGTGAGTTTATTATGCAATTCTTAGAAAAAAAGTCAGAATTGTGTTTATATCACAAAATTCAACCTTTTTTGATTTTTTTTTAATTCAGTGGCAGAAACAGGCTTCTATAGGTAACACTGCTGAGAGTTTAAAAACATGTAGTTTTGCACGTAAATATGCAAATATGCATTGTTTATACACCAGTGACATGCAATCTGCAAAAAGTATTAACTAGAAATATTTATTAGATTCATAGTCCTGAGAAATGCAGTGAATTTCAATTCAAGGAATGACTGAAAAAAAGAAGGAATAATTAGGTTTTTGGCTTCTGGTGTGATGAAAATATGTTCCTGGCTCTCATTATTAATCTTCTTGTGTAAGCTGGAAGCTGATCTTGTTGAAAAAGGTGTCCAAGGTGGATGTTCTTCCAATTAGTGATTATGTAACAGTCAAACACTGCTAATACACTCATCACACCCATAAATTGTCCAATAAAAAAGTTCTGGCCACATTTGATACGAGTTTGCAGCTTGAAAGCCTGGCATCTGTGGCTCCGTTCCAATTGTTTCCTCATTGTGCCTCATGTTAAAATGAAGAATCGTGACACTGATACTTCTGGAGCAGGAGAAAGATGAATTTTGACTGGAATGTTTCCTGCAGGCTACGCCATGGTGGAACGAACACAACTGTAAAGTCTGTCTTTCTAATTAATAAAATCTGAAACTACAGTGACAGTCAGCATCTTGTTAATCCATTAGAGAAGATTTGACTTTTTGCCTTTTGTGCCTGTGTAGGGAGTTAGCTAAAAATGAATTATACCCACTGATAACAGCGTTTGTTTGTATGCCGTGCACATTGTTTTAGCACATGGTTCACTAGGAATTATGCAGTGAATGGGTGCCGTTGTGTTACTCTCATAACGCACTTTGAAGACTGACAGTGAAGAAAAGATATTGAATATTTTTTATTTTCTTTGCACACAAAACGTCTTCTTGTAGCCTCATAATATTACGGTTGAACCACTGATGTTACATGGACTATTTTAATGATGTCCTTATTACCTTTCTGGGCCTTAAATGTGTAATTTAAGGATTTCATCAAAAATATCTTATTTTGTGTTTCAAAGATGAATGAAGGTCTTACAGGTTTGGAGCGACATGAGGGTGAGTAATTACTGACAGAATTGTATTTTTTGGGTGAACTGTCTCTTTAAGGCTAAATCTATATGTACTAAACTATATTATACTAATATATAATGAGCCAAATTTACATAGATACGCACTGTGTTTGTATTGTAAAAAATTAAAGTTATTTTTTACATTTGACACAGTGGTATTTCAGCGCATTTAGCATCTGGTTAAACTGGATTGTAGGTGGTTAGCACTGAAATACTGTGCAGAAAAGTGGCTTCGAGTTTTAGAACAGTTTCTAGCAATGTTACAACTTTTTTCATCTTTTTCTTTCGTCTTTTTTTTTACCTCAAAATTGGACTCAATAACTTTTAATTGTGATCTTATATCTCACAGTTCTGAGAAAAAGTTAGAATTGCGAATTGCATTTTATCTAGCAATTCTGACTTTATTTCTCACAACTGAGTTTATTTTATGCAATTCTAAGAAAAAGAGTCAGAATTGTGAGGTTATATCACGCAATTCTGACAAAAAAGTCGTAATTGTGAGTTTATATCACACAATTCTCAGCAAAAAGTCAGATTTGTGAGTTTATATCTCGCAATTTTGAGAAAAAAAGTTGTAATTGTGAGTTTATATCTCGCAGTTTTGAGAAAAAGGGTTGTAATTGTGAGTTTATATCACGTAATTCTGTGAAAAAGTCAGATTTGTGAGTTTATATCGATCAGATTTGTAAGTTTATATTTCACAATTCCGAGAAAAAAGTCACAATTGTGAGTTTATATCACTTAATTCTGAGAAAAAGTCAGTTGTGAGTTTATATCTTGCAATTCTGAAAAGAAAAACAATTCTGAGAAAAATGTCAGATTAGTGAGATTTGCAATTCTGAGAAAAAAAGTCAGAATAGTGACTATATCTCGCAAATCTGAGAAAAAAGTCAGCTGTGAGTTTATATCTTGCAAATCTGAGAAAAAAGTCAGCTGTGAGTTTATATCTCGTAATTCTGAGAGAAAAAAAGTCAGATTAGTGAGATTTTGCAATTCTGAGAAAAAAAGTCAGATTAGTGAGTTTATATCTCGTAATTCTGAGAAAAAAGTCAGCTGTAAGTTTATATCTCGTAATTCTGAGAAAAAAAGTCATCTGTGAGTTTATATCTTGTAATTCTGAGAAAAAAGTCAGCTGTGAGTTTATATCTCGTAATTCTGAGAAAAAAGTCATCTGTGAGTTTATATCTTGTAATTCTGAGAAAAAAGTCAGCTGTGAGTTTATATCTCGTAATTCAGAGAAAAAAGTCATCTGTGAGTTTATATCTTGTAATTCTGAGAAAAAAGTCAGCTGTGAGTTTATATCTCGTAATTCTGAGAAAAAAGTCAGCTGTAAGTTTATATCTCGTAATTCTGAGAAAAAAGTCAGCTGTGAGTTTATATCTCATAATTCTGAGAAAAAAAGCCAGATTAGTGAGATTTCACAATTCTGAGAAAAAAGTCAGATTAGTGAGATTTCGCAATTCTGAGAAAAAAGTCAGCTGTAAATTTATATCTCGTAATTCTGAGAAAAAAATCAGATGTGAGTTTATATCTCGTAATTCTGAGAAAAAAGTCAGCTGTAAGTTTATATCTCGTAATTCTGAGAAAAAAAGTCAGCTGTGAGTTTATATATCGTAATTCTGAGAAAAAAGTCAGCTGTGAGTTTTTATCTCGTAATTCTGAGAAAAAAGTCAGCTGTGAGTTTATATCTCGTAATTCTGAGAAAAAAGTCAGATTAGTGGGATTTCGCAATTCTGAGAAAAAAAGTCAGATTAGTGAGTTTATATCTCACAATTCTGAGCAAAAAAAAAAAAGATTTGTGAGTTTATATTTTTGTAATTCTGAGAAAAAAGTCAGGTGTGAGTTTATATCTTGTAATTCTGAGAAAAAAAGTCAGATTAGTGAGATTTCGCAATTCTGAGAAAAAAGTCAGCTGTAAGTTTATATCTCGTAATTCTGAGAAAAAAAGTCAGCTGTGAGTTTATATCTCGTAATTCTGAGAAAAAAGTCAGATTAGTAAAATTTTGCAATTCTGAGAAAAAAAAATCAGATTAGTGAGTTTATATCTCGTAATTCTGAGAAAAATGTCAGATTAGTGAGATTTTGCAATTCTGAGAAAAAAAGTCAGATTAGTGAGTTTATATCTCGTAATTCTGAGAAAAAAGTCAGCTGTGAGTTTATATCTTGTAATTCTGAGAAAAAAAAGTTAGATTAGTGAGTTTATATCTCGTAATTCTGAGAAAAAAGTCAGCTGTGAGTTTATATCTTGTAATTCTGAGAAAAAAAAGTCAGATTAGAGAGATTTCACAATTCTGAGAAAAAAGTCAGATTAGTAAAATTTTGCAATTCTGAGAAAAAAAGGCAGATTAGTGAGTTTATATCTCGTAATTCTGAGAAAAATGTCAGATTAGTGAGATTTTGCAATTCTGAGAAAAAAAGTCAGATTAGTGAGTTTACATCTCGTAATTCTGAGAAAAAAGTCAGCTGTGAGTTTATATCTTGTAATTCTGAGAAAAATGTCAGATTAGTGAGATTTCGCAATTCTGAGAAAAAAGTCAGATTAGTGAGTTTATATCTCGTATTTCTGAGAAAAAAGTCAGCTGTGAGTTTATATCTTGTAATTCTGAGAAAAAAAGTCAGATTAGAGAGATTTCACAATTCTGAGAAAAAAGTCAGATTAGTAAAATTTTGCAATTCTGAGAAAAAAGTCAGATTAGTAAAATTTTGCAATTCTGAGAAAAAAAAGGCAGATTAGTGAGTTTATATCTCGTCATTCTGAGAAAAATGTCAGATTAGTGAGATTTTGCAATTCTGAGAAAAAAAGTCAGATTAGTGAGTTTATATCTCGTAATTCTGAGAAAAAAGTCAGCTGTGAGTTTATATTTTGTAATTCAGAGAAAAAAGTCATCTGTGAGTTTATATCTTGTAATTCTGAGAAAAATGTCAGATTAGTGAGATTTCGCAATTCTGAGAAAAAAAGTCAGATTAGTGAGTTTATATCTCGTATTTCTGAGAAAAAAGTCAGCTGTGAGTTTATATCTTGTAATTCTGAGAAAAAAAGTCAGATTAGAGAGATTTCACAATTCTGAGAAAAAAGTCAGATTAGTAAAATTTTGCAATTCTGAGAAAAAAGTCAGATTAGTAAAATTTTGCAATTCTGAGAAAAAAAAGGCAGATTAGTGAGTTTATATCTCGTAATTCTGAGAAAAATGTCAGATTAGTGAGATTTTGCAATTCTGAGAAAAAAAGTCAGATTAGTGAGTTTATATCTCGTAATTCTGAGAAAAAAGTCAGATGTGAGTTTATATCTTGTAATTCTGAGAAAAATGTCAGATTAGTGAGATTTCGCAATTCTGAGAAAAAAAGTCAGATTAGTGAGTTTATATCTCGTATTTCTGAGAAAAAAGTCAGCTGTGAGTTTATATCTTGTAATTCTGAGAAAAAAGTCAGCTGTGAGTTTATATCTCGTAATTCTGAGAAAAAAGTCAGCTGTTGGTTTATATCTCGTAATTCTGAGAAAAAAGTCAGCTATGAGTTTATATATCGTAATTCTGAGAAAAAAGTCAGCTGTGAGTTTATATCCCGTAATTCTGAGAAAAAAGTCAGATTAGTGGGATTTCGCAATTCTGAGAAAAAAAGTCAGATTAGTGAGTTTATATCTCGTATTTCTGAGAAAAAAGTCAGCTGTGAGTTTATATCTTGTAATTCTGAGAAAAAAAGTCAGATTAGAGAGATTTCACAATTCTGAGAAAAAAGTCAGATTAGTAAAATTTTGCAATTCTGAGAAAAAAATCAGATTAGTAAAATTTTGCAATTCTGAGAAAAAAAAGGCAGATTAGTGAGTTTATATCTCGTAATTCTGAGAAAAATGTCAGATTAGTGAGATTTTGCAATTCTGAGAAAAAAAGTCAGATTAGTGAGTTTATATCTCGTAATTCTGAGAAAAAAGTCAGCTGTGAGTTTATATCTTGTAATTCAGAGAAAAAAGTCATCTGTGAGTTTATATCTTGTAATTCTGAGAAAAATGTCAGATTAGTGAGATTTCGCAATTCTGAGAAAAAAAGTCAGATTAGTGAGTTTATATATCGTATTTCTGAGAAAAAAGTCAGCTGTGAGTTTATATCTTGTAATTCTGAGAAAAAAAGTCAGATTAGTAAAATTTTGCAATTCTGAGAAAAAAGTCAGATTAGTAAAATTTTGCAATTCTGAGAAAAAAAGGCAGATTAGTGAGTTTATATCTCGTAATTCTGAGAAAAAAGTCAGCTGTGAGTTTATATCTTGTAATTCTGAGAAAAATGTCAGATTAGTGAGATTTCGCAATTCTGAGAAAAAAAGTCAGATTAGTGAGTTTATATCTCGTATTTCTGAGAAAAAAGTCAGCTGTGAGTTTATATCTTGTAATTCTGAGAAAAAAGTCAGCTGTGAGTTTATATCTCGTAATTCTGAGAAAAATGTCAGATTAGTGAGATTTCGCAATTCTGAGAAAAAAAGTCAGATTAGTGAGTTTATATCTCGTATTTCTGAGAAAAAAGTCAGCTGTGAGTTTATATCTTGTAATTCTGAGAAAAAAGTCAGCTGTGAGTTTATATCTCGTAATTCTGAGAAAAAAGTCAGCTGTTGGTTTATATCTCGTAATTCTGAGAAAAAAGTCAGCTATGAGTTTATATATCGTAATTCTGAGAAAAAAGTCAGCTGTGAGTTTATATCTCATAAT
Source organism: Garra rufa (assembly GCF_049309525.1). Taxonomy (NCBI): domain Eukaryota; kingdom Metazoa; phylum Chordata; class Actinopteri; order Cypriniformes; family Cyprinidae; genus Garra; species Garra rufa. The sequence continues at coordinate 39,934,329 of NC_133369.1, forward strand.
TCTGAGAAAAAAGTCAGATTAGTGGGATTTCGCAATTCTGAGAAAAAAAGTCAGATTAGTGAGTTTATATCTCACAATTCTGAGCAAAAAAATAAGATTTGTGAGTTTATATTTTTGTAATTCTGAGAAAAAAAGTCACAGTTGTGAGTTTATATCATGCAATTTTGGTTGAACTATCCCTTTATGGCTAAGTCTATATATAGTAAATCTATAATAAGTCAAATTTACATAGGTACACACTCCTGTTTGTCTTGTAATAGATGAAAGTTCTGTATTTTACATGACACAGCGCTATTTCAGTGCATTTACCATCTGGTTAAACTGGATTGTTGGTGGTTAGCACTGAAATATTGCACAGAAAAGTGGCTTTGAGTTTAGTGAACAGTTCGCAAACGATGAAAACGTTTATCTACCTTTTCTTCAAATTGCAACCATATGATCGTCCAAATTTAAACAGGACTTCCTGAATGCGGTGACTTAAAGGTCCAAGTGTTAACATCAGAGGAAGCTGCGTATAAATAATCTGTTTATTCCTAAACATGAATGATGAGTCTTTTAGACTCTTATACGCAATGCCTGTCATTTAGTGCGTTTGCGGAGAACCTCAGCGGTCAATGGCAGTGAGATTTAGCGGTGTGGTAATGTACACAACATAGCTCATGGTTGCTGCAGCAGTCGTGAAAAGCACCAATCACCATCAGATGGCTAATTTTCAGAGCCCAGAAACCCCCTTGCTGCCTGCGAGTAAACCGTGGCTTTCCGACAGGGCATAATCCAGATGCCTTAATCATAGTCATTTATTCGCACAAACATTTGGCTGTAGAGGAGATGCTTGTTGGGCTGATGGAAAGCTCTGGTGCTTATGTTTTTTTTTTTTCTGCCGGATGAGCTAATGGTTTATTAAGGTTTGCAGGGTCGGTGTAGATCTTGACGCTGATTTGCCATAATCAACGTGTCTGGGAGTCAGGGCTCTATAATGTGAAAATGAGGCCAGACTCCTGATTAAACTCAACGATGCCAACGTGTGGTCCCAATAAAAACTGGTCTCCGTTTATTACCATTAGCCTCCACTGAAAATAAAGACGTAATGAATTTTCAAACATGTGAAATAAATCTGGAGTAATGGTCTCGCACGGGGTTCTGGGGGCATTAGTAACGAGCAGAACCCTAAACAGGCCTGATTGTGACTTGAGCGGCAAATTTTCGCTGCCAACTTACTCCGATCCCCACCCAAGAGTACAAGAGTAATATTTAAAAGCGGATTGCGGTTATGGCCAAATTATAGACAAGTTAATGGAGGTTGGAATTGTTTACTTGGTTTTGTGAGCTTCCGGAGTAAATCACTAAATTAGGTCTGGGTTTTGTATAGGGTACAGAATACGGTGAAGTAAGTGCTTCATTAGCAATTGGAAGAGTCATGTGTTGTGTGATACAGTACATGCGCTTTAACTAATATGGATATGAAAGGTAGATATAGAATTTTTTTCAGTTGATACAATGTAGCGTTAGCAAATGAGACACAAAATAAATTTAGTTTATACAAAAAATAATTTTTGTTTGTTTGTTTGTGTCATTTTGTTTGACATAATTATGTTTTTTATGTGTGTGTGTTTTGTTTCATTTTGTTGTTTTGTTTTGTGCCATTACATTTTGTTTGTGTGTGTGTGCATTTTGTTTAGATTTTTTTGTTTGTTTTGTATTTGCTCTTATGTTTGATGTCTTTTTTTTTGTTTGTTTTGATTAATTATGCTTTTATGTGTTTTTTGTTTCAATTTGTTCCATTTTGTTTTGTGCCATTACGTTTTGTTTTGTTTTCTTTTTTTTTGTTTTTTGTTTAGTTTTTTTTTTTTTTGGATTTGCTGTTATGTTTGATTTAATTTTGTTTTCTTTGTTTAGTTTGGCCTAAATATGTTTTTTATGTGTTTTTGTTTCGTTCTGTTCTGTTTTGTGCCATTATATATTTTTGTGTTTTTGTTTAGTTTTTTGCTTGTTTGTTTTGTATTTGCTGTTATGTTTGATGTCATTTTGTTTTGTTTTGTTTGGAATGATTATGTTATTTTAAGTGTTTTTTTTTTATTTAGTTTTGTTCCGTTCTGTTTTGTTCTGTGCCATTATGTTTTTTTTTTTGTTTTTTTGTTTTTTTGATTTGATGTTATGTTTGCTGTCATTTTGTTTTCTTTGGCCTAAATATGTTTTTCATGTATTTTTGTTTTGTTTTGTTTTGTTCTGTTTTGTGCTATTATATTTAGAGATGCACCGATCGATCGGCATCCGATCGCAATCGACCGATAGGGGCGCTATCGGTTTTGATCGGAGTTCTCAAAATAGATCAGAGCAGGCCGATCAGATGACGTTTACAACAACAAACAGCCGCCAGAGCACGCATTCCCACTTCTCAGACTAGGGTCTCCTAATGGGCGTGGCTGTCTCTACAACGCATTAACACTGAAGATGACGTCGCCGGTGAGGGGATTTCCTCCCCTCTGGTCTATAAATCCCTGCCTCTGCTGAATTATTTTTATCCACGGTGGGGATAAAACGTCCCGCGAAGCCGCTCCTACGTCCCGATCTAAATCAAATTATTTGCAATACGCGCTTTAAAGTCGTCTAAATCAAATGATTCGCCATACGCGCTTTGAAGTTGAACGTACTGAATCAAATGATTCGCGATCCGATTGGAGCGCTTCAAAACAGTGAATCTTTTTGCGACGCAGTGGTTTACTGATTCTGAGTTTCCAAAAAGCTCCGTTGATACTTTGCTCACCTTCTCTATAAAATGTATTCGTTGTTTGAAATTAAACCATAACTATTAATACAATGTTTTTATTAAATTGTGATCACATAATACAGCTTCTGTCATATTAAAAAAAATTCATGACCTGACACTCATTATCTGGTTCTTGCCTAAAAAGACGGGTATAATGCGCGTTGTTAACAGATTACAGTAACAGTTTGGTCAACCTCTCCCTATGGAGAGAGAAAAAAAAGTTTCTAAAAGCATCCCCCCTTCTGTTTTTTTTTCCACAAATTTCACCCTGTATATGTATATGTATGTGTATATGCATATGGCATATTTATTTTATTTTTCCACAAAAAGCTTGTTGCTAAACTCTAAATTGTGATTTTAAGAAAGAGCCTCCTGAGAGTTAAATGTTTATTATGGTGCACATGTGTGTTTTGCACATAATCATTTTTTTATTTTAAGATTTAACTCTTTTATTAGATTTAACTTTTTCCACAGAAAAACTAAGGTTCATAGTTTACAAATTGTGTCAGCTCTAAAAGAGTGAAATGTTGTGTTGTACATAATTACTGCCAAAAGACAGTTTAAGATAGTAAGCAACACTTACTCTATGTAAGCTGAGTCCAAGTTGTCTATGAGAGTCTTGAGAGTGTTCAATATTGAAATTTGCCTCAGCCTGCAATAAAACTGGTCAATTCATGATACTTTCTCATTTCCTACTTTTTATACTAATAATACAATGTCAATGTTTATACATGAGACAGCAATATTGAAGAATTTATGGATTTGACGCTGTGATCGGTAATATCGGGATCGGCAGATACTGCTTTTGGTGATCGGTGATCGGTGATCGGCCCCCAAAATCCAGATCGGTGCATCTCTAATTATATTTTTGTTTTTGTTTAATTTTTTTTGTTTGTTTTGTATTTGGTGTTATGTTTGATGTCATTTTTTTGTTTTGTTTTGTTTGGAATAATTATGTTTGAATGAGTTTTTAGTTTTGTTTTGTTGAGTTTTGTTTTGTGACATTATGTTTTTTTTTTTTTTTTTTTGCTTGGCATAATTGTGTTTTTATGTGTTTTTCTGTTTCGTTCTGTTCTGTTTTGTGCCATTAAATTTTTTATTTGTGTTTTTGCTTAGTTTGTTTGTTTGTTTTGTATTTGCTAGTATGTTTGATGTCATTTTGTTTTGTTTTATTTGGCCTAATTATGTTTTTTATGTGTTTTTTGTTTCATTTTGTTCTGTTTTGTTTTGTGCCATTGTTTTTTCTTTTGTTTTTTGTTTGTTTATTTTGTATTTGCTGTTATATTTGATGCCATCAACATTTTTAAATTAATAAAAGTTAAAGTTAGCAAATGAGAAACAAAATTAATAATTTAGTTTTTGTTCACACACACAAAAAGTGCAAAACCTCATTTTTGTTTTGTTTGTGTCATTATGTTTTTTTGTTTTTCTTTTGTGCCATTATGGTTTTTGTGTGTTTTTTGTTTTTTTATTTGTTTGGTGTTATTTAGTTTTTTTCCTTTGTTTTGTTTGGCATAATTATGTTTATATGTATTTTTGATTTGTTTTGTTTAGTGCCATTATGTTTTGTGTTTTTTGTTTGTTTTGCTTGTGCTATTATGTTTGGCATAATTATGTTATTTTTTAATTGTGTTAATTTGTTTTGTTCTGTTTTGTTTTGTGCCACTATGTTTGGCATAACTATGGTTTGTTTGTTTTTTGTTTAGTTTAGTTTGTTTTTTGTTTTCCTTTGTGCCATTATGTTTGGCAGAATTATGTTTTTTGTTGTTTTGTTTAGTTTAGTTTGTTTTGCTGTTATGTTTGGTGTTTTGTTTTGTTTGAGATTTGCACGTTTCTTAAATAACATAACACAGACAGCATGTGCAAATAAACAATGCTATGAATGGCCACAAATAATTTTTAGTAAATTCCTCCCTCTGTTCATACTGAAACATTAAAATGATTTTATCAGTGCCTACGTCTTTCTTACAGTTACAGTTTTTGCACCAAATGAGATCACTTAATCCGCCCACAGTTTGTGCATGTCCCCATATGACCATCACTCTGTGCGCTCTCTGAACTTCTGCTGTTTTAACTGCAGATACTCACTGAGGTCAGTTAAGACAGGCTGACATTCAAGAAATAACCCATGAACACCTGAAATCATACCACAGAGTAGCACTTTACCCTAGTTAATACACTCGTGTAGATTTTCTGTTAAATGAGATGGAAACAACTGCTTTCACTTGACACTGTGATTTGCATCTTTGAGTTGTGATTTACGATCCTGTAAAACTTTACATGATGAATTTGTCACTTTTGGCTCATTGTTTGACACTTTAAAACAGGTTGTGTGTGAGGGGACTCTCTGAGTTGTAAATTCTCAATAATTCCTAATGCTTTTCCAAGCAGTAAACAATGTTAGAGCAGGGAAAAGCAGGACGATCTAAAGAACCAAAACTAAATTCACCACTCTTGGACCAGCTGTTGCACTAACTGCTTTTTAATTGCACTGTTTAGTTTTTCCATTGCTGTATTAATTTTCAAGATTTCTTTCCAGAATTGTCATCAAAGCATGGTTGTGTTGACAAACAGTCTTGAGTCTGTTTGTGAGGGATCTGTGACCTGCATCTGTCTTCAAGTGTAAATTTTCCAGGCCTTATTAGTCTTAGCACTGGAGAAAGTCAAGTTCCCAGACCTTGAAATCATTTTTGTCTTGAAAAAACATGTTATTCCATATCTTTTCCCAAAGTTCTCCTCAAAATGATGTGCAACTATACAGCAGATAGCTGTCCACAGTTTAAAATCAGCAGGAAACAGTAGTCACCATGGACAGATGTCTACTTCAGTCATTATCAGCTATATAAATTCTGTGGTAATGTTTCCACCTACCAGATGTTCAGTATGAGTGATAATGAAAGACATTCATATCCAGTCTTTCACAAACTTTCCTTATCATAGTCAAATTAGCATCCTTGGCGTTATCAAATGCGCACAAGTCAGGAATAGATACTTCAAGTAAAGAGGGAATACAGAAGCCTCCAACAGTGATGCTTTCTCTGCCTCAGACTGCTAAAAAATATTCCCATCCAGACAGCTGAAGTCCTACAGCTGATGAAGTCAACAACTCTGACCCAACTCTGAACTCTCACTGCAACATGAATGAATTGTTTCACTAATTGAAGTAATTTCGACTAAGTACCCATACGTCTTTAAAGAACGCATTATCCTTGAGATACTGTTTATTGCTAACTGCTATCTGGTAAACATCTTCAAAAGAGAGGATTTTAAATTATGAACCATGGAAACATCTGCTGAATATCATTCTAGCATCTGACAGGGAACGTTTCAGAGATGTATTGCAAATGGGAATTTGCTCTAAAAATGACATCTTCCAGATGTAAACACACAGAATAGACATCTGGGTGCTGTACGTGTGCGATTAGTGTTGATGAAATATATTTTTCACTGAGATGGATGGATGTACATGTGGAAGTGTGTGAGAGCGAGAGAACCAAGTGTACTGTGTGAATTCATTTGCACTGTATTTCAACGTAAACTTTCTTTTTCACTCAGAATCCAGTTTAAGCAGGTGCGAAATTTTGAAACAGCGCTGTGTTGCGATTATTGAAATTAAGTAATTCTTTTAAGCAGAAACATGCAGACTTTCTGTATAAATTTGAATTAGCACGTGCCTTTTTCACAAAATGTAACACTATTTGTCTTTAATAATCCATGCTAGTTTATGACTGGAAAAGTTAACATGGCTGCGTCATTTATTGGAATTTTATTTATTTCATACTCGCCAAAATTATAATTTTGATGAGGTTTTCAAACTGGGGACCTGAGGACAGAGTGTTTTTGAAAGTCTGTGAAATAGTGTGACAAATAAATAATAAAATAAAAGGTTACAAATGTCAATCAATCAATCAGTCAAATATATAAATAAATATATGGTTGTATAAATATAAAAAGCTAAAATTGGCAGAAATTGTCATAGTTTGAAACATTTCGTTTCTTCCTTCTGTTAAACATAAAATATATTTTAGATATTTTGAAGAATATGGGAAACCAATTGACTTACATAGTATGAAAAAATAGTATGAAGGTCAATGGGCACCATCAACTGTTTGGTTACCAACATTCTTCAAAATATCTTCATTTGAGTTCAACAGAAGTAAGAAATTCATACATGTTTGAAACAACGTGAAAGTGAGTCATATATAGCCTATATATTCTTTTCAGAGTATGGGTCTTAAAATATACAATGTAGTTGTTTTTGTATGTTCCGATATATTTCCCTTTATTTACTCACTCTCAAGTTGTTTGAAACCTGTATGTGTTTATTTCTTCTGTTAAACATAATTACGATATTTTGAAGAATATTGGAAACCAAACTGCTGCTGGTCCCCTTTGACTTGCCTAGTATGAAAAAAAAAATACTGTGGAAGTCAATGGGGACCATCGACTGTTCGTTTACCAACATTCTTCAAAATATCTTAATTTGCGTTCAACAGAAGAAAGAAATTCACACGTTTGAAACAACTTGAAAGTGAGTCATATATATTTATTTTTTTAAATATATTTTCAGATATCTTTGCCATTATTTTTCACCCCAAAACAATTTTTTGTCATTATTTTCTCACTCTCAAGTTGGTTACCAGAATCCTTTAAAATATCGTCATTTGGTTTCAAAAGAAGAAAGAAATTCATCCAAGTTTGGAACAACTAGAAATTGAGTAACATATAGCATATTTATGTATTTTTCACAGTATAGGTCTTTATGAATATACAACATGGTTGCCTTTATATTTTGAGACATCTTTGCCTTTATTTTTCACCCCCCCTCCCAAAAAAAAGTTGTTTTAAACCTGTATGTGTTTTTTTTCTTCTGTTAAACACAAAATAAGATGTTTTGACGATTTTGGGAAACCAAACTGATGCTGGTCCCCATTGACTTACATAGTATGAAAAAAGATACTATGGAAGTCAATGGGGAGCGTCAACTTTTTGGTTACCAACATTCTTCAAAATATCTTCATTTGGGTTCAAAAGAAGAAAGAAATTCATACAAGTTTGGAACAACTTGAAATTGAGTGATATATAGCCTATTTATATATTTCTTACAGTATGTGTCTTCAATATGAAAATATACAACGTAGTTGCCTTTATATTTTCAGAGATATTTGCCTTTATTTTTCACCCAAAAACAATTATTGTCATCATTTTCAAGTTGTTTTAAACCTGTATGTATTTCTTTCTTCTGTTAAACATAAAATAAGATGTTTTGAAGATTTTGTTAAACCAAACTGCTGCTGGTCCCCATTGACTTACATAGTATGAAAAAAAATACTATGGAAGGCAATGGGGAGCGTCAACTTTTTGGTTACCAAGATTCTTCAAAATATCTTAATTTGGGTTCAAAAGAAGAAAGAAATTCATACAGGTTTCGAAACAACTTGAACGTGAGTAATAGCCTATATATATATTTTTTTTCATATTATGGGTCTTTATATATAAAAATATGCAACATGGTTGCCTTTATAAATCTAAAGTAAAATCAGAAATCTTTGCCATTATTTTTCACCCAAAAATGATTTTTTGTCATTATTTTCTCACTCTCAAGTTGGTTACCAGAATCCTTTAAAATATCTTCATTTGGTTTCAAAAGAAGAAAGAAATTCATCCAAGTTTGGAACAACTAGAAATTGAGTAACATATAGCATATTTATGTATTTTTCACAGTATAGGTCTTTATGAATATACAACATGGTTGCCTTTATATTTTGAGATATCTTTGCCTTTATTTTTCACCCCCCCCCCCCTCCCAAAAAAAAGTTGTTTTAAACCTGTATGTGTTTTTTTTTCTGTTAAACATAAAATAAGATGTTTTGAAGATTTTGGGAAACCAAACTGCTGCTGGTCCCCATTGACTTACATAGTATGAAAAAAGATACTATAGAAGTCAATGGGGAGCGTCAACTTTTTGGTTACCAACATTCTTCAAAATATCTTCATTTGGGTTCAAAAGAAGAAAGAAATTCATACAAGTTTGGAACAACTTGAAATTGAGTGATATATAGCCTATTTATATATTTCTTACAGTATGTGTCTTCAATATGAAAATATACAACGTAGTTGCCTTTATATTTTCAGAGATATTTGCCTTTATTTTTCACCCAAAAACAATTTTTGTCATCATTTTCAAGTTGTTTTGAACCTGTATGTATTTCTTTCTTCTGTTAAACATAAAATAAGATGTTTTGAAGATTTTGTTAAACCAAACTGCTGCTGGTCCCCATTGACTTACATAGTATGAAAAAAAAATACTATGGAAGGCAATGGGGACCGTCAACTTTTTGGTTACCAAGATTCTTCAAAATATCTTCATTTGGGTTCAAAAGAAGAAAGAAATTCATACAAGTTTGGAACAACTTGAAATTGAGTGATATATAGCCTATTTATATATTTCTTACAGTATGTGTCTTCAATATGAAAATATACAACGTAGTTGCCTTTATATTTTCAGAGATATTTGCCTTTATTTTTCACCCAAAAACAATTTTTGTCATCATTTTCAAGTTGTTTTAAACCTGTATGTATTTCTTTCTTCTGTTAAACATAAAATAAGATGTTTTGAAGATTTTGTTAAACCAAACTGCTGCTGGTCCCCATTGACTTACATAGTATGAAAAAAGTACTATGGAAGGCAATGGGGACCGTCAACTTTTTGGTTACCAAGATTCTTCAAAATATCTTAATTTGGGTTCAAAAGAAGAAAGAAATTCATACAGGTCTTTATATATAAAAATATGCAACATGGTTGCCTTTATAAATTTAAAGTAAAATCAGACATCTTTGCCATTATTTTTCACCCAAAAATGATTTTTTTTGTCATCATTTACTCACTTTCAAGTTGGTTGAAACCTGTTTCTTTTCTTCTGTTAAACATAAAATAAGACATGTTGAAGATTTTGAGAAGCTAAAGTGCTGCTGGTCCTTATTGACTTGTATAGTATGAAAAAATACTAAGTAAGCCAATGAGGACTATCAACTATTTGGTTACATTCTTCAAAATATCTTAATTTGGGTTCAGCAGAAGAAAGAAACTCATCCAAGTTTGGAAAAATGTGAAAGTGAGTAAATATATTTGCCTTTATTTTTTACCCAGAAAAGTAATTTTTGTCATCATTTACTCACTCGTATGTGTTTCTTTCTTCTGTTAAATATGAAATAAAATATTTTGAAGAATATGGCAAATCAAACTGCTGCTGGTCCCCATTGACCTACACAGTATGAGCGGAAACAGAACCCTCGGCTATTTAATTACCAACATTCTTCAAAATATATATTTTTTGATACAACAGAAAAAAAGAAATTCATACAGGTTTCAAAACTACTTGAAAGTGAGTAATATATAGCCTATATATATATATTTTTCTTTATATATAAAAATATACAACATAGTTGCCTTTATATTTTCTGAAGGCAGATCATCATATCTGAAAGTCTGTGGCCTCCAAAAGTTTAAAACCGCTGATTTAGAGGATTCATTCCTGCATTTAAATGAGGATGTCACTCCCTAAATTTTGTGGTGTGTTTGTGGCCTACCTGATTACCATAATTCCTTTAGTGAACCGGTTGCTAAAGCGACACAAGCAGTGCATGCAAATAAACATCGCTACAAGCCAGTGCCGTTCATTGCTTTTTTGGTGTACGTGTGTGGTTTTTCTCTATTATTACTTTCACACTGACCTTTTGAAAGTGACTTGAAAGTGAATGTCTTTAAAGATTCGACTGCCTTTTTGGCGACCACAGACTTCTAGCCTGAACATGTGTAACAATGGCTGGATTATGTCCTTTTCAGAGAGCGCAGACATGGGAAGCAGAGACTTACAAACAGTTAAATGATGACAGACACATGACACGGTGTACGGCCTATCCACACACACATAAAAACACATTTGTCCAGACACATTCACAGCATCTCCACCAAGCCATCTGGTTTCCATTGTAACCCCCTCTGCGTCCCTCACTGCTTAAAGAGGAAAAGATTAAAACTGTCTACAGGGTCATCCGTGGAGGTATTTTTATCTGAGCGTTCAGCAGTAACCTGACTCTGTTTGTCTCACTGCTCTCTGTTCCATCTCACGTTTTCTCTGTCATACTCTTACTCAAGTTCTCACACTTGAGGCCCTAGTTTAGATCCTCTCAGTAGACCTCTTAGCCTTCTTAACACTAATTGCAATTCTTATTTGCCCAACCCTGACCTAACAAGACAATGGCAAGAAAAATAGAGCTACAAGTTCAAGTCTAATTCCTAATTCCAAGAAGGAAGCAGGATATTAAAGGCTCTAGAAAAGGTCAAAAGTGCCTGTTTGTCTCGCTGTGCTTGCATTTTGTCATAATGAATTTGTCATTATGCAATTTTAAAAGTCTCCAATGTTTAATAAAGCTGTATTACTGATGAAAAATACAGTAAAAAAAAGTAATGCTGTATATATTTCAAAATTAAATTTATTTCTGTGACAACAAAGCTGAAATTTCAGCAGTCTTCAGTGTCACATGATCCTTCAGGAAGCATTTTAATATCAATTTGTAGGGATCTTTGAATAATAAAACATTCAAAAGGACGGTATTTATTCGAAGCTAAAATCATTTGTTACGTAATAAATGGTTCATTTAAAAGATTTGTTCACTCCAACATTAATATTTCTTGATAGTTTACTCAGCCCATGTCTTTCTTTCTTCAGTCCATGAGAAATTAAGGTTTTTTAGGAAAACATTCCAGTATTTTTCTCCGTATATTGAACTTCAGTGGGGATCAATGAGTTAAAGATCCAAATTGCAGTTTTAATGCAGCTTCATATGATCCCAGCCGAAAAATAAGGGTCTTATCTAGTGAAACAATCTTTAATTTAAAAAATGTATATACTTTTGAACCACAAATGCAGTTTGCAGTTAAAAAGTGTAAATTTGTATTATTTTTTAGAAAATGACTGATCGTTTTGCTAAATAATACCCTTATTCCTTTGGCTGGGATTGTGTAGAGCCCTTTAAAGCTGCATTGAAACTGCAGTTTCACCCTTCAACTTGATTCCCACTAAAGTCCCCTATATGTAGAAAAATCCTAGAATGTTTTCCTCAGAAATTTATTTTTTGACTGAAGAAAGAAAGACAAGAACATCTAGGATGATATAGGGGTGAGTCTTTCAAACTGATTTTCAATGATGGTGAATAGTTTATACCAAAAATTGTATTTCTTTAAATAGCGTATTTTACCACTTGCTCTTTGTCGCAATAAAGACTTTGAATGTTTTTGATGACACGCCGAATGTTATTTGTTCTTTTTAAATTCCTTTGCTGTTCCAGTAAATGATAAATGAAGGGCAATTACCGCAATTCCTATCTGGGCTTTCACAGGTGTAGACGTCTTGCCGTTGGCTCTTCACCAAGGTAAAATCACCCACTGCTGCAGCGTTAGCCAAATTATCCTGACATTTGAAATTGAGTTTTCCACAATTAACCCAAAAACTTGGATTACTCATGAAGTTGTTTAAAGATCCTTAACCTGCTGAATTAACTTCAATTTATTTTTCGGCAGCAATTTATTCCTCCTCTGATGTTTCGAGTCTTTTACGGGAAGTCAAATCTTCCTTTGCATTTATAATGTTGAAATTACTTTTCATCAGAGACTCTGCAGCAGCTGGAGAGACTATGAAAATATTTTGGTCATTTGGCCAAAATACGTTGGACACAGTGCTGGTTGTAGCCAGGCATGTGGCCTTCATGTGTGGCAGTTCCCTTACTTTTGTATTCTTTAAATGTGTTTGAATGTTCAAAGAAAGTGTTTTATCATAGATGCCATATGTGACCCTGGACCACAAAACCAGTCTTAAGTAGTATGGATATATTTGTAGCAATAGCCAAAAATACATTGTATAGGTCAAAATTATCGCTTTCTTTTATTCCAAAATCATTAGGATATTAAGCGAAGATCATGTTCCATGAAGATATTTTGTAAATTACCTACCATAAACATATCAAACTTAACTTTTGATTAGTAATATGCATTGCTTAGAACTTCATTTGGAAACTTAGAAAAGGCGATTTTCTCAGTATTTAGATTGTTTTGCACCCTTAAGACTCCAAATTTGCTAAATATTGTCCTATCCTACAAGCATACATGAATTGAAAGCTTATTTATTCCGATTTTTGGACGATGTATAAATCGCAATTTCAAAAACTTGACCCTCATAACTGGTTTTGTGGTCCAGGGTCACATATGTGTGTTGAATGTCCAAAGGTTGATCTCTGTTAACCACACCTGGCATAGGCAAGACAATGGGTTTCTGTAGGGAATTGGAGAGTTCTATTGATTTCCTGTTGCTTCATTGTCAAGACAAACAAATTCTCAGCCCAAGGGACTTGGCAAAAAGATAGAATGGGAAAATTTTCCCGTGCTTTAGTCGCTAGGCATTGCCTTCATTTACCTCTCAAAGGCCGGGTTACACTCAAACACTAAAGGCCTTTTAACACTACAGATGATGCAGCAAAATAACACAAAGATTAAAGGGTTACTTCATCCAAAAATGAAAATTTTGTCATTAATTACTTAACCTCATGTTGTTTCAAATCTGTAAGACCTTTGTTCATCTTCGAAACAAAAATTAAGATATTTGTGATGAAGTCCGAGAACTTTCTGACCCTGCATAGACAGCAACACAACTACCACATTTAAGGTCCAGAAAGATACTAAGGGCATCATTAAAATAGTCCTTGTGACATCAGGGGTTCAACCGTAATGTTACAAAGCTAAAAGAATACTTTTTGTGTGCAAAGTTGTTATTTTTGTTTTCTTTGCACACAAAAATTATTCTCTTAGCTTCGTAACATTACGGTTGAACCACTGATGTCACATGGACTATTTTAATGATGTTAAGAAAATGTTAGAACATTCTAACATGGCATGAAAAACTTTAGAATAATGCCATGAATGAACCCAACTTTATCCATCACTGTATTCGTATGTAAGCAAAACATGAAGACAGATTGCTTTTTACTAAAACAGAGTGACTCTTTGAGTAATTGCAAAACGCATTTAGCAACATTGTTTTTTACAGTTCTGGCCTTGCTATCAAGACGTGACCCAGAATAATTGACACAAAGCAGGCAGTGGCGTAAGGCGATGGGCTACACTGTAGCCATTACTCGCCAATCGGGTGTCCATTTATCAGAATTGGTGGTGTCGAAGGCCAGGCTGCTGTTTTTAGGCTTGATGTAATGGGTCTGAGATTATACTTAGAGCTGAAGTGCGTCAGTCACCTCACATTCTTTTTCTATCTTGGCACAGAGTAAATCTAAACTGAAAAACTATTTTGGGAATGTGGTGATGAAGACAAATTAGGCGAATCAGTGACATGACACTTTTTGTGTACCTAGCATTTATATATTTAAAAATACTTACGCTGACTTTGCTTACGTCGTGGTACTTCTGTGACTGTACGTAGAAGACACGGAAGAGAAGAAACTGTTGAATAAAATTGTTATTTTTGTTTTCTTTGCACACAAAAAGTATTCTCTTAGCTTCATAAAATTATGGTTGAACCACTGATGTCACATGGACTATTTTATCGACATCCTTGCTACCTTTTTGGGACTTGAATGTGGTAGTTGTGTTGCTGTCTATGCAGGGTCAGAAAGCTCTCACGTTTCATCAAAAATATCTTAATTTGTGTTCCGAAAGTTGAACAAAGGTCTTACAGGTTTGGAAAGACAAGAAGGTGAGTAATTAATGGGTTACTCCACCCAAAATGAAAATTTTGTAATTAATCACTAACCCCTATGTTGTTCCAGATCTGTAAAAGCTTAGTTCATCTTCAGAACACTATTTAAGATATTTTTTGATGAAAACCGTTTGTAACTGTCCCATTGACTGCTAGGTAAATACCACTGTCAAGGCCTAGAAACCCTGCTGAAAAAAAACAGCTAAAACCAGCCTAGGCTGGTTGGCTGGTCTTAGCTGGTTTAAGCTGGAAGTAGCTGGTTTTAGCTGGTCTGGTAGACCACCCGCTGAAACCAGCCTGGCGAGGTTGGGAAAATGTCCAAAACCAGCCTAGGCTGATTGGCTGGTCTTAGCTGGTTTAAGCTGGAAGTAGCTGGTTTTAGCTGGTCTGGTAGACCACCCGCTGAAACCAGCCTGGCGAGGTTGGGAAAATGTCCAAAACCAGCCTAGGCTGATTGGCTGGTCTTAGCTGGTTTAAGCTGGAAGTAAATGGTTTTAGCTGGTCGTTTTATCTGGTGTTCTCCCAGCCTGACCAACTAAGACCAGCCTGACCAGCCTGGCCAGGCTGGGAAAGTGGCCAAAACCACTCTAAAACCAGCCTGCTGATCAGCTATGACCAGATAAAATCCGCCTGGTAGACCAGCTAAAACCAACCAACCAGCCTAGGCTGGTTTTAGCTGTTTCTTTCAGCAGGAAAAGTATAAAAGATGTCGTCAAAATAATCCAACTGCTATCAGTGGTTCAACTATAATTTTATGAAGCTACGAGAATACTTTTTGTAAGCAAAGAAAACAAAAATAACAACTTTATTCAACAATTCATCTCCTCGAACACTATATTAAGATATTTGGGATGAAAACTGGGAGGTTTGTAACTGTCCCATTGACTGCCAGGTAAATACCACTGTAAAGACCCAGAAACCCTGCTGAAAAAAAAAAACAGCTAAAACCAGCCTAGGCTGGTTGGCTGGTCTTAGCTGGTTTAAGCTGGAAGTAAATGGTTTTAGCTGGTCTTCCAGCCTGTCCAGCTAAGACAAGCCTGGCCAGGCTGGGAAAGTGTCCTTTAAGCCCTCTAAAACCAGCCTGCTGATCAGTTGTGACCAGCTAAAACCAGCCTGGTTGACCAGCTAAAACCAGCCAACTAGCTTAGGTTGGTTTTAGCTGTGTCTTTCAGCAGGGAAAGTATGAAAGATGTCGTCAAAATAATCCAACTGCCATTAGTGGTTTAACTATAATTTTACGAAGCTATGAGAATATTTTTTGTAAGCAAAGAAAACAAAAATAACAACTTTATTCAACAATTCATCTCCTCGAACACTATATTAAGATATTTGGGATGAAAACTGGGAGGTTTGTAACTGTCCCATTGACTGCCAGGTAAATACCACTGTCAAGACCCAGAAACCCTGCCGAAAAAAACCCCAGCTAAAACCAGCCTAGGCTGGTTTTAGCTGTTTTTTTCAGCAGGGTTATATTTAACAATTTGTCTCCAACATTTTAAAGTAGATTATGTACAGGTCTTCCCTTTTCTTTAGGTCGTGAATATAAGTCTGTGAATCAGCACGCCCTTCTGTGACCAAACAAAGGTGTCTTGTATCGCGTTCTCATGGCTGTAAGATCAGTAACCTATTGAAGCTGACACACACAATCTCTCTATCTGCTCTTACTCTTCTGTTTTTGAGTGTGGTACAAGCACTGGCTCTGCATAAAGGCCTTTCCTGTGTAGCGGACCCCTCCTCATCCCACCCCTGCTTTTGAACATTTCCTTGGTGTCACCCAAGTGGCAGAAAATTGAGAAAGCTTTGTTAGCTGTCACTAGTGAGAAGAAAAGGATGGTGGGTGTAGAAAGGCCCCGGCCCTGTGAGAATGACGGGGTAAGAGACACATTTAATCTGCCGGGTCATTGTTCAGAAATCACTTCATTACTCCCTGCTCGCCTCTATTAGCGGGAAGGTGTCATGAGAGTCCATCACTTCACTTTGTACCACGGTACTTGAGGAAGCAAAGAGTCTGTTTCAGTTTCACTGGGAAGAAGCCTGTTTTTTGTTGTCACTAGTTTACATTTTAAAAGATTAGTTCAGCCAAAGAAGAAAGTTCTGTCATTATTTACACCTCATGTCATTCCAAACCTCTAGCATTTCAACCAAACCTCATATCATTGAATGGCAACTCAGACTTTTTTCCATAAAGGACAAAGAAGTGCAATATAAGTTTCATTCAAGTGATTTTTGCATAAATTCCAAGTCTTCTGAATCCATATTATCACTAAGGTTTGAGACTGAAAATGAAGTCATTATTTATCTGTTTGGCGAGTTCATAAGAAAAAGTAACAATGGCCGATTCTTAAACATGTTTTTTCAAGACCTATATTTATTATTGTCAGTATCTAGTTTTCAACCAAATTCATACATCTTATGCATTTTAAAAACTGGTCGATACTGGATATATTTTAGCCTGTTGGAAAATTAATTATGCAGGTTAGTTTTCTCTGTTTTGTACCTTACATTACGTTTGTTGTCATCTGACACACACAGTATCTAATTTTTTAACAAATCA
>NC_133369.1:39951914-39978335 GCF_049309525.1 Garra rufa
TGACTTTAAAAACTAAAAATAGTTAAAATTCTACATTATTTTGTCTAAAAAATGCTAAAAACAAGAATCATATAATTTAAATGAAAGTGCAAAGTCACGTTAAGGTTTGCTGAAGTTTACATGTAATTTAAAAAAATATATATTTGTTTGTTTTTTAAGATTTTAATATCTGAAATGTATTAACAAAAAAACACAAACAAAAAGAAATCATATATTTTAAATTAAAGTAGATATTAATTTATTAAAATATATATATATTTTTAAAGATTTTAATATCTGAAATTTATTGGTTAACAGACAATATTTTTAATAATTTCTCACGCAGTGAAAATGATTTAGTGGATACTCATTTTAAGGATTGCTATAGTTTTCATGTAATTTTTTAAAAATATGTTTGTTTGTTTTTTTAACTTTGTTTATTTTGTCTAAAAAACCGCTAAAAACTACAGTAGAATCATATTATTTAAATGAAAGTGGAAACTCATTTTAATTTTAATATTTAATATCTGAAGTTATTGGTTAACAGACAGGAACTTTAATATTGTGCTTTATTAGCTGATTAAAAAAAAGTTGTAATATAGTGGACAAGTTGTATGGACTACTTTTATGATACTTTATATTGCTTAGCATCCTCTTTGTCTATTTGTGTTCCATGGAAGAAACCCAGATGACAGAATTGACATTTCTGGGTGAACTAATCTAAAAACAGATAGAAAGCGTCATTTGTATGACTTGTCAAAAAAGTTTTAAAAGAGAGTGTTTGTGTACATTGAATTATGACAGTTCTGTCAGCATGAATTGGAGATGAAACAGAAGGCTGAGGCAAACCATTTCTCATCAGTTAGCCAATGTAGTGTTTTTTTTTTTTTTTTGTGGCCACAGATCTGTTGTGTTGTTTTATATTGTGGTTGTGGTAAGACAGGATACATTAAGGACATAAAATGTTACAATACACTTTTTATTTAGCGTAGCTTTTATTCTTTTGTTTGCAAAAGTAAACATTGGTAAAAAAAGCGCAGACTCACTGTTTACCAAAATTGCCCACAGTGGCATCATCGTTTTAAACTTTTCCATGCTAGAGTTTGGTACCGAGAGGCATATCCACAAGATGTTCTTTTTTAAACAACAATTCGGGAATACTGACATCCGCATCATATATTTATGGATTTGTGGCTTTTAGAGTATCAAAGCAGAACAACTACAGCTCAGTCACACAAACATTGTCACTCAGTAGACATTACAGCGGAGATATATTGTCAAACATCAAAAGCAATTGAGCTCCACAGCCTCTGAACAGATGTTCCATCGTTCCATTTTACTGAGCCTTGAGAAATCCCAGCGATGTGGCTGGATAAAGACATCTTAAATGAATACTTCACACAAAAATGAGAATGTTCTTTCAAACCTACACAAAACAATTTTTTTTAAATGATCTTGTCACAGCTTTCACCATTAGGCAATTGTAGAAGCCTGTTTCCGCCACTGAGTTAAAAAAAAAAAATTGCGACTTTTTATCTCATAACTTTGTGATATAAACCCATAATTTATAGTTATAAAGTCAGAATTGTGAGATATAAACTTTTTTTCTCAGAATTGCATGATATAACCACACATTTGTGAGAAATAAAGTCAGAATTGCAAGATAAACATTTTCTTTTCTTAGAATTGTAATATAATATTACATTGTAATGTAATATAATATAAAGAATTCTGCCTTTTTTTTCCTCACAAATGTGAATTTGTATCTAGACTTCTTTTCTTAAAATTTCGATATAAACATAATTTCAAGTTATAAAGTGGGACATTGTGAGATATAAAGTCAAATTCTAACTTTTTCCATATAAAATCACAATTGTGAGAAATAAAGTCAGAATTTCAAGATAAAAACTGTAACAATTCTGACTTTTTTTTTCCGCAAATGTGAGTTTACGTCAGACTTTTTTCTCACAATTCTGACTTTTTTTCTTTGAACTGCAAGATATAAACTTGAATGATATGAATTCTTTTTTCTTGCAAATGCAAGTTTGTATCTTGCAATTTAGACTTTTTTCTTAGAATTTTAATATAAACTCTTGATTGCAATTTTGCAAAGTCAGATTTGTGAGATATTAAGTTACATTTTGTACTTTTTCATAAAAATAGGGGAGTTATAAACCCACAATTACGAGAAATAAAGTCAGAACTGCAAGACAAAAACTCGCAAATGCAAGTTTATTTCTTACATTTCAACAGTTGTGAAGAAGACTGCAACTTTTCTCGCAAATGCGAGTTTGTATCTTGCAATTCAGTATTTTTTGTTGCACTTTGGAATTTTTTTCTCGCAAATGCGATTTTGTATCTTGCAATTTAGACTTTTTTCTTAGAATTTTGATATAAACTCATAATTGCAACTTACAAAGTCAGATTTGTTAGATATTAAGTTAAATATTTTACTTTTTCATCAAAATAGGTGGCATATAAACCAGCAATTGCGAGAAATAAAGCCAGAACGGCAAGATAAAAACTCGTAAATGCTTGTTTATGTCTCAGATTTCAACAATTGTGAAGAAGACTGCAATTTTTCTCGCAAATGCGTGTTTTATATCTTGCAATTCAGACTTTTTTTGTTGCAATTTATATTTTTTTCTTGCAAATGCGAGTTTGTATCTAACAATCCTGACTTTTTTTCTGGCAAATGCAAGTTTATTTCTTACATTTTAACAGTTGTGAAGAAGACTTCAACTTTTCTCGCAAATGCGAGTTTATATCTTGCAATTCAGTCTTTTTTGTTGCACTTTGGAATTTTTGTCTCGCAAATGCGTGTTTGCATCTAACAATTCTGACTTTTTTTCTCGCAAATGCAAGTTTGTATCTTGCAATTTAGACTTTTTTCTTAGAATTTTGATATAAACTCATAATTGCAACTTACAAAATCAGATTTGTTAGATATTAACTAACATTATTTACTTTTTCATAAAAATAGGTGAGATGTAAACCCACAATTGCGAGAAATAAAGCCAGAACTGCAAGATAAAAACTCGTAAATGCGAGTTTATGTCTCACATTTCAACAATTGTGAAGAAGACTGCAATTTTTCTCCCAAATGCAAGTTTGTATCTTGCAATTCAGTCTTTTTTGTTGCAATTTGGATTTTTTTTCCGCAGATGCCAGTTTGTATCTAACAATTCCTACTTTTTTTTCCTCACAAATGCAAGTTTGTACCTCGCAATTTAGACGTTTTTCTTAGAATTTTGGTATAAACTCATAATTGCAACTTACAAAGTCAGAATTGTGAGATATTAAGTTACATTTTTTACTTTTTCATAAGAATAGGTGAGATATAAACCCACAATTGCAAGAAATAAAGTCATGACTGCAGGATAAAAACTCGCAAATGCAAGTTTGTATCTTGCAATTCAGACTTTTTTGTTGCAATTTGGATTTTTTTTCTTGCAAATGTGAGTTTGTATCTGACAATTCTGACTTTTTCGCGCAATTCTGACTTGTGAGAATTGTGAGATCGAAACTTGCAATTGTGAGTTATAAAGTCTAATTTTGAGGGGGAAAGTGTATATATTCACAGCTTTAAACACCTGGGCACAAGCCCATTGGTTCATGTTGAATATGGAGCTAATGGCTAGTTAACATTAACTAGAGCATTTTGCAGCGCGCTTTTGAAATTTCCTCTGAAACCCTCCACCTCCCCAGCTCCACCTGTATAGCTCTTCTATGGGTTATTAATAATTCGTTAATAATTCGTTACATTTATATAGCGCTTTTCTAGACACTCAAAGCACTTTACAGTGTCAGGGGTATCTCCTCATCCACCACCAGTTTTATTATTTTATATGCTGTTTGTGCAGCAGCAGTATGTCTTATAAATCGTATAAATACTCACAGCACCGTATCAGTGAATGTATTAGCAGTAGCAAGTTCCTGTACTTGCTTTGCAGCAGCAGCAATGATCTACAACAACAGCAATAACCAAGAGCAGCAGCAGTTCAGCAGCGTAGCACATCTATTCTGACCAAATACATTAACATTGTCATATCTATTGCCATGCTAAAATCTTCCAAGAGTTGTCATGATAGAAATGTTATTATGCAAACCAAGTGTTCCAGTGAGTAAAATTTTATTTTTGGAACATTGTGTAATATTTTTGGTTCCTTCAAAGGGTTATTTCACCCAAACTTGAATATTCTGTCTCTATAATTCTTCAGAAAACCTCTTTCCAATACAGCAATAACAAGTAGCAACTGGAACCATAGAAGTATTATATGGAGAGAAATCCTGAAATGTTTTCCTCAAAAAACATAATTTCCTTACGACTGAAGAAAGAAAGACATGAACATCTTGAATGACAAGGGGGTGAGTACATTATCTGTAAATTTTTGTTTTGAAAGTAAACTACTCCTTTAAAAGGTGGCTGTAAGAACTATTGTTAATTTCGTCAGACGAGACGAGACGAAATATGTTCGTCGACGACCTTTTTTTTTCATGACTAAGACGAGACGATGACAAGACTGCACCACTGTCCAAAAACGCTGACTAAGACTAAATTAACATGCATTATTGTTGACGAAAAAAGACGAGACGAAAATGTTTTGCATAAAATAAAAACTAAGATAAAATCTCTCTTCATTTTCGTCTACAATCGTCTCTGCTTTTTCATCAGCTGTTACGGCTTTAAAATATTCAAACTGCGCTTTGGCGCGCTGGCTGGCGCTGAGCCAGAGACGGACGAGCTCTGCTCTTGTCATATAATCATATAAATTTTAAACTCACCACTGAAAGGGTTAATCATTTGTGAATGTGTCTCCTAAATCAGAAATTGAAAACCAGACACGTTTAACATTTGCATTCAACAAAAATCATTCAACAAGTGTATTTTGTCAGGTAATTATGACATTTAACCAATGTTTGAGATATGTGAAACACTTTTTTTGCTGAAATGTGTATCAGTAATAATCTCAGTAATAATGTGTTATTTTAAAAAAGAGACTACAATTTTTTGACTAAACCTAGACTAAAATATATTGAGTTCTTTTTTGACTAAAACTAGACTAAAATTAAAAGACTTTAAGGCCCTGATCACACCGAACGCGTCTTTTAGTTCTAAAAACGCGAGGCGCACAGCACTGCCTTTTTTTGGTGACTTTTAAAAAAGAGCAGTGTGCTGCGTTTTTTTTATGTTGCTAAGCAATGACCAAAACAGCTGTCCTGTCAGTCAAATCAAAGGATTATACCGCGAGCGCTCTAAAATCTTAGTTTTTTGCTGTTAAGTAAACTGTCATATTAGCAGAAACCCTAAATAATACAGCTCCGGGTTACCCACGATAGACAACAAAGGTTTCTCCTCCTTTTCTGCAGTCTCCGGACTTTTTAAGCAACGGTAAACTTTCGTCACCAGAACAGAAGGCCCGCCTCTCTATTCATTCGATTGGACAATGGAAAAGAACGCGAATGACGTTGGGCGTTTTTCCGCTCAGAGTTGATTTTTTTTCAACTTCAGGCGCTCAGAGCGCTCCTGCAAAAACGCGAGGCGCAGCAGGCGGCGAAAACGCGAGGCGCCCAGTGCGCATAAGCAGCGCGGAGAACGCTGACTGCCAACAGAAAACCATTCAAAAGAGGCGCCTCCAACTGCTAAAACGCGTTCGGTGTGATCGCGGCCTAAGTCGACTAAAACTTGACTAAGATACCTTGAGTTTTCTTTTGACTAAAACTAGACTAAAATGACGAGACTTTTAGTCGACTAAAACTTGACTAACAAAAAAAGATATGTGAATGACTAAATATGACTAAAACTAACAAGGACATTTGGCACAAGACTAAGACTAAGACTAAATTAAAAATAGGTGACGAAATTAACACTAGTAAGAACCCCTCCCCAAAAATCTACAAAATATTCTTCCTTTGAAAAGGAGGAAAATATCTAATCTTGTTGAACGACAATGTCAATTGTTAATATCAACTCCCTAAAGTGAACCTATTGACCTTGTTGTGGGTGAGGCCTGTGGCATTGAGTTCACCAGCTGAAGATAGAGACTGAATTGCAGTTTCTCAGATAGCATCTTCCGGCCCTGGCTGCTTACCACCGCAACAACTGTTTCGACTCTCCTCTTTACCGTGAAGAAATCATTAAGCAGGGAATTTACAGTGTTCTTTTCTCAGTCTAAACCTCCGTTTTCTCAGTCAAAATCTTCTGAGCTGTCTCACTTCCTACTACCCACACATACAGCTGTCTTATATGATCATACGTGTCATAGAACTTAAATGATACTCATCAACTTAAAGGGATAGTTCACCCAAAATGAAAATTTAGTCATTAGTTACTCACCCTCATGTTGTTCCAAACCTGTAAGACCTTTGTTCATCTTCAGAACACAAGTTAATATATTTTTGATGAAATCCGAGATAGACAGCAACATTAAAGTCCCAGAAAGTTAGTAAGGACATCATTAAAATAGTCCATGTGACATCAGTGGTTCAGCCTTATTTTTATGAAGCTATGAGAGTACTTTTTGTGCACAAAGCAAAAAAACAAACAAAACAAACTAAAATAGTGACTTTATTCAACAATTTCTTCTCTTCCGTGTTAGTCTTTGACGCAGCTAAACTAGTTTTTCCAATTATTTTCAGTGTCAAATAAAACGTTTATTTAAAATTTATTTTGTCAGTGCAGTTCCTTTGATTGCATTCTCCACAAAGGATATACTACCAGTCAAAAGTTTTTGGACAGTAAGATTTTTAATGTTTTATAAAGAAGAGAAATATATTTTACCATGTTTGTACTATACTTACAGTAAAATGTTTTCTATTGTAAAAAAAACTGTCCTAAAACTGTACTAATGTATACTATACAAACTGTTTTCTATTTGAATATGTTTTAAAATGTAATTTATTCCTGTGATTTCAAAGCTGAATTTTTAGCATCATTACTCCAGTCACATAATCACTCAGAAATCATTCTAATATTCTGATTTTCTGCTTGAAAAATATTATTATTATGTTGAAAACAGCTGAGTAGAGTATTTTTTGTCAGGTTTCTTTGATGAATAGAAAGTTCAGAAAAACAGCATTTATCTAAAATATTAATCTTATAACATTTTAAATGATTTTATCATCACTTTTGATCTACTTAAATAATACAAATATTTCAAAATGTTACTGTTTTTGCTGTACTTTGGATCAAATGCAGGCTTGGTGAGCAGAAGAGACATTAAAAATCTTACTGTTCAAAAACTTTTGACTAGTAGTGTATACACAAAGCTGCCTTATATCTGGCCACTTGTTTATTTATTTTGCCTCAGATACCTAATATGCTGCCTCAGTTGGCAGCTCACATTTTAAATGAATTTTTAATTAATTGTTCATCAATTTAAACATCATTGCTAAAAAACAAAAATAAAAAAAACCTATTAAAATTATACTGACTCCAAGTTTTGAACTGTATAGTGTATAATGTTAAAAAAGCTTTTTATTTCAGATAAATCTGTCTATTCATCAAAAAAAATCCTGAACAAAAATGTACTCAACAGTTTTAAATATTGATAATATTAATAAAAAATCTTGAACAGCAAATCAGCATATTAGAATGATTTCTATAGGATCAAGACTGAAGTAATGATGCTCAAAATTACATTTTGAAACATATTCAAATAGAATTATTATATTAGAAGAGACTTCTTTAAAAAAAAAAACATTTAAAAGCATCCTGTTCAAAAACTTTTGACTGGTAGTGTATACGCAAAGCTGCCTTATATTTGGCCAAAAGAACGTATATTGTTTATATATTTTGCCTCAGATACCTAATATGCTTCCTCGGTTGGCAGCTTGTTAGGTTTTGGAACAGACATTTTAAAGATTTTCTCAAAAACAGTAATTAAGTTGCTTATGAAAAATCATTTTAAATACTGTCCTGAAGGTTTCAATTAAAGTTTAATCATCAGTTTGTGCAATTATATAACCAGACTCATATAAAATTTTAGATTACTTGTGTTAGGGTTGAAAAACACCCCTTTGCATAATGTCAAACAGTCTTGGTCTAGGTCATATCAGTTGACCTAATGTAAAAAGCATAGATTCCATCTCAACACTCTCTAATAACGCCTGTCATGACCCTTTAAAAAGGTCAGTGCTGTTTTCAAAAATGACTTAGACTTTATTGTATTTCTCTCTTATCTTGTACTCATAAGATCTAGAATTTGCAGTCTGATTCAGGATTGTAATAATAAGTTTGTAATATGAATTAAATATTATCAGAATTCGAACAACAGGTGAGAATGGAACTACCTCACGATGTTTGCTGTGTCAGAATGCGGGAAAGACAGAATCCCACAAGTGAGAGATGAAAAAGAAAGACTGTTGGTGACCTTTCTGTAGTCAGCTGCTGTAGGATCTGCAAGACTCCCTAAAATAGCACGTCTGAATCTTTGAGCCATGTGTCTCAGGCCACAGTGTCCACGTCTGAAGACTCGCAGGGAGGCCTGAGGTTTTGTTGGCAGTCAGGTGCTGTGCCGTCGACATGTGGCGGGAGCTGTTTTGACTGCTTCTGTCAGCCTTATACGCTCAAGTAATGAATGCGCAAAAATGAGGAATGTTTTTCTTGTAAATGTACTATGGTGTTCACTTTGGCTGATGGCTATATCAAATGGCTATAATCAGACACTAAAGGTGAATAGACTACTGTAAAAAAAATACTACTACTGTAAAAAAACAATAGAACATTCTTAAGCAGCTGTGTAATCTAACTAGTGTTCATCAATGCTTTTAGTATTGCATATAGAGATTGCATTACTCTGAATTTAGGCCTTCCAGGGCTTGGCTGCTTTCTTTGTTATATAGAAAGAGTGGCTTACTACTTGGATTTTTTGCTCTTTGTTAGAAGTCACAGGCGGATCTTTTCTGGATGACAGCCGTGATCCTTTAAGGTTATGGTGACTCTGGAGAGGATGTGAAATGCACACACACACACACACACACACACACACACACACACACACACACACACACACACACACACACACACACACACACACACACATTGGGTTTACATGTTTTATGGGGACATTCCATAGGCGTAATGGTTTTTATACTGTACAAACCGTACTTTCTATGGCCCTACACCTACCCTACACCTAAACCTAGCCCTCATAGGAGATTGTGCACACTTTTACTTCCTCAAAAAAACTCATTGTGCATGATTTATAAGCCTGTTTCCTCATGGGGACCTGAGAAATATCCCCACAAGGTCAAAATCTACTGGTATTCCTATCCTTGTGGGGACATTTGGTCCCCACAACGTGATGAATACCAGGTACACACACACACACACACACACACACACACACACACACACACACACACACACACACACACACACACACACACACACACACGCACGCACACACACACACACACACACACACACACACACACACACACACACACACACACACACACTCAGGCATATAAACAATCACAGATGGTCCTGCAACCCAGTTTTTTCATGCTCACAGTGGACTAACACCAGAAAGCTGTAGATTTTCTTTTTTCGCCATTGATGTTTACATTGCTAACTTGCAAACTTTTTTATAGTTTGTAAACTGTTTTGCAGACTGTTCCCATGACTAATGACTTAAACAGTTAGAAATAAGACTTTAATTCTTTAATTGCAAGAATTCCCACACATTTACACATTTTTACAGTTTTACACAGTTTATTTATTTATTTATTTATTTATTCAATTTAATTTATGAATTCAAAAATACCTATTTTTATATTTAGGTCTTATATACATAAGGTTAGTTTATTATTAGTTAGTTAGTTTATTTATTTATTTTTAAATATTAAATATGTTGTGAATGGTTTTAATTTATGATTTTTATATTTAAGCCAATTTTATATACAAGTAAAAAATGACAGGGTGATACAACTGTTCTGAAAGTAGGTTGGTTATTTATTTATTTAAATTTTTGAACTCAAAAATACCTATTTTTATATTTAATTCAGTTTATACACCATTATATATCATTTTTATATACTCAAGTCAAAGATTTCAGGGTGATACAAATGTTCAAAAATTAGGTTTGTTTGTTTGTTGATTTATTTATATATTTGTATACTTTGTTGTTTTTTTAATATATTATAAATTTATTAATGCAAAAATATCTATTTTCATATTTTAGTCATTTGTATAGTTATAGTTTTATAGTTTTATAAAGTTAGTTTATTTATTTATTTTAAATATAAATATTAAATATTTATAATTGTTTCAATTCAATTTATGAATTCAAAAATACCTATTTTTTACATTTAAGTCATTTATATATATATATATATATATATATATATATATATATATATATATATTAAATATTAAACATATTATGCTTATAATATTTTGCTTTTAATTTATGAATTCAAAAATATAATCTTTCAAAATACTAATTTAAAACGACCTATTTTTATATTTAAGTCATTTTATACATCATTTATTTATTTATTTATTTTAATCTTATTAGGTTTTTTTTGTATTTATGAATTAAAAAAAATCAGTTTATATACAAGTCAAAAATTTTAGGGTGATACAACTGTCCTGAAATTAAGTTTGTTTGATTATTTATTTGTTTGTTTGTTTATTATAAATATGAAAAATATCATGAATGGTTTTACTTTATATTTAAGTCATTTGTATATATAGTTATTTTATTTATTAATTTATTTGCATTTATTTAAAATATTAAAAATATTATAAATTATTTTGATGTATTAATTCAAAAATATCTATTTTTATATTTTAGTCATTTTATATACAAGTAAAAGATGTCAGGGTGATATAACTGTCCTGAAATTAAGTTAGTTAGTTTTTTTTTATTTATTTATTAGTTAATTTTTTGTTAATGCATATAATAAGTTTAACACACCCCTTCTATGATAAACAGTTTTAAGTTATGAATTAAAAAAAAAAAAAAATATATATATATATATATATATATATATATATATAATTTTGTCAGACATGCCATGGTTATACAACTGTCCTGATCATCATAATTTAGAAATAATTTGGAATTCTTGGAGGAGAAAAAGGCAAAAAATGGAAAAGCGTCATAATAATATCACAAAAACAATCGCAAGGAACAGACTGAAATGTAAAACATTACACACTCACAATCTTGCCCTGTAAGAAGAATTGGTAAAATATAAGCTAGGAATACTTTACATTCCAGAAAACGCTTCTTAATAATGTTTTTTCTTAAGATTTTCTCTTATTTCTAGAGCCTCACACGTCTTAAATCCCAAAAAACATTGACAAAAACCTCATATTTACACTGTTTTAAAAAGACGAAACTGCTCTCACACACACACACACACACACACACACACACACACACACACACACACACGGTTTGTCTCTCCAGGGGTCCTGGAAGACGTCCGAGTGTGTTCGAAGGCTTTCTTAGATGATGGTGAATGCGGGCCGGGGGTGTTGTGCTGGTGAAAGAGCTTTGCTGTGCGGTGTGGTCTCTCTGGGAGAGCTGGGTGCTCCTCCATTGTCCCATTGACCAGCAGAGGGACGTGCTGTCATTCCACACCGACCCCACCGAACCCCCTCAGACTGGCTCTGCTGGAGGGGTTGGACCCCTCCTGTCAACCTCGTCCTGATTGATGGTCCCAAGAAACAATCCCGTGTCCTGCGAACACTGTAAGCGCTTTCTTTCTCCTTCTCTTCATCTTGCTCCTGCGCTCCCTGGACTCTATGAATAGAGTTGATCATGTTAAAGAGCTTTGAGAATATCCCACAGTGGCTGAAAAGAGATGCGGACTGGGCCCGTGTGAGTCTTGGCCGCCGCTCGGGACATCGGTGCTTGCGCAGGGGATGCAGATGAAAAGAAGTCTGGATTATTTTTGGACATCTGCTGAAATGTGAGCGCTTCACATTCTAAGAAGAAAATATGGACTGTATTTTTATCGTGCCATTTATAGCGGCTTTTTAAATTCAGGCTTAACATGGCTGATGATTAGCAGGGCAGCTGATATGGGTCCTATTAAGAGAAGATGCTCAAAGTTGCTAGCTCAGAGCAAATGCCTAATGCTGGTATTTGCAGCATAAAGAGGTTGCTTAAATGGTTATGTTCACACAGACAGATCGACAACCCTACTTACTAACAGGTGGGACTCAAGCGGTTCAGTTCATACAGCAGCTTATAGGAGAAAATATGAAAATAATAATAGTCACTCTTTTCTTTTTTCACTCTTTTTCAACCTGCTCTTTTTTTATATATATATATATTTTATTTTATAATATTTTGTCAAATAAATATAAAATAATGCTCTTTTCTTTTTACAATTGCCATTATTAATTTATTTTATTTTGTAAGATAAAGATAAATAAAGCTCTTTTTGCAATAGCCATTATTTTATTTTTTATTTTTGTATTTTACTCAAAAATATTTTATAAAATAAAGCTCCTCTCTTTTTGCGATAGCCGTTATTTATTTTATTTTGTTTTATTTTATAATATTTTGTAAAATAAAGATAAAATAAAACTCTTTTTGCAATAGCATTATTTATTTTATTTTATTTTGTTTTATTATTTAGTTTTTTTTATTTGATAAAATATGTTTTATTATAAAATATTTGACAAAATAAAGATAACACAAAGCTCTTCTCTTTTTGTGATAGCCATTATTCATTTATTTTATTTTATTAAGTTAAAATAAAGCTTTTATTATTTTATTTTATTTTGTATTTTATTCAAAAATCATTTTGAAAATCAAGCTCCTCTCTTTTTGTGATTTTGTAAAATAATTGTAAAATAAAAATAAATTAAAACTCTTTTTGCAATAGCCATTTTTTTTTTATAAAATATGTTTTATTATAAAATATTTTACAAAATAAAGATAAAATAAAGCTCTTCACTTTTTGTGATAGCCATTATTCATTTATTTGATTTTATTTTGTTTTATTTTAAAATATTTTGTTAAATAAAGATTAAATAAAACTCTTTTTGCATTAGCCATTATTTTATTTTATTTTATTTTATTTTTTTATTATAAAATATTTAATAAAATAAAGCTAAAATAAATATAAAATAAAGCTTCTCTTTTTTGCGATAGCCATTATTTATTTTATTTTATTTTATTTTAAAATATTTTGTAAAATAAAGATTAAATAAAGCTCTTTTCTTTTTATTTTATTTTACTATTTTCTTTTTTTATTTGATAAATATGTTTTATTATAAAATATTTTATAAAATAAAGATAAAATAAAGCTCTTATCTCTTTTTGATAGCCATTATTCCTTTTTTATTTTAATTTGATAAAATATGTTTTATTCTAAAATATTTTATAAATAAAAAAAGCTCTTCTTTTTGTGATTGCCATTATTAATTTAATTTAATTTAATTTTTTTATATATATTTTGTAAAATAAGGATAAATAAAGCTCTTTTCTTTTCTTTTATTATTTTATTTTATGTTTTTATTTGATAAAATAAAAATGTATTATATATATTTATTATAGTTTTATTATAAAATATTTTATAAAATAAAATTTGTGCCATTATTCACTTAATCTATTTAATTTTATTTTATTAATTTTTTATTTTATTATAAAATATTTTGTAAAATAAAGCTAAAACATTATTAATTTATACATTATTATTTAATTATAACATTATTATTTATTTTAATTTATTTTATTTATATTAAATTATTTTATAATAAAATATTTTGTAAAATAAAACACTTATTTGGCCATAGCCATTATTTATTTTATTTTATTTTATTTTATTTTAATGATAATAATAACCTCATTAAAAGGATTGACTTTCTATTAAAAAAACTTATTTTTTTAATATTTTAACTTATTTAGGTTATTATTTGGATTCCATCATATCATACAACCTCCTATTAATTAATTTTTCATTACTGTATATTCTTAAAAAAATAAAATACTTATAAAAAAAAATAATAATTAAGGAAGTTTTTCCTTCAATTATAGAATCCAATTGTTACTACTCGTTAATAACTGAACTGAATGTGAACATAACTATATCTAGCCCTCTTAAACAGAAATGGATTTACCCGAATTCTTCTACTGTGTGAACGTAGCCTTTGAGAAGCCTATATTTCTGGTCCAGGTTCTTCGGAAAACACCTCCGTTTATTTCCAACACGAGACTTCTTTTTGTGAATGGCTGGAATCTCGAAATGAAGATTTCTGTGGTACAGCGGCCAAAGCTTGTAAAGTGGAATTCGATTTCACGTGTCCTGTGGAAAGTTCCTGACCCCGAAGAATGATTTTTCATCTGTTGTCTGTCTTACTCCCACAAGCCTACCGTCTCACTCACACCGTTGACATTTTATAGCTTCACTTTTACATTAAGTTGGCGACCCTGTAGCTCTCAAAACCAATTTTCATGTCCCTCTCTTTCCCAGCAACCTCCTGAGTGAAAAGATGGGCTTTCAGGAAGCGAGAACCTAAATGAAAGCGCGAGGAATGTTCTCTAGCACGGGCGTCATGCGGCGTGCGATCCACGGCAGATTTCTCATTACTTCTCTGAGTACCGCGCCTGCCTAGTTTTGTTTCCTGGAAATCTCAATTTACCCTCTAAAGTAAACCCGAATGGTGATCTTTCTCAGACCTACTTCTTTTTAGACTTTGTTCATCTGGAGTTCAGCTCCAGAGGAGGAAATTCTTGAGAAAGTTGCTCCAATTTCCTTGATATACAATTCTGGAGCGTTTGAGTGGGAGCCACAGTGATTTACTAAAAAAAGAACATATCAGCATATACTGTGTGGGTTCAATGAAACTACTGGAAGTGCTTATTTAAGCTTTTTTCTTGCATACACAGTCCTCAATCCCTCCTATATCTAAGGCTGGGCGATATGGCCTAAAAATAAAATCCCAGATTTTTTCACCAAAAAAAAAAAAAAAACGATTTACGATTTAAATCGATTTTTTCCCCCCTACTACTTTTAGCATGTAAAGAAACCCCAGCTTTTCCACAATATATATGGGCAACTGCATCAGTGATCGCTTTCCACCAGGCCCCATTCTTATCATACCAGACACAGTAAATGTTTGTAAGACAAATAAATATGAGATGGGAGGAAAATACATATTTCCATGCTTTTCTCTTGCACTTATATCGTAAACAAAAATATACAATTTTGAACACAGAAATATTAAACAATTTAAATAACTGCAACAATCTGCCAGCAGGTGGTGGTAAGACACTGATTTAATTACTGAATCATATCATTCATTAGATTCGTTCGAACGGATGGTTCATTCAAGAATAAAGCAAGTGACTCTTTATGAATGGGAAATTGAATCATTTCACTAGATTCGTTTAAAAACGCACGTTCATTCATAAACGAAACACCGCTGTGTTTGAATGGAGATGCACAGCAGCTCAGCTGTGACTTGTTTTAGACTACTTTTTACGACGAAATAGAGCAAAATCAGGCAATAGTGTTATAGGCAGACAATGTAAGTCACTTAATAATAACTTCTTGTTTAACTGTTGTAATAAATCAATATCTCGTTTACAAACTCCCTTAAAAATGCTTAAAAGCTGTTACTCAACTTAGTTCGCAATCTCACAAAGCTCTATTATATTAAACAAAGCTACTGCCAATTCAGTCTCTTATTTACACTCTCTACACTTGAGATACATTAGTCATTGTGCAAAACACATAGAAACCTTTGAAGCTCCACTCAGCGCAAATGCAGATATGCTGGTCGGGTCAGTCGCACATGGTGCTCCTAAATATTTTTTCATAGTCGCATGTAGTAGTTTTTTTTTTTTTGCCCTTGAACGGCTGGTCGCACCAGTCGCACCATTGAGAAATTAGGTTGCACTCTAGATATATGCAAATAATTCTCCATTGTCTTCAATCATCTCTCTACTCTGTTTATGTGGTAAGTGAAATTGTATGTACTGTAATGTAACAGGCTAACTTGCTAGCAAGCAGCTAATCATGTTCCCTTAGTGACTCGCATTATTTTACCAGAACGCGCTATTTGTTTTCCGTTCTGAATACAGCGGTTAATTAGGCGCGCCATCATGTGGTCAGATAATATTGCCTCTTAATTATTCTGCCATTGGTGCAATTTCAATGTATCTAATATTTTTATTAAAAAATCGCGATACCTCGATGTAATAAAAAATGAAATCGTCTTAAAACGTAAATTCGAATTATTCAAAAAAAATCGAATGAATCGCCCAGCCTTACCTATATCAGTGCAGCCAGAACAGGGTCGTATTTTAAGCAGCGCAGAAAGGCCTCTCGTATATTAAACGCCACTGATCTCAGACCTGCAGGGTTGTGGGGTTTGGCCACATGAGGGCCGCTCTGCGGGGCCTCAGCCTGGCGGTGAGGTCCGGGGTGTTATCTTTGGAAAGTGTTGACAAGACTGAACCTCAGGAGCAGAGCGAAGTGTGTCTGTTCAGAAGGCGCACAGAGTTAGTATTACAGACAAGCTTCCTGTGCACCAACACAGTGAATAGTGAGAGACAGAGAGAAAGGGCCACAGAGAGAGAAGATGCAAAGTAGATCAAAACAGAATTCTGTGGTACAAACAGAAGGAATTTTGTACTTAGAGCCTGATGTTCACCCAAAAAATACAATTCTGCCGTTATCACCATCACGTTGTTTCAAATCTTTATTCTGTTGTCTTTTACACAAAAAGAAAAATGTCTATATTTATATTTGTTTGCATGCTTAAGAATAAGATTCGTTTGTACTACGTTGTTCTCTTCCTATTTTCTAACTTAAGATAAAAATGATGAACTTTTTTCTGTCAGTCTTTATTCTGTTTGGACTTTATTACTTACAATTGCGAGTTTATATCTCACATTTCTGAGAAAAAAGTCAGAACTGCGAGATACAAAAATGCAATTCTGAGAAAAAAGTTTAGATCTCTCAATTCTGACTTTATTTTTGGCAACTGCAAGTTTCTCACAATTCTGACTTTATTACTCACAATTGCGAGTTTATATCTCACATTTCTGAGAAAAAAAGTCAGAATTGTAAGATGTAAACTTGCAATTGCAAGAAAAACGTCATAAATGCAAGATACAAATCGCAGATAAAAATAAAAATTGTCTCGCAGTTCTGACTTTATTACTCACAATTGCTAGCCTGGGTGTCCCCATACTGCCTTGCGCAGCGCGATTTTATTCACGCTTCTAGTCTAGTCTGGAAACCATGGACCTAATTTTCACCTAAGATAGGGAACCAATCACAGAACGGGGAGGGAGCAGCAAGACAATGACGCCTTCTATGCGACTCACCTTAGCAGTTGGTTATTAACTATGGATCCAGCATGGCAGCAGACGCGAAGTTATCTTTCGATGCAGCCTTACACCTTGTCTACACCGGACGCGAGTGGCGCGATGCGACGCGACAAATGACGTTAGAACCTATTATGCTGTCTACACTGGATGCAGCGCGGAGCGGCAAATCCCCGACAGTGATCTGCTGCCGCATTCTATTTATGACGTGCTCACACAAAGTTTAAATGATTTGCAACGGTCGCCTTGTCGCGTCCAGTGTAGACTGACTGCGGGATCAAATGAAAGAGTTCAAGTAAGGTATGTTTCAATTTAATTTCATATTTAGAGCTTCTGTTAAGAACATTGCATATTTTAATATGAATATCGGATTGTAATGTAGTTAATCGTTAGCATAAGCGGCTAACGCTAATATGCTGGGCCTTAGAACGATTTTGAGCTGTTGCGGCACGGCAACTGTCGCGTCCGGTGTAGACACGGTGTATAGTGTTTTAAGTTGTTTAGAACGCAAGTTTATTTTGAATAAAGAGCAACTTTTGGCGTTCGCTCTACATACGTCATCCGGTATAATTGAAACGATTGGCTATGAGCTACGCACAGGCGCATTTGATAGACATTCGTATCGGCCAATAAAAGGCTCTGGGCATTCGTAAACCACGCCTCAAATACGAGAAAATGAACATGTGGTTCCCAGACCACGAATCATGACGAAGTCATAACGTGGTCTGGTGATAGCCAGGCTACACAATTGCGAGTTTATATCTTGCATTTTTGAGAAAAAAGTCAGAATTGCGAGATACAAACATGCAATTCTGAGAAAAAACTTTATATCTCACAATTCTGACTTTATTTTTGGCAACTGCAAGTTTATATCTCACAATTCTGACTTTATTACTCACAATTGCGAGTTTATATCTCACATTTCTGAGAGAAAAAAAGTCAGAATTGTAAGATGTAAACTTGCAATTGCAAGAAAAACGTCATAAATGCAAGATACAAACACAATTCTGAGAAAAAAATCTGTCTCGCAATTCTGACTTTATTACTCGAGTTTATATCTTGCATTTTTGAGAAAAAAGTCAGAATTGCGAGATATAAACATGCAATTCTGAGAAAAAAACTATATCTCACAATTCTGACTTTATTTTTGGCAACTGCAAGTTTATATCTCACAATTCTGACTTTATTACTCACAATTACAAGTTTATATTTCACATTTCTGAGAAAAAAAAAACAGAATTATGAGATTTAAACTTGCAATTGTGAGAAAAAAGTCAAAATTGCGAGATACAAACATGCAATTCTGGGAGAAAAGTTTATATCTCGCAATTCTGTCTTTATTACTCACAATTGTGAGTTTATATTTCATATTTCTGAGAAAAAAAGTCTGAATTATGAGATGTAAACTTGCAATTGTGTGAAAAAAGTCAGAACTGCAAGATACAAATGCAATTCTAGGAAAAAAAGTTTATATCTTGCAATTCTGACTTTATTACTCACAATTGCGAGTTTGTATATCACATTTCTGACTTTATTACTTACAATTGCGGGTTTATATTTCATATTTCCGAGAAAAAAAGTCAGAATTATGAGAAGTAAACTTGCAATTGTGTGAAAAAAGTCAGAATTGCGACATACAAACATGCAATTCTGGGAAAAAAAAGTTCTGACTTTATATCTCACAGCTGCAAGTTTATATCACCCAATTCTAATAAAAAGTCAGATTGTGAGTTTATATTTTCTCTTGAAAACAAAAAAAAGTGTATATAAAGTCGCCTTTTTAAAATTCAGTAAATGGGCTTTCACACTTTTCATTTTACTTTGATTTTTTTGCAACAAAAAAATGTGTTATTATTTATTCATTTATTTTACACAGAATGCAGAATTTGTAATTATAAAGAATCTTTATATAGCTCTTGCCATAAAATGATACTTATACAATTGAATCTGTTGTATTCAACAAAATCTTAGGCTTGTATTTAATCAGACAAAACTTTTTTATTTTATTCGCAAAAACATGTGCATTAAATATTCAAGAACTTCAAAAATTGCACTTTGGAAGTTTTAAGGTTTTATAATAGGAACTGAACTGTAAACAGACTGTAAATATATTGCACAAATCATACAGACTACTATTATGGTGTGTTTTTGTGATTTTTGGAGCTTGACATTTATACTTTTGTGTTCCACACAAAAATTTCATCATGAGGGTGGGTAAGTTAAAACCATATATTCATTTTTTCCTTTAAAACCATGAATTCACAAATATAATTTCTTATATTTACTTCCACCCTAATTCTTCATTGTTCAAAGTCCACAGTTTGACCAGTGTGTTTAGTCTGCGTCTCATAGTCGCCAGGTTTAATCTGGTACTAGAATATAAATGTTTTATCATTACTGGAGTTAATCCCAGACTACAAACATAAAGACATCTTTTGTTTCTGCTTCTCACACCTTGTTGCTCCAACAGATCACTTAACCAAACTGACATCTTCCAGCGCTCAGAGCTTTTCTCACTTGAACATAAACTGTTTGCTGTTGAGTCTGGTTTCTAACAAAGAGCAAGAGAGAGTGGGAAAGAAAAAGGAGAGAAAGAGAGGAAGTGAGCGCCCTCCATGTGGTGATGTGGGAGCTGAATGCGACCCAAGAGCCTGCAGTGAGGGCCTCATTCTCTTAATGCAGGAATTCATTTCTTTTTATCCTCATCTGTGTGTCGTGTTTTATTACACCAGTTATCCGGCTGGAAGGACCCCCAGGATTTGGATGCCCGATAGATAGTTTTTATGGTTTTTGCACGTTGTGTGGTGCATGACAAATTAGCACTTGGGCGAAGTGGAAAGTTGTATGGCCATCCGTTTCTTTGAAACAGCAAGACAGAGAGTTCCGGCAACATAAAGCAATGTTCGGTCGAGGGGGAAGTTTCTCAGCTTGACCACATTTTGTGCAAAATAGTTTTGCAAGTTTGCCTTTGTAGCTTGAAGGTTTTTAAAAGGATAGTTCACCTAGAAATGAACGCTCTGTCATTATTTACTCATATTTATCTGGTTGAAAGTTGTTACTTTCTTATGTGAAACACAAAGATAGATATTTTAGGAAGTCAGTAGGGTCCAATCGGTATTGTTTTGGACCCCACTGACTTTCATTGTATATTAAAAAAAAAAAATCACAGACACATCCTAAATCTTATTTTGTGTGTGCTTTAAAGTTTCAATTTTGGCTAAACTCTAGCTTTAAATGGATAGTTTACCCAAAAATGAAAAGTACCCCATGATTTACTCACCCTCAAGCCATCCTAGGTGTATATGACTTTCTTCTTTCAGATGAATACAGTCAGAGTTATGTTAAAAAATATCCTGACTCTTCCAAGTTTTATAATGGTGGTGAATGGCTTTTGAGATTTTGAAGCCCAAAAAGTGCATCCATCCATTATAAAAAGTACTTCACATGGCTTTCAGGGGTTAATTTAAGGTCTCCTGAAGCAAATCGATGCATTTGTGTGAGAAAAATATACATATTTAAAACTTTATAAACCATAATCTCTAGTCTCAACAGCCATTCACTTCCATTATAAAACTTAGAAGACCCAGGACATTTTTTAATATTACTCCAATTGTATTCGTCTGAAAAAGAAAGTCATATACATCTATATACATATAAACCATAATCTCTAGCTTCTGCTGCTTATGACAGTTAACGAAAGCTAGAGATTATAGTTTATGAAGTTTTAAATATGTATATTTCTCTTACACAAACACATCGATTTGCTTCAGAAAGCCTTTATTAACCACCCAGAGTCACTTGGAGTACTTTTTATAATGGATGGATGCACTTTTTTGGACTTCAAAGTCTCAACAGCCATTCACTTACATTATAAAACTTAGAAGAGCCAGGACATTTTTTAATATTACTCTGATTGTATTCGTCTGAAAAAATAAAGTCATATACATCTATATACATATATAAATCATAATCTATAGCTTCTGTTGCTTATGACAATTAACGAAAGCTAGAGATTATGGTTTATAAAGTTTTAAATATGTATATTTCTCTTACACAAACACATCGATTTGCTTCAGAAAGCCTTTATTAACCACCCAGAGTCACTTGGAGTACTTTTTGTAATGAATGGATGCACTTTTTTGGACTTCAAAGTCTCAACAGCCATTCACTTCCATTATAAAACTTAGAAGAGCCAGGACATTTTTTTATATTTCTCTGATTGTATTCGTCTGAAAAAAAGAAAGTCATGTACATCTATATACATATATAAACCATAATCTATAGCTTCTGCTGCTTATGACAATTAACGGAAACTAGAGATTATGGTTTATACAGTAAAGTTTTAAATATGTATATTTCTCGTACACAAACACATCAATTTGTTCAGAAGGCCTTTATTAACCATCCAGAATCATGTGGAGTACTTTTAATAATGGATGGATGCACTTTTTTGGACTTCAAAGTCTCAACAGCCATTCACTTCCATTATAAAACTTCTAAGAGTCAGGACATTTTTTAATCTTTCTCTGATTGTATTCGTCTGAAAAAGAAAAGTCATATACATCTATATACTTATATAAACCATAATCTCTAGCTTCTGCTGCGTATGACAGTTAGCGGAAGATAGTGATTATGGTTTATAAAGTTTTAAATATGTATATTTCTCTTACACAAACACATCGATTTGCTTCAGAAAGCCTTTATTAACCACCCAGAGTCACTTGGAGTACTTTTTATAATGGATGGATGCACTTTTTTGGACTTCGAAGTCTCAACAGCCATTCACTTCCATTATAAAACTTAGAAGACCCAGGACATTTTTTAATATTACTCCAATTGTATTCGTCTGAAAAAAGAAAGTCATATACATCTATATACATATATAAACCATAATCTCTAGCTTCTGCTGCGTACGACAGTTAGCGGAAGATAGTGATTATGGTTTATAAAGTTTTAAATATGTATATTTCTCTTACACAAACACATCGATTTGCTTCAGAAGGCTTTTATTAATCATCTGTAGTCATGTGGAGCACTTTTTATAATGGATGGATGCACTTTTTTAGACTTCAGTCTCAACAGCCATTCACTTCCATTATAAAACTTTAAAGAGCCAGGACCTTTTTAAATATATTACTCCAATTATATTCGTCTTAAAAAAGAAAGTCATATACATCTAGAGGGTAAATAAATCTGGGGGTGATTTAATTTTTGGGTGAACTGTCCCTCTCGCGAACAGCTAAATAGTCTTCATCGGTGAAAGCACCATTGAAGTTTGCTGACATTATGATTCAGCGTTTCAAAGTGAGTTTTATTTTGTTTTCCCTCAGTACTTTCGTATTTATTTTTAGCCACGTCGAGTTTGGTGCCCAGTGTCCTGAGATGCTCAGAGATGGGAGGTGTTTACTTCTCGTGCTTCCAAGACTCGTAAACTCCCGCAGGAATGTGAATACTTTTGTTATATCCACTTTAACAAAGCCACTTGTGACTGACTCATTTCTTCTCGCTGGCGAAAACTGTTTCCTAGAGCCTGTACAGAAGACTTTGTCCTCATTTTTCGAAAATATTATCCTTTTTCGCAGCAAAAAGCCAAAACACTGAAAGAACTATAGACTGCATGCTTGTAAGAAATGTAATATCTTTAAACCGTTTCAAACCAGCTGTTCTGCGCTTTACATCAGCCACATGCTGGCTAATATATTTAGCAGAAGCTACTGTACTTACACTCTCAATTAAATTTAGCTCGACTCATCTTCCCCTGGCTTCTATTAGTGTGGTAGAAGTAATGGATAGGGTTTATTTTTCTGTCTAACCCAATTTTATCTTGTGCATAGTGAGCCAGGAAGGTCTACTGACACAAATTTCACTCATTTGTGTCAGTGGCAGACTCAGGTTGCAGGTATAAATATATGTAGTTCCTTCCATAATCTATTCTGGATCCCTCAGATCCCAATGCCAGATGGTTCTGTGGCCTACTCAAGTTATTCTGCTCCTCTTTGGTCAAAATGTCTGGACCCATCTGTGCAACAAGTAGAATAACAGATAGTGTGAATTCATTTTGACCCATGCTTTATTAACTTACACATGTACATTTATAAAAAATACAATGGCAAAATGATTCAACACTTCAATGTGGAATAAACATCTGGAAAGCAGATATATCTATTCAGCTTCATATGTTATCACTAAAAGGCTTGAGGCTAGAGACCAAACATTTTATATTAGTTCACCCACATTATATAATAGCTCACCCAACAATGTGAATTCTGTCATCATTTATTTATCATGCTATTCTCCACCTGAATTACTTTTTCTTCTATAGAACACACAATCTTTTATTATTTACTCTTATAGTATGTTCTATATTAATATTTTAAATTGTTTTCATTTTACTTGAAGTATAAAGTTTAGTCATTTTGTGCATTTGTTATTTTTAGTTAGTTTAATTTTGCTAGTTTAAGTACTTTTAAGTCTTTTTAAGCAAATGTTTTTCATAAAATAATAAAATGGAATTTTAATCATTTTTGTTTTAGATAAAAATAACACGACTGAAAAAGTGAATTGTACTGGCTGCTGTTTTCTACACTGTAAAAAAATCTGTACAATTTACGGTAAAAAAGCGGCAGCTGTGGTTGCCAGAATTTTACCGTTTTAGGTTTTATAGTTTTAACTTAAATTTACATTTAAATTTCATTAACTGACATAATATTAATATACCAACCTACTGACATCAAATTTGTAATGTGATGCAGGGAATTCTGGTACTGTCAATTTACAGTTAGTAACTGTAAATTTTCTTTTTCCAAAAAACAGTATACTACCATAAAATGACATGCAATGTCCAGTACAGTTTTTCACCCTATATAGTAGGGGAACTTACCGTTAACCATTTAACAGGTTTTTACTGAAGCATTTTTACGGTCTTTTACCGTTAATTTCATGGCCATTTTTTATAGTGTATGTAATTAAACTGAATGAGAAAACTGCATTTATACACTGTACAGTATCAACACTTTTTTCCCTCAATACCAGCTTTGATAGGAAGCATGCAGAATAGAATAATCGAGTAAACTACTCACCCATTATTTGGAAAAAGAAAACTGAAAGTTTCACACGTAGTGACAGGAACACAAACAGCAGTTTCCATTCAATAAATCTGACTGAATCCAGATGATTTCAGCAGTTTATAGCAACATTTTTTGGTTTGGGTTCCGTTCCATGTGAATTAATGACTATGTGGAGGTAAATGTGGTTCTCCTCTTAGCTGTAATTAGATTCCGTGATGATCAAGTTTGTCATCTTTCCCAGTGACCTACTCCTGATCCTGATAATCATTTCATAATTTATGGCAGTGATTAAAAGAAAAACATAATGTAATAACCTAGAAATCACTTCGTTTTTGGTTTGGAAGGACATGAGGGTGAGTAAATGTTATAGAATATTAAAGAACGTTTTAATTTTTGGTTGAACTTTTGTTTTGTGGTTGTGTTTCCCATTCACTGTTGTGTCATAGTGGGCTACGAATGTGGAAAAGTTGCCTATACAGCTTTTGGAGTAAAATGCATGTTTGATGCTGTGGAGATCAGACTTGGTGATAACTACCAGAAGCATGTTCATGAATAGATGAATGCTCTGTATCTTCAAATGTTTGGAATAAATTGAGGAAAATGCAGGGAAAGGAAATAAATGTCTGAGTAGGACCTGAGACATCTTGACAGGGCATTGTCATAGCAGCCCAGCACAAATGCTTAACTCATCAACCCATGTTTTGCTTAAGCCTTTCACTTTGGTAATGGATCATGCTTTGATTTTCCGCTTCATCTGTTTTCTCAGTCAAGCTGTCAGAGTGATTTTCACATTCTGTTGGTCTGCTAAAGAGCCACGATCGATTTTGACCAGTTGTACGAGGTGGACAAAGTTCTGTTTCTAAAAACATCAGTTTTAACAGACTTGTAAAGGATTTCTCTTGCTCATGATGGAAATTCATGGATCTGTTTGAACCATTCGCTTTCATTTTACCACCACCTTTTAATCTCTGTGCTACAGCATCCTTAAGCAAATCTACTACTTTATTCATTTCAGTCTGTTCATTTCTACCAGATCTCATGACGAAAACGTACCTGTGGGAACTTTTTCGCAAGACGCAAAATCTGAAAAAGTAAAGAAATACCAAAAAGTACATATCACTGCAGTGTCCAACAGAAATAAACACTAGAGGTGGTAAAACAGCAAGTGTTAGTAATCGTTTCCGCACACAGTTATGAATACAGCTTCATATGTTTCGCTTTCCGGACATAAGAAGCTTGCTCGGTAGCTCAGCTGGCACAAAAGTGGACTTAGGATGTGGAATCCTTGGGTACAAATCCCGTGAAAAACATGACTCACGATGAAAGAGCTGAAAGATGAGAGATCGAAAAACAAGCTAAAATGGCTTGTGATTGCGTTTTTTCACCTACACTAAACCTAACCGAGCAAGCATGACAGAAAAAAATGCATTTTCTAAAGTAAACATTTTATTTTTCAGTTATTTTATTGAGACTTGTGTTTACCAAGTGCTCTACGTTGTAAATCCAATGCTGTACCAGGTGGGCCAACAAGCAAGTTTACTATTAGAAAAGCCATTCTTACAGAGCTGGTTATGTGATGCAAACATTTAAATGTTTTGGTTTACAAATCATGTGATACGTTAAAAGTGTCATGACATAGTATTGTGTAAGGAATCACACACAGAAAAAAAAAATCATTATTAATCAATAATCTTCCTTTGTAATCACAATTTGTGTGAAAATGGAATAACAGTTGCTGTTTTACTGCTTCTAGTCATTTCTGCTAATAACAGCATTGAATCCTAAACAAAAGTACAACAAATGTAGGTAGAGGTGCTAGGATTGTCACGATACCATAAAAATGAGTTACAATACTATACCATCTTACTA
Source organism: Garra rufa (assembly GCF_049309525.1). Taxonomy (NCBI): domain Eukaryota; kingdom Metazoa; phylum Chordata; class Actinopteri; order Cypriniformes; family Cyprinidae; genus Garra; species Garra rufa. The sequence continues at coordinate 39,978,136 of NC_133369.1, forward strand.
TATATATATATATATATAACATCTTGCTTGTGTCATATTATATAAATGTTTTTGCACACAGTTATGAATACAGCTTCATATGTTTCGCTTTCTGGAAAACGGGTACAAATCCCGTGAAAAACATGACTCACGATGAAAGAGCTAAAAGATGAGAGATTGAAAAACAAGCTAAAATGCCTTGCGATTGCGCTTTTTCACCT
>NC_133369.1:39978835-40182691 GCF_049309525.1 Garra rufa
ATGATGAAAGACCTAAAAGATGAGAGATCGAAAAACAAGCTAAAATGGCTTGCGTTTTTTAACCTACACTTAACCTAACCGAGCAAGCATGACAGAAAAATGCATTTTCTAAAGTAAGCATTCCACTTTTTAGTTATTTTATTGAGACTTGTGTTTTCCAAGTGCTCTACATTGTAAATCCAATCCTGTACCAGGTGGGCCAACAAGCAAGTTTACCATTAGAAAAGCCATTCTTACAGAGCTGGTTATGTACATGGTTTACAAATCATGTGATATGTTAAAAGTGTTTTGAGGTCATGACATAGTATTTTGTAAGAAATCACACACGCAAAAAAAAAAAAAAAAAAAAAAAAAAAAAATTAATCAATAATCATAATTTACTGTTTCTGCTTCTACTCATAATTTCAGCTAATAACAGCATTGAATACTATACAAAAGTACAAAAAATGTCAAATGCTATAATGTACAATATCCTTCATGAACACAAACAGAAAATCAATAAACGCAGATGGAAGTTCACTAAGCTTGAATTAGCATCACAGCATGCTTCAAATTCTAAAATGCTGCTCTCAGCAGTGACACAACTGAGGAAATTGTCCCACAAACTTTAACAAAGTTGTCATTTATATAAAAAAAGGTGTTTGTTCACTATTACGCACATTTGAACTTGTTATTTTGCATGAGTCTTGTGCGTATAGATAGGCTTGCCCATGTCATTGTGGGTTAACATGTTTAGCCCATACAGAAAGTAGAGACAAACCAATAAAATAAAGGCAAGTACGACTTGTGCTCAAGCGTCACAACAACTAGCTTATGGCCTAAAAACGACATGCTAACTAGAGGCTAGTTCACCACAGCCCAAACACTCAAAGCTCTGACGTTAACAGTATGTGTGGATGTGGTACCACAATGTGAGCTGGGTAGAGAGAGAGAGAGTCTGTGGCGCAGTGGTTAAACCAGTGGCTGGTGCACAAACTACAGGATCAAATCCAGGCTGGGATGAGCTGTTTGAGGTATAGAGACTTATACATTTTAATCTTGCTTGTATAAGTCAGTTAGCAATTGTGTGAGGCCAACAAAACTTTCTGTTATGCAATATAGTTTAATTTATAATCTGGAAATATAATAATGACAGAGTGTATATACTGTATGCACACATACAAACGCATTATTTATTAAGGTATACATACTTAGATTTAAAAGGAAATTCAGATCAGTTAGTTTAGAAATTATTTGCAACTTCGAAATACCAAGTTTAATGCACACAATTTTCAGATTATTTTAAACCATATTCTGGTTAAGCCTTTATTGTATTCCAGCTAGCTATCCCAATCAAAAATAATGATTTTCACTGAAATCAATAATCTGTTTTTTTGTATCTAATGTGACCTATATCTGTTTTGTTTGAAAACATGCAGTTATGATGGATATATTCTGAATAAGATGTCTATTATACACAAACCAAAATGCTGATTATAGACATATTCCAGCTGTCTTGTTCTGATTTCTAGACAACATTGACATAATCTGTTTATGGTGTCCCTTCTGAAAAATAAGTGCACTTAATTGTATTAAATAGGGTTAATACATATATGTAAAATTGACATAATCAGAATTTAACCAAATTCAGATTAATATCTGACTATTCCTGTACACATAAACACTGTTATTGTAAATTGTGAATTTATAGTACTGAACAACCTTATACCTTTTATTAAATGAGTTGCATTAAACTTTCCCTCAGACATTTTTTTCCACAATTCAGCATAGAGACAAGAAAAAAGAGCAAGTCCTCAGTGGTTGAGGTGCATTCTACAGTTTTAAGCAGTTTGTTACTTTCTAAAGCTTTGTTAAACCGTTCCAGTCAACGGAAGTTTCATTTTAAAATTTGCAAGTCTGAAGTTAACAATTTTCCTAGTTTACTGCACATAATTGTCAGATTATTCTGAACCATATTCTAAATTAATTCTTTATTGTATTCCAGCTAGCTCTCCCAATCAAAAATAACGATTTTCACTGAAATCAATAATCAGTTTGTTTGTTTCTAATGTGACCCATGCATTTGGTTTGAAAACATGTAGATATAAATGAATGTACAGTTATGATGGATATTCTGAATAAGATGTTTATTATACATGATCCAAAATGCTGATTATAGACATATTCTAGCTTTTTTTGTTCTGATTTCTAGAGAACATTGACATAATCTGTTTATAGTGTCCTTTCTGACAAATTAGTACACTTTACTGTATTAAATATAGGGTTAATACATTTATTCAGATTTCAGATTAATATCAGAATAAACACAAAGTACTGAAATCCAGCTAGAAAAGTTAACAACCTTAAATCTTTATTAAATAAGTTGCACTGAACTTTTCCTCAGACATTTGTTTTTCTCAATTTAGCATAGAGGCAAGAAAAAATGCAAGTCCTTAGTGGTTGAGGTGCATTCTAAGTTTTTAGCACTTTGTCACTTTCTAAAATGCAGCTCAACCGTTCCAGTCGACAGAGGTTTCATTTTCACATTTGCAAGTGTGAAGTTTACAACAGACATTGTAGAAGGGCATCAGTATGCTGGCATGAGTTCCACGCAGATCCTCCGCTCCTGAAGTGTTTTGAGTGGTCTGGCAGGAGGGACCGAGAAAAAACCTCAGGCTTTCAACACAAGCTTGATCAAAGCTGCTCTACCAGGGTCTCCATTATATAACCATTGGATGAAAGGATGAAAATATCATCTGACATGACTGTCAACAATCCTGGAAATCTCCAGATGAGTCTACAGGGATGTCTTATTGCCCGCCCCGTCCTCCAAGGGAACAATCGGTCTCTGATTAAGCATTTTGTGAGAGCTGTTGATCCATTAGGGTTCAGGGGTCACGTGGGTCACGGTTTGAAGATGGAGGCAGCGATACGAGCTGGGCTTCTGAGGGCGAACACATTAGCCTAGTTTTTCTTATTTGTGGGCGCAACTGGTGAAATGAAGACCAGATGGCAGGAGCTGGTGTTGATTAAAGATTTTTGCCAATGTTTCTTCGTTTTGTCATGGTGCTAGGTCATCTGACATGATGAAATCTTTGCTTCAGATCATGGAATGCGAGTGTCCTTGTTTTGTGGTCTCGCTACATGCATAAATCCTTTTCAAGAGCTTTGTGTTCTTCCTCAGGGGCTAACATCATGCTGAAAAAACAGCTTATACCAGCCTGTTACAAGACAAACATTCTCAAAACGACTAAATCACATACATTCGCACTGACAGAAAACCTTGTTTTGCGAACGATCCAGCCGTTTTGAATTAATACATAAGTGCCTGGCAAAAGAAGTCATGCAGAGGATGTGTATAAACTGTGTGAAAAGATAAATGAATGTCATTCAAACTCTGTTTATTGAACTTTTTTTTACCCTCGTCTGTCAGCATCATGACAGCCATTTTGCTCAGCCCGAAGGCTGTTTTGAGAATCTTCCCAATCCGATTGGCCATTTCCAATCGCGAAGATCTAATATTTACATTTGTGCTTTAAATATTTATTGCATTTATGATTTGTATATTTCTAGGTACCTTATATAAAGTAAAACATATGCAACATGCTATTGTGATGTCCAATAAGTCATTACGCTAAATTAAATTAGACTGCCTATATAATCAGATGAAGTGGATAAAATGGCTCTTTAGTCTTCGGCTTGACATTCTAAACAAACAAGGCTTCTTCACCGCCCGGTGAGCCTGACCATGTTTGTTTTACTCATTAACTCCTCTCTTCCGTCTTCCCCGCGGTGTAATCGTATGCAAATCACGTTATGGTCTTTGACCGCCACCGGACTCTGTGCACAAACCGCTCACATCACACAGGTTTCTAATTGTGGAGTTTACTCTGGCCCTGCCAATTGAGCCTCCTCGTTTTTAATCATATAAAATCGGGGGTGTGTTGAGTGGGCAGCACTGTAAATCCTGCGGCTCTCAGGAGAAGATTGTTCCCCTCTGTGGCCTTTATGTATTCCAGCTGCTTAGATGCGCTAGTGTAACTCCAGGGAATCATGAGTTGTAGTAGTAATCTCATGCCTCGCAATGTCATGGTAACACTGATGTTATAGTCATTGAACATTGAATATGATATTTGTTTTTCATCCATCCATCCATCCATCAATCATCCATCCATCTATCATCCATCCATCTATCCATCTATCTATTCATTTATCCATCTATATTTCCATCGCTCTATCATCCATCCATCCATCTATCTATCTATCTATCTATCTATCTATCTATCTATCTATCTATCTATCTATCTATCTATCTATCTATCTATCTATCTATCTATCTATCTATCTATCTATCTATCTATCTATCTATCTATCTATCTATCTATCTATCCATCCATCTATATAAACACAATACTGAATAAAAAAATAATGAATAATATTGTTTTTACTTTTTATATTTGAAAAAAAAAAATGTTATGTTTTATCCAAGTCAGACAAAAAAAAAAATTTGAAATGTTTTTGTGATTTTTATTGCAATTTTAAAGTTTTATTTTAATCAAAAGTATTTAAAAAATGGAATAAAATAACATTACAGAGAATAATCAGTACCATTAAATTTGTATTAGATCTGTTTTAGATTAATGCATTTAAATTAAAAGAATATTTAAATTTTGAAGTTTTATCTAAATCAAAAAACATAAAAAATGACTGAAATAATCAATACAAACAATATGTATTTTCGATTTAATTTTAAATGTTTTTGTGATTTTTATTGTAATTTCAATCATATATAAAATAACATTATAGAGAATAATCAGTACAATTAATTAATTTACTTACTTACTTACTTACTTTTGAAGTTACCGGATAAGAAAAACAAAAAGATAAATTTATCAGTACAATCAAATATTTGATCTTTTATTTAATTTATTTCTTGTTCAACTTTATTTATTTATTTAAACTGATTCATTTAAAATTCTTCACATACATTTTGTTATTTATTTCAACTGCTGGACATTTGAATTTGCTACAACCGCTACCGTGCAACACATCCAAGCATGTGTGCCACCACCCAGGCCTTGTCTCTGACTGTTTGATCTATCCTAAGTCTTTTTTTACACAGCACGCTTCATAAAAAACATTAGTTCTCGATGCAGACCACTTACCGTATTGCTAGCTGAGAATCACGAGCTAGCGGATCAATTGTACGCATAGAGCTCTGATGTGGATGTGTTTTCTGCCACTGAGGCGTGAAATGCGCTCCGAATCGGCGCTATTGCAACCAGCATCAAGTCTTTGATTTAGCAGCTGAAAGAGAAACTTCTACCAGCAGAGCTAAATGATCTAAATCTAGGACGGCCTAGTCCAGTTTCACACTCACTATGTCTCCTGTTAAGTTTCGAAGCATTTAATCATTCACGGCACATGTATTACGCGAGGCGCTCCCTAATATTTTGGTTTGGTCAACAGAAAATGCATTTTACCTCATAAAATTGTGCTGGCGCTAATGCTAGCTAGTCTAATGTCTCTTAATTTCCCTGTGGTAAATTTGCATGAATTTGGTCTTGGTAGTTGTGTTTGTGTGTAAAATGTCCTGCTGAACTCACTGTGTGTCCTGTAGAGTTCGGTATTGGGGATTGCTGGCTGCAGTTTTGACATTGTGATGTGATTGAGCTTAACCACTAGCAGGTGGGCTGAAAGCTAGCGGCGTGAGTGACACAAGGTGGTGGGGGGGCGAAGGGGCCTCTGGCTGGAAGAGACGCCAGTGTGTATGTGGATAGTGGAAAAACAGAAAAACAAACATCAACTGGGAATATTATGGAATAGTGTGTTTGTGAAGTTAGCATTTAACTAGTTTGTGCAAGATGTTTACTAGCTAGGTGTTTACATGTTATTTGATCAAAGACAAGTAGCTGTTTCTAAACTAGCTAGGCCTCAAAAAGTTAAACAGGCATAAGGTAGCAACATCAAACGTGTGCGTAGCCAAGATAAGTCAAAAGTCAAAAACAACAAGGATATAGAAGTTTCAAATGGGTGCTTTTGTTTGCATTGAAGAGGGCATGGAGACCAGAGGTGGCTGATCAAAGCAGCAAGGTTGGGGTGCACAGCTTGATGAAGGATTGAAAGTAAAGTGGGGGGCTAGCCATTTACGGCTTCATAGGCCAGGAACAGTGTCTGGAATTGAATTATACCAGACACTGGCTGCCAGTAACAGGACCTGAGCAGATCTGTAACCTGAGAGTATTTCCAGAGGTTAAGGCAAGTCGAGCAGCAGCGTTCTGGATGCACTCAAGGGTATTACGTGCCGCTAACCTGGAAAGAAAGGAGTCGCAGTAGTCATAATGTGATTATTTGTTCATTGCTAGCCGATTTGGAGGGGAAATCTACATGAAATCAAAATAAATTTACCCTGTTTACTTCATTAATACACATTCATGGTCTTATTGTGCTTGTCATTTCAAAGAAAAATGTCTTGAACATCATGAATGCATGGCGGAGACTGACAAGTAGGAGAAATTGTTGAATGAAGTTGTTATATAAAAGTATTCTCGTTGCTTCATACAATTAAGGTTGAACCACTGATGCCCCATGAACTGCAGTTGAGGTCAAAAGATTATTTCCCCTGCTGAAAACAACAGCTAAAACCAGCCTAGGCTGGTTGGCTGGTCTTAGCTGGTTTAAGCTGGAAGTAGCTGGTTTTAGCTGCTGGTTTCCCAGCCTGACCAGCTAAAACCAGACTGGTTGACCTGGTATATATATATATATATATATATATATATATATATATATATATATATATATAAAGAATATATAAAAATGACCCTGTTCAAAAGTTTACATCCCCTTGATTCTTAATACTGTGTTCTTACTAGAATGATCCACAGCTGTGTTTCCCTTGTTTGTCCTGAACAGTTAAACTGCCTGCTGTTATTAAGAAAAAATCTTTAGGTCCCACAAATTCTTTGGTTTTCCAGCATTTTTCTGTATTTGAAGCCTTTTCACCAATGACTGTATGATTTTGAGATCCATCTTTTCACACAGAGGACAACTGAGGGTCTCATATGCAACTATTACTGAAGGTTCAAATACTCACTGATGCTCCAAAAGGAAAAACCATGCATTAAGTGCCGGGGGTGAAAACTTTTGAACAGAATTGGGATGTGTACATTTTTCTTATTTTTCTTAAATATCATAGATTTTTTTCCATTTAGTACTGCCCTTTGGAGGGTATAAGGATAGTTGCATGTTTCCCAGAATACAAAATAAGTTACATTTATCTTCAAATTCTAAACGTTTTCTTTCCGGTTCTTAATACATGGTTTTTCCTTCTGAAGCATCAGTGAGCATTTGAACCTTATGTAATAGTTGCATATGAGTCCCTCAGTTGTCCTCAGTGTGAAAAGATGGATCTCAAAAACATAGTCATTGTTGGAAAGGGTCCACATACACAAAAATGCTGGAAAACCAAATAATTTGTGGGACCTGAAGGAAACACAGCTGTGGATCATTCAGGTAAGAACACAGTATTAAGAATCGAGGGGATGTAGACTTTTGAACATGTTCATTTTTATAAATTCAACTATTGTTTTCTCTTAAGGACTATATGTAAACATCTTTAAAAAAAAAACGTAGGTAGACCTCATTTTTTTTCCACTGTTGGAAATTCACATTATGAAAGTAAAATAGGTTACAGATGCTGATTTTAAAGTGTTATACTTATTGGTAGCGAAATCAGCCAAAACATTTAATAAACAAACACCCAAGGAATTTCAAATTCTGCGTAACTTTGCAGAGCTTTGTAGTGAATTATGTGGGCACAGATTCCATGTGTGGGACTAGTTATTGCTAACACTCAACCAATCCAAACACAATAGTAGGAAAACAGCTTTTTTGGCATAGTTTACCATAAACACACACAGATTTAAACAGACTTACATTGCAAATGTTGAATGCAATGAGTGATATATCATGATGTGAGGACTTCATTTGTTGTGTGGTGGTTGTATGAGCGTAACCGGACCATTTTTTATCCAGCATCTCCTCAAGGGTTTACAATCTCTCTTTGCCTGCTATGTGATGGAGTAATTTGTTTGATACTCAAGAATGAGGCAACAAATAATGCGTGTTTGTGTTTGATAATCCATAACAGATAGTCTGTATACACCGAGGCGTCAGGAAGGCCACAGCGGATTCCCAGCGACGCTGTGAAATTCTTTGTGGTTATCAAAGACACACAAAACACTTGCTGCATATTGTGATAACCTCTCTCGCTTTGGTTCTCTCTCTCTTTTCCCCTCCATCTACTGAGGGAAAGCTGTAAGAATCCGAGCCGTTTTATTGAGTAACAGCAAGTCTTTCCTGTCTCAGTGTGTGGTGCTGTAAATGAAAGTTGCCCACTGTTATATAAGTCTTGTAGAACTTATGGATTTGAACAGTCATAAATCATTTTGATATTGGGATTAAGAAACGGTTCCCTCTCATTCGCCAGCTTTACAGCGATTTTGTTTAGCACTACCCCATGCAGAGGTACAGTTGTACATGGTAACTCCATACATGACCTCAGCCAGTTATCAATTAACACGTCTTCACAAAACTCTAACTACCAGGATAGTGTTGGTTAATTATTGCACTGAGGTTTTGTATGGAGCCAAGTCTAATTCATTTTCTTAACCATCCAAATTTTGAACAAAACTCTTCCAAACAAATTTACTTAGTTTATCTTTCACATATACCAGTGTGAAATTACTTTTTGATTGGAAAGTTATGCCTAACCCGAACTGTTCTGGCACTGAACCAGTTCTATGTAGTGACACCTAGAGGCCAAAAAGGGAAGTATTAATTTCCAAACATTACCCGAGGCTTTGCCTTTACATGATAGAGGGACTATGTACATTTCCTATACATCTGTCTCTTCTTTCTCAGGTCGGTAAGTGTGTGAACACACCAGAGCTCGGCTCGGGTCATGAGCCTGTGTAAATATGGCTGTAAGTCGACATAGATCATCATTTTATCTGTGATACTTCAGCCAAATGTCTGTGGTCGAGACACATCCTTTGAAAATCGATTTGCTGTGAATGTGAATCTTGTAAGGTAAATCATATCTAATGGCCTTGAATATTACCCTTCCAGCTCATAATGACACAGACGGAGACAAAAGAATGGGTAAATATGGAAACCGAGCTGTCAAACCATAGCCAGCATTTAGTCAAATGACCTTAAAATGGCTGACAAGGAGAGTTGGGTGTTTTGCCAGCCCCGGCGTGTTTTCTACGTTCCTAATGTTCTTTTCTCTTTTCATATTTCGTGTTTATCATCTGGGCGCACATTGTGTTTTCTTTTTTCCTTTCTGCCCACAGATGGTTATGATAAGGAAATCTTTCTCTTCAGTAAAATGAAGTTAATTCCGGGCAGTTTAGTTCATTCCTGTCTTTCAAAGAAAGCCAGGGGCTTAATGATAAAAGCTCTTCATCATTTATCATCTGAGCAGATAGTCTAGAATACAGTTCGGACATTTGCACAATGCTTTATAATATTATATTCCTCTAGAGATAACGGTAAACATCAAGCAAATATCAGTTGATTTGCACAAGAATTTTCTACAGATTCTATATTTTAAATTATGTTTCTGCACTATAATTTACTACCACTTTCACAGTGTTTACTGGTAAATTAGAGGTAAATTACCATTAAAAGATCATGTGTGAACAGGACCTTTTTTGAAAATACTGATAAATTCATGCTGGCAATTAACTGTCTCCAGTAAAGTCGCATTTACTTTGCAATAGTGTAGTTCGGTTTGAAAGCAGCTGCATGAATGTAAACTTTTGACAACATCAGCAAAAACACTGACCATGTTTGCCCCTCCATATTTACAAACACAACACCAGGAGGTTTAAAGGTCATTTCTGGTTAATGATGTCACAGAAACCAGTATTTTGAAACTGATGTGTGAATGGTGCTTTACCGGTAAAAAGATGGGACATCAGTGCATTTTTGTATTTACTGTTTAAGTCGTTCTGGTAATTTTACTACAATTTACTGGTAGTACTGGTAGAATTTTAGCACTTGTATATTTTACAATTTATTTTTCACCATAAATTATAAGGTGACTCATATTCTTACTGAATTTTTTTTTTTTAATTTGACTTAAAACAAGATTTTTTTATTTTTAAAGCAACACCAAAGAGGTTTTTTTTTTACCTTAAAATAATGTTTCCGAAGTGGTTCATCAACTCATAACAGGGTGAAACGGCACTTCCGCATTCGCTTTGTGACCCTCTATCGGCCATAACAGCACTATGTAAGTTTGGGTCGTCAGGTAACGGTTTTGTAGTTCAAATGAGACTACAAATGCGACTTGCTTTACGGCAAAAATTAATAGCAAACAATGTCATTATTATGTTTTATTTTGTTTTCATACTTTCGAAAAGCCATGCAACATACTCTACCTTGTCACTGGACATCGTTATTTCCAAAGCCGGTCCTGGATAGCCTATATCCAGCCTATAACAAATAACGTGCATGTGACACGACGGTAGGCTAAATTATTTACGACAGCGGTAATGGACAATTCCGCTTCCAACCTGTAGAGGGTGCGAAGTTCTTTGGTGTTTCTTTAATTAGTTTAAATGTACTTGCATTTTCTTGTTTTAAAATGTGAAATATATTGATTATTTATATTATTGCTTTCCATGTAAACCACATTGTACAAATAATAAAATAATAATAATGAAACAAAATACATTTAATGTAAACAACTGCAAGTAGTGTTCTTAGTGTGCAAATCTGACAATGTTTTGTTTTTTAAAGATTTTGTTTTTGTGTTGTCAGAGAACCCAAACAAATGTAATGTAATGTATGTAAAACAAGTATATGTTTTTAAATTTAATTCATAATCAACTTTTGTATTAGTTATTGTGAGATGCTGGCTGTAAAGGTATTTGCACTTGCAATTTGCGTACATTACAAAATAAACCACAACATCACGTTGTGACAATCATGTTTACACACTGCCTCCGAAACTTTCATCCCTTTCACCCCCCCCCCCCCCCAAAAAAAATTGGATTGGGTAAATTTTTCTGAATTTTTCACATCTGTAGCAAGCATTTTGAGAGGTGCTTTGACAATTCTGAGCCATTGTGACGTTCTGTGCGTGACAAATTTTGACAAAAAAAAAACTCAAATGAAAGCTTTGGACACAGTGTGCAAGGACTTTGGTCAACCAGCTAGACCACAATATGCTGATCTAACTTGAGGTGTTTTGACAATTCAGAGCCACCGTATAAGCAAACTCCAATCACAAAGCTCTACATGACAAACAAGTACGGAATCAGTTAGTTCACAGAAGTTGGTGGTCTTCTTTTTAATATTTGCCTCCAGTATTTCTAGCAAAGCATCAAACTGAGCCACTGACATCCTGAGGTAAACTTTTGAAGTAAAATCTGTCAGGATAATCCTGGAACTCTCCTTCCTCTCTATGCAATCTCAGGATTGAATGGACCCAATATTTCCTCTTTCTTTTCGCTTTTTAAAGGATAACTATTGCCAAAATGCAACCTTTTTACTGTAAACGAGACAAACTTATATCTAAAAGCATAATTACGACAAACGAGCCATTTTTGAGATTGACCGTGATTTCGTTTTGTGGTCAATGGCCGGTGAATGGGAGTACTAGGGGCATAACTTTGAGCGCATCAAAATCAATATTTTTACAACACTAAGAAGGCTCGACACACCATGAAACTTTGCTCAAAGCATCGCCTGGATCTCTACACATGAACTCGAGCATTGAGAACTTTGTTTGTGTACACAGTTTACTAAAAAGAAAGTTTTTGAACAACTCACTTTCACTGTTTGGGTTTTCATTTTCACTGTTTGAGTAAAGATGGATAGCTCATAAAGCATATTTCCATATAAATGCACGGCTAATTCGTAGTTTTGTCGCAAGTGAAAAACAATATTAACCTTCTAGTTGTAAAAAGAGCCTCATATAAGCCTAATATTTCGTCCTATGGAGTCCATTCATTCACATTCGGAGATCGACACTTCTTGACTGGCAAGACGGCTGCGAGCGGAAACCCAAACAGTGTAGGTGAGTTGTTCAAATCCTTTCTTTTTAGTAAACTCTGTGTACACAAACAATGTTCTCAATGCTCGAGTTCATGTGTAGAGACCCAGGCGATACTTCGAGCAAAGTTTCATGGTGTGTCGAGCCTTCTTAGTGTTGTAAAAATATCGATTTTGATGCGCTCAAAGTTATGCCCCTAGTACTTCCATTCACCGGCCATTGACCACAAAACGAAATCACGGTCAATCTCAAAAACGGCTCGTTTGTCATAATTATGCTTTTAGGTATAAGTTTGTCTTGTTTACAGTAAAAAAAAAAAACAGCCCAGGTTGCATTTTGGCAATAGTTATCCTTTAAGAGGACAAGAAAATCATCCTCACCACATGACGACTCTATTTTGTATTGTTTCGCAAATTTTCACAACGGATTAATTAATACGTGTGCAAGGATTCTGTACGGCGAATTTTTAGGATGACGAATATGAAAAAAGTCATACAAAAATTTCAGACTCAGTGTGCAAGGACTTAATTGTTATACTAAGTCTGAGCAGTTTATACAAAAGGACCCTGGACTTTTCAGCAGACAAAAGCATTTACGTTTCATTGACTTGCCAACATACTAAACTCTTTCAAACTATTTTACACTTCCCATGGTAGTCATGCTAATGGGCTGATGGTGATATTTAAGCTTCTTATCCCAGTTTGTGAGTTTTGTGGCCAACCAGGGCGGAGAGGGGCAGTTTGTTTTGGAATGGAAGGCTGCGGCGAGGAGGTGGGAAGGGCAGAACCGCCGCAGGACGGCTCGCCCTGTTTCCTCTCACGTTTGGCACTTTTATGAGAGAGAATTCCTTCCCTGAGATTCAAGCGCTCTGCAGTGGATTGTTCGATGGTGGGGTGCGCGCTCAGGAAGATCTGTCTTCATAAACGTAGACATTAGTGACTGCTGGGTCTGCTCCCCATCCTTAGATACAGTAACCAAAGCTCAAGCCAGAGACTCGCATCTGCCATCATAATGGATGCCTCTGGTATTCTCCTTGTGTGGCGCGGAAGGAGGAATTTCACACAGCACCTTTGTTTTGCTCATAAATCTCCACAGTGAAACAATACTCACTGCGGTCAGCGCATACTAATCATCATCCATCTCTCTCCCTCTTTAGCTTTATGTTGCGATTATCTTCAGAAAAAACGCGGAGCTCTTAGCAAATGATTCCTTAATGCTTGGAAACTTTTAACAGTCGTTGGTGCTTGAAGCTCATCTTTCCCCACCTTGACGCTGTTGTGTGTCAACTCCTAGCGAGGTCTGTTGCTAATGATATTCTTTACAGACCTCTCCATTTAAGCTTATATGCTGTTGAAAGTCATGTAGGTTATGCTTTCCACAACCAAGGCATTTTATATCTTCTTTTTAAACACATCTATTTTCATCACCACTTATGTCTTATTTGCCTTTTAAGTCAAGTCAGTTAAAACAGAGATTTATTGTAGTTGAAGAAATCATTAAACCCATGACTTATTAAATCACTTTGCTGAAATGGTTTCAAATAAGTTTGTTATGGGCACCAAAGCTGCATTTGTTTGATCAAAAATACAGTAAAAATTGTTTTTATTTATTGAAATATTATTACAATTTAATCCTTCAGAATCTTTTTAATATGCTGATTTGCTGTTCAAGAAACAAATGTGTTATTTATTATTATTAGCAATGTTGAAAACAGTGAATTTTTTGTGTAAACCATGATATTTTTCTTTCCACAAAGGTAATACAAATTCTTTGTTTTTTTTCAGCATTTTTGTGCATTTGAACCCTTTCCAACAATGACTGTATGATTTTGAGATCTATCTTTTCACATTGAGGACAACTGAGGGACTCATATGCAACTATTACAGAAGATTTAATTGCTCACTGTTCCTCCAGAAGGAAAAACCATGCATTAAGAGCCACGGGGTGAAAACTTTTGAACAGAATGAAGATGTGTACATTTTCTCATTTTGCCTAAATATCATATTTTTCTTCTTTTAGCACTGCCCTTCAGAAACTACAGAAGATACTTACATGTTTCCCAGAAGACAAAATAAGTGAAATTTACGCTGATCTTCAAATTCAAAAAGTTTTCACCCCCCGGCTCTTAATGCATTGTGTTTTCTTTTGGAGCTTCAGTGAGTGGTTGGACCTTCTGTAATAGTTGGATATGAGTCCCCCAGTTGTCAGTAGTGTTAAAAGACGGATTTCAAAATCATACAGTCATTGTTAAAAAGGGTTCAAATACACAGAAATGTTGTGGATCATTCGGTAATAACACAGTATTAAGTATGTAAACTTCTGAACGGGGTCATTTTTATAATAAATATTCTGTCACAACAATAAAGAGGACCAGAATTAGGTTGACAGCAGTAGATTACAGATAAATTCACATTAGATTTAAATAATAAACTAGAAACATATTAATTTATATAACAAAAGTCAAAAACAGTGACAAACGGCAGCATTTAACTAAATATTTCCCTGCAAAAAAAGACTAAATGCCGCACAGGGACTCTTATGCAGCCCCTCAAATGAATCACATTTTTAATGGGTTTATATATACAAAGCGTCCAAACAAACCAATTAATTACTATGAATCAGACTTCCCAAGGTGCTTCCCAAGTGCTTGTCAATTTGTCACGTCTGGTTAGGACACAGTGTTACAGGAGACCAACATCCTTGTCCTGAAATAACATACTTATCGACCAATCAGTCAGTGGCCTTAAACTTTTAAGGAAGTGGTAGGGTTAGAGCCAGGAACAACATTTTTATCAACCGATGGTTGCCTTTTATATTGTGTAGATTTAGGGCAAGGTTTGGTTAAAGATACTGCTACAGTATTGGCTAATTGGATTGTGTTCAAGGATGATGATGGAGGGATGTGTCCTGTTTGGGCAACTCAGTTAGAAGATCAGAGAACCATGCCAAGGTTTCCCTAAAGAAGTCTAAAATTTGCTAAAGTCTGAGGTAATCTGCGGCTAATTTTGTATGATCTATTTTGGAGACCATATTCAGCATATTCTAAATATAAAGGTAATGATAACTCTGAGAGAGTGTGATTTTTTGTTTGGAGAGGTTAGCATTAAAACAAGTTTGTTTTTGTTGAGAAAACCTCTCCCTCGCGATCTGTTCATGAGAGGAGTGGACCAAGGAAAGTACACAGTGATTTGTTTTTATTTGTTTGACTGAGATGACTACTAATTAGGTATATCTTGCCATCTGAGGTCAGTTCTTACCAAACTATGCTGAGAAATTCACTTTTTGTTATTGAAAGATCTACCCGGAAACTTTATGTTGGAAGAACATCACTAGGACGGGAGAGGAGGGAAAGGCCATAGCCGACACGAAGTAGTCCCTCTTGAGTAAACAAGAGCATTGGAATTAATCAAAGAGACTTTTTTTTCTTTACATACTTGTGAAATTGGCTGGAAAACTTTATTAATTAATAGTTTACATGGAGGGAACAGATTTCAAAAAGTGCAGAACACGCAGATTTTGAGATTTGTTTTGTTTTTTATCACTCGTCGTAGGAACGCATATGCTGAATGCTGTTTTCCCACAGCCTCTTTGTGTATTTACAACAAATTTCAGCATTGATTTTTTTGTAGAGAATGAAAATGTTGCGTATCAAAACATTGTGTTAGACTGATCTAACGTATATCATTGTATTGATTTACTATAACTATGTAACTGTAATGGAATGATTTGTAACTGAATAATGTGGTACTGTGGGACTGTCATGAACGTGCGTCAAAGACTAACAGGGAATAGGAGAAATTGTTGAATAAAGTTATTATTTTTGTTTTCTTTGCACACAAAAGTATTTTTCGTAGCTTTATAACATTACGGTTAAACCATTGATGTCACATTGACTTTTTCTGGGTCTTGAATTTGTCAGTTGTGTTGCTGTCTATGCAGGGTCATAAAATTCTTGGATTTCATCAAAAATATCTTAATTTGTGTTCTGAAGATGAACAAAGGTATTACGGGATTGGAACTCCATGAGGGTTTCATTTTCAGGCATCTTGTTTACAGAAGCAGTGATGATAATTCATGGATTGCCCTTTGTGTATTTAACTGTGAAACCTTTAAATTACCAGCCCACATTATCCACTTCACCAGAACAGTTAGAGAAAAGATAATATGTGCTTGCCGCTCTGTAGTCTTGTTACGCCATGTACACATGTAACGAGGCTTTGATGGATACTCTTCATCACTGCTGGTCTGGTGGTTTGGGTTTGGAGATCTCTCCTGGGCCTGTGTTTGTTCAGCTTTAAACCAAATAAACCCAGAGTAGCAGATCTGTACTGGGACGCAGGATGCAGACCTCAGCCCTCTCAACCCATCCTACCCAGCTGGGTCAAAACCTTCTCTTTTCATCTCAGTGCCTTTTGTCCCTCTATCCAAAACAATCTCCTCATCCATTAGCACTTCAGGCCCTCGCTACGGTTTGCCAAAAGTGGGTTTCCAGTTTAGGATGTTGATTTTACTGATGTTTTAGTATATAAAAACAAAAAGGACAGAAACCGTAAAGGTTAAATGCCTGGAATAATGTCTTGTGGTTACCACAAGTTCAAGATATTTTCACATTAAAACACACCAGTAATTCTCCACTTCTGATTTGCTCAAGGGTTGCTAACAGGTAGCTAAATTGGACTACAAAGGCTGTTGAGGACAATCGTCATCTGAGATACTGTTGAACTGTTCCTTGTTGTGTTTATTCATTAGGACTTGCAGACTAAAGTAAACTAAAGTTTTATTGAAACTGAACGTTTTTGACTATTAGATTTTAAATAAAGATAGGCCGTGTTGAAAACACCAGCATATGTGGGTTAGGTATATTTTGAAGCATGGCAGCTGGTCTTTAGTTGGTCATGAGCTGGCTTAGGCTAGTCCTAAACTGGTTATAAACTGGTTTAAGCTGGTCCTGAGCTGGTTATAAGATGGTCCTTAGTTGGTCCTGAACTGGCTTAAACTGGTCCTGAGCTGGTTTAAGCTGGTCCTGAGCTGGTTATAAACTGGTTTAAGCTGGTCCTGAGCTGGTTATAAGATGGTCCTTAGTTAGTCCTGAACTGGCTTAAACTGGTCCTGAGCTGGTTTAAGCTGGTCCTGAGCTGGTTTAAGCTGGTCCTGAGCTGGTTATAAAATGGTTTAAGCTGGTCCTGAGCTAGTTTAAGCTGGACTTTAGTTGGTCCTAAGCTGGTTAAAGCTGGTCCTGAGCTGGTTATAAAATGCTTTAAGCTGGTCCTGAGCTAATTATAAGATGGTCCTTAGTTGGTCCTGAACTGGCTTAAACTGGTCCTGAGCTGGTTATAACATGGTTTAAGCTGGTCCTGAGCTAGTTTAAGATGGTCTTTAGTTGGTCCTAAGGTGGTTAAAGCTGGTCCTGAGCTGGTTATAAACTGGTTTAAGCTGGTCCTAAGCTGGTTATAAGCTGGTCCTTAGTTGGTCATGAGCTGTCTTAAATTGGTCCTGAGCTGGTTATAAGATAGCTTAAGCCAGGGGTCACCACACTCGGTCCTGGAGGGCCGGTGTCCCTACAGAGTTTAGCTCCAACCCACACCTGAACCAGCTAATCAAGGTCTTAATAGGTATACTTGAAACTTCCAGGCAGCTGTGTTGAGGCAAGTTGGAGCTAAACTCTGCAGGACACCGGCCCTCCAGGATCAAGTTTGGTGACCCTTGGCTTAAGCAGATCTTCAGCTGGTTCTGAGCTGGTTATAAAATGGTTTAAGCTGGTCCTGAGCTGGTTATAAGCTGGTCCTTAGTTTGTCATGAGCTGGCTTAAATTGGTCCTGAGCTGGTTATAAGATAGTTTAAGCAGATCTTCAGTTGGTCCTGAGCTGGTTATAAAATGGTTTAAGCTGGTCCTGAGCTAGTTATAAGCTGGTCCTTAGTTGGTCATGAGCTGGCTTAAATTGGTCCTGAGTTGGTTATAAGATAGTTTAAGCAGATCTTCAGTTGGTCCTAAGCTGGTTATAAAATGGTTTAAGCTGGTCCTGAGCTGGTTATAAGCTGGTCCTTAGTTGGTCATGAGCTGGCTTAAATTGGTCCTGAGCTGGTTGTAAGATAGTTTAAGCAGATCTTCAGTTGGTCCTGAGCTGGTTATAAAATGGTTTAAGCTGGTCCTGAGCTGGTTATAAACTGGTCCTTAGTTGGTCATGAGCTGGCTTAAATTGGTCCTGAGCTGGTTATAAGATAGTTTAAGCAGATCTTCAGTTGGTCCTAAGCTGGTTATAAAATGGTTTAAGCTGGTCCTGAGCTGGTTATAAACTGGTATTAAGTTGGTCATGAGCTGGCTTAAATTGGTCCTGAGTTGGTTATAAAATAGTTTAAGCAGGTTAAAGCTGGTCCTGAGCTGGTTATAATCTGGTTTAAGATGGTCCTTAGTTGGTCAAGAGCTGGTTTAAGATGATCCTAAGGTGGTTATAAGCTAGTTTAAGCTGGTCCTTAGTTGGTTAAAAGATGGTTTAAGCTGGTTCTTAATTGGTCATGAGCTGGTTTAAGGTGGTTATAAACTAGTTTAAGCTGGTCCTTAATTGGTCATGAGCTGGTTTAAGGTGGTTATAAACTAGTTTAAGCTGGTCCGTAGTTGGTCATGAGCTGGTTTAAGTTGGTCCTGAGCTGGTTATAAAATGTATAAAATGTCAGCTTAAAACCTGTTATGATCTGGTCTTGAGCAGAAGCTAGTACCAGCACATGACCATCTTAAACCAACTTATAACTAGTTTATAACAAGCTCAGGACCAACTAAAGACCAGCTTAAACTAGCTGCCATGCTTTAAAACATACCTAACCAGCTTATGCTGTTTTTTGTTTTTTTCAACAGGGGAAGCTTAGTGGTGGTGACATTAAAGTCATCCCCTACGAAGAGTTAACCATGGTTTTATTTCAAATTAAACCAAAAAAACATTGTTACTATAGTTAAACCACGGTAACCACAGATTTTAAAGAATGAGTGGTACCTTAGAATTTAGCTAAAATGTAGCATCAGTTAGTTACCTAATTTTTGTAACACCCCGCATCTCAGGAACATGTCTATGATGCCTCCATAGGTAGCTCACTTGTTTTTGGAATATAGGACAGAAGAATGGGATCGTTGAAGGGTATTTCTGTGAAAATAGCAACGGCTTCTTCGTGCGAGATCTTTGGTTATGAATTCTGAAAGGAATTCTTGGTCTAAAAACTGACATTATGCATATTTTCAGCTGAGGAGGATATTATTTTAAGTCTAAAGATAATCTCGAGGTTTAGAAAGAAATTTCTTTTAGGCAAGAGAACATTTTTTTGAGAGATGAATGGGTTTTATCCATGGTAGGATTCTTTCCTGTCTTCTGGGTTATTTTTCTTAACTTTATCTATCATGATTACATTCATTCCTTTCCACTGTTTTCCCATCAGCCCACCTCCCCCTCTCTCTTTCTCTCGCTCTCTTTGAGGGCAGTTATTGTGCAGCAGACTCATACTGTAGTTTCACAGCCTCTTTGCTGCATATTGCAACAAGTGCTTACGGAAGTGCTGCCGTCTGAGCCAGTACAACTAGAATACATAACAAATGGAGGCTGGAGATGATGGGAATATATTGTTTTAGCTACAGCATTCAATCAGTCTGAGAATGTACTAATACAGTAGACTTGTTTAGATTCTCTGAGAAACAGCCCATTGTTTCCGGAGTGCTGCTTTTTCAACATAAATGCAGTGAGTCTGTAGCGAGTGATTGCTGGCAGGAGCATAAGCCCCGTGGCAAACGAGCTTGGTAAGTTTTTTTTTTTTTTTTTAGAAAAGTGAATGAGTAGAACAGTACTTGTGAGCTTCAATGCTAAACAGTGACTCTGTTTCAGTGATAGATATGTGACCCTGGACCACAAAACCAGTCTTAAGGTTAGATTTTACAAAACTGAGATGTATACAACATATGAAAGCTCAATGAATAAGCTTTCTATTGATGTATGGTTTGTTAGGATAGGACAATATTTGGCCGAGATACATCTATTTGAAAATCTGGAATCTGAGGGTGCAAAAAAATCGAAATATTGAGAAAATCACCTTTAAAGTTGTCCAAATTAAGTACTTAACAATGCATATTACTAATCAAAAATTACATTTTGATATATTTATAGTAGGAATTTTACAAAAAATCTTCATGGAACATGATCTTTACTTGGCATAAAAGAAAAATCAATAATTTTGACCCATACAATGTGTTTTTGGCTATTACTACAAATATACCCCAGCGACTTAAGACTGGTTTTGTGGTCCAGGGTCACATATATGATTATTTGCTAAGAGTTCGTATAAGGAAATCTTATCCTATACTGTTGATTAAGACTTATATGGCTTAATATAACGTAAATTATGTCTCTTACTGAAACATGTAGTAGAAAACACATGAATGATTTACATTATTTAAAAAATCCACATCGTTTTATGCATGTTTTGGGCTATGGGGGGCGCCGTTATTTCAGTGATGTAAAATGGTTGCACTCGGTGAGCTACTGGCACTACCTGTTGCTATTTTTACCACAACACAACTTGGAAAATAAAATACTGATACAAAAGAGCTTACAGGTGGTGAAGGATCTAAGTGTAGGCTTAAACCAAATGCCGAACCATCAATTTTCCTCATAAGAAGTCTAAATGTCCCCGGATATCGAGTGAAATCCACACTGAGACGCTGTTTTAGTGGCCGCGACATCATGACAAGCGTATGCATGTTTACATCCTACATCCCATCTAGCGTTTTTTGTCTCTGCCATTTGTAAGCTCTTTCAGAAGTTATGGTCTACTAAAAGCCTTAAAGGCTACCGGGCTGAAGTGGAGAGAACAAAGACGCAGGTCTTTAGGAAGTTTTATTCGTCCACAGGCATCTTTCCATTTTTTATCTTCTTCTTATCACCAGGAAAGCAGTTGTCACACCCCCGGACTTTCTTGTTGGTTTCTCCCATTCTCCCCCGCTGTTCTGAGTGTTTTTGGTTTCGCCGTCATTGTCTGCACCTGTGGTTGTAATTAGTCTATTTTAGGTGTGTGTTTTCCCCTGTACTCTTGTCGGTCTTTGATGTTATATGGATGTCTTACCCTGCTGTTCATGTGTCTGCTTGTATTCCGTTGGATTTATTAAATATTCGTCTTTTACTACGTCGTTGTTCGTGTGTTCCTGCCTACATCGTGACAGAAAGACCGACCGAAACAGTTTTTTTTTGCGTATTCCACCCCGTTTTGTTTTTCGTTCTGTTTTTCAGTCTTTTTGTTTCCGAAGTGTGTTTCCCCCATGGATCCCTTCCTCCAACCAGAATTCATCCTCCTCCGGCTGAAGCAGGGGGATTTACCGCTCGAGGGTTTTACGATCATGTTCCAGCTTGTAGCAAACACCACCAGCTACCCGGACGACGCGCTCTGTGTGTTCTACGACGCTAGCCTCAACGCGTCATGCAGAGCGCCGTCGTCCGAGGACGGCCCTCGAGCCTATTTTGCCGCGTTTGTGGAGTGGACACTGGCGAGAAAAAGACCAGAGTTCCCCGCCTGTTCCAAGGAGAATCTCGTCAGTGCCACTCCAGACCCAGAGCCCAGCCAGCCACCCCGACCCGCGGATTATGAGCCCATCAGAGACGGAAAGCCCGAGCCCGGAGCGACAGCAGTATGGAGTGCCGACGGGGGCAGAACTGCTGATCAGGTGCGTGAGCCGACCATTACATCTGCGACGGTGGAGTGCTTCGTGGAGCAAGAGAGGGCGGTAGAGAGCCCCGCCCACTGCACTATCACTGAGGGTGAGCTGGAACAAGATTATGGGGATGTTATTGACTGTGTTATGGAAATACCTATCTGCCTGGATTTCCCACCCACCCTCCCCCTTCTGCCTAGTCCTGAATCTCCGCTGGTTCCGCCCAGCCTACCTGAATCCCCGTTGTATGCTGTCTGTCCCCTTGCTCACCCTCAGCCCACCATCTGTGCGGTGGGTTCGCCGCGGGTCTGCCAGTCTCCATCGGTGTCATGGCTGGAGGATCCCTCACCATCGCCTCCAGCCTCAGAGTCCTGGACTCCGCCTCGGCCCTCGGACCCTGCGGCTCCACCCCGGCTCTCTGCTCCCTCGTCTCCGCCGTCGCCCGTCGATCCACCAGCTCCACCGGGCACCATCGTCCCTCCGGCTCCGCCCTGGTCAGTCGTCGCCCCACCTTCGCCTCTGGACTCTACTCCTCCGGCTGTGCCTCGTCGCGCCGTCCCACCGGCTCTGTGGACCTCCTCCCTCCCGCGGGCACAGCCTCGGTCCTCTGTCGCTCCGGCTCCGCCGCGGATCATCGGCTTTCCGTCTCCGCCTCGGGCTCTCCCACCACCTGCTCCGCCTCCGTCGGTCGGCCCCTTGGAGTCGTCAGCCCTTCCTCCACCATGGCTGCGTTCTGGGTCCCACCTGGCTCCTCCTGCTCCAGCCCCTTCCTGTCACCTCCTTGGCTCCTCCCTCCGTCACCACCCTGGAGTCCATCTTGTGCCCTCCTCCCGGGAGTCCGTCCTCCACCTAAGCCCCCTCCTAAGACTTTGTACTGTTTCCTTTTGTCGGCACGAGGACGTGCCTTCCGGGAGGGGGAGGTAATGTCACACCCCCGGACTTTCTTGTTGGTTTCTCCCATTCTCCCCCGCTGTTCTGAGTGTTTTTGGTTTCGCCGTCATTGTCTGCACCTGTGGTTGTAATTAGTCTGTCTATTTTAGGTGTGTGTTTTCCCCTGTACTCTTGTCGGTCTTTGATGTTATATGGATGTCTTACCCTGCTGTTCCTGTGTCTGCTTGTATTCCGTTGGATTTATTAAATATTCGTCTTTTACTACGTCGTTGTTCATGTGTTCCTGCCTACATCGTGACAGCAGTATAGACTTACATCGCTTCTCTTGTTGCCCTTCGACTGAAAATTACAACCAAAATCCACACAATGTGGCATCATATCAGAATTTTATTTTCCGAGTTGTGTATTCAGAGTTGCGTTGTGGTAAAAATAGCAACAGGTAGAGGCTCACAGACTGCAACCATTTGAAGTCTACGAAATAATATAGTCACATTTTATACATAGTCGAAAATATGTACGAAATGTGGATCTTTCATGGGTTTTCTACTACATATTTCAATAAGAGACACCATTTACATTTTAAATATAAACATAAGCCATACAACTCTTAAAACTCCAGGTTTTCTGTAACAGTCCACAGAAATGTAGACATTTTTCAAGTGCAATGCAAGTTACTTATTTCCTCAAAGCAATCAGTTCAAAACTGCCTTTCCTATGCTGCATCTACATCATTAGGTGTCAGCATACAAGTCAAAGATAACCACCATATCAGCTAGTGCATTTATCTTTAATCAGTCAATCGACTTGGTCCTTTATGATTAAGTATGCCTTTGTCTTGATTCATCTGTTTGGACCCAAGAGTGAGCTCAGTATATTGTTTAAAAAGTGTTAAATAACTGTGTACTTAACAGGAAGAGCTGGTTTATTCCTGTAATGTCTGTTCTATCTGATAATTTCCAGGACAAAATGACCTAGTTACTTAACAGTAAAGTGGATGAATATCAAATATAAGGTTATTTAACAAGCATGCAATTGATGCAATGTACCTTCCCGTGAGAGTTGTTCTCAGTTGTGTTGATGCGAGAGTGTGAGGGCTTCAGACGCAATACAGACTGGCATACTGGATGTGAATCTGTTCCAAATGGGCAAACTATCTTCGGGAAGACAAAGGCCCTTTGAGTGTTGGCCGAGTGTCTTTGCCAAGAGTGGATTATGTCCATTTTAGTGACATCACGAAATAAAGCAGCCTATTCCGCAAGCAAAGCTCCTCTGAATGGCACTGTTATCAGCACCTCAATATGCAGTTTGGCTCAGACCAGGGGGTTTGAGGTTCCCTGAGGATTTCTGTAACACCTACTCCATTGCTGTATTTATTTAGTCAAAGAGGAAATTGTTTACTGTTGTTTATAGCAACGTTTTTTGGCCTAATTGGCTGTCAGAAACTTGTAAAGGCCTTTGGCATTAATAGATGCCAGTTGGCTGCGTGTATCACTAATAAAATCACCCTCTTCTCAGATGGCTCTGAATGGGACTGATAATATTCATTGCTGCTTGGATTCATTGGGAGTTGCTTGTCAAAGCTGTGGGTGGGATGGTGATGGAGTTCATGTCACATGGAGTTCTAGAAGCCAATTGATTATCTCACCTCAGTGACTCCCAAAAGACATGTAGCCTCAGTGGAGGGATTGATGAAGTGTTTTTGTTATTATTATTTATATATATAAATGTCAGCTGTGTGCCATGACTTTTTGGAGTATAGTTATTCAAAAACATCTGTTATGTATGGAGCCAGTGCACACCCATTAATAACCTTCTTCATACTTTTTTAACATAAATATTTATTTTGTTTATTCAGAAATTAATTTTTTGTATATTTATATGCCAAACATGATTTTATTAAATTTTTTTTAGTACATTTATTTTTTATGTTTATTTGTTGTGTATAATTTTATTTATATTTAATTACATTCACACATAACTGTACAAACGCTTTTAGGGTTGATACGATTTTTGATGTTTTTAGAAAGAAGACTTTTCAGGGCTCTAGAGTGCGACCAATTTGGTAGCATGTGCGACCTAATTTCTCAATGGTGCGACTAAAAAAAATCAAAGGTTGCACCGGTGCGACCAGCCGTTCGAGGGGAAAAAAAACGAAACTCCGTCACTCTTAAAGTCTCCCTGTTGCTCAACAACAGACACACATTAGACCCATATCGTGGTCTAAACCAATCAGAGATAAAGGACGGATCCCGCCCCCCCTCTGATTGTCCGTGGTCCAGATATTCCTGTACGTGTGTGTACGTTTGAAAATGCATGTGATGCAGTCAGGTTGTCTCTACATTGTCAAGCGTTTACAATGCCTCCTCCGCAAAAACACGGACTGGATCACGGACTCCATTCATAAAAAACTAATTTACTATGGCGCGGAATGCCACGTAATACGTTGATTTCTGGATTGATAAATCAAAAGTTGGTCTGTCACTATTAATTCAAATCGCGATATGGACTAGTGTCTATGAAAACGGATAGGCAAAAAGACCGTTTAAAATGAATCCTGCATGTTCCGTTTGCCTCTATGTATTAATGGTGGAGACGTGTATTTTTTTTTTAACTACACGCGTATAGGCTACTGAAGCACGCGTGACGCTCCCGCTAATTTTTGGCATTTGCATCTCACATGAACAGATAAACTCAATCTCCAAACCTACTGTGTCACTTTTACCGTTTCATTTGAGAAAGCATCATATCATACTGTACACACAGAAACTTCACGGCAACCTGTCAAAATAAAAGTACGGTTTAACATGAAACAGAACAATATTAGTCCTGTATCACTTTTGTACAGTATAATGTAGGTGTTTATATATTCCTATTTATAAATCATATATATGTTTGCCAAAAATTAAAAAGGTTTATTTTTCATTTGATTAAAAATAAATACATGTTTATGCTTTCATTTGATTATGAGAAAAATTAAAACAAGTTGTAGAGCCCTATTGTTCAAAATGTTAAAATAGAGAGTTTTGTCCTTATTTTTTCACTGAAATGTTTTCGTTATTACACAAAGTAGGGTAAAGTACTGGGGGGAAAAATATGCTTCAAATAAAGAACTTTATATTGACCAGATTGTTAGTTAATCATTTACAAGTCAATATTGCCTATATGGACAGGGATTAAAAAATAAATAAAATAAAAAAGTTAAAAAAAAGTGAACTTGTAAAACTGCGGCGTTGAATGTGATGCGGTTGAAAATTTGGGTGCATCTAACTTTTGTGCTGGTGCACCTAAGAAAAAAAGTTAGGCGCACCAGTGCAACCAGTGCAAAAAGTTAGTCTAGAGCCCTGCTTTTACCAAGGCTACACTTGTTGATGAATATGGTTTCTTCTGAGTATATTGCGCTAGAGGTGTGAAGAAAAAATTGATTCGTTAATCGATTTTGCAATTTACGGGAATGCGTCGCGATTCTCTCTTGAATCGATTCTGAGCTTAGTTTTTAAAGATCCACTGAAGTACTTCATCATTCATAACATTCAAAACAGCGTTATTCTGTGTGTTGTCATAATTTCACCTGGAAGAAAGGACAGGACATATCAAGTGGTCCCGCCCCCTTTTTTAAATAGCCAGTAACATTTTGTATATACTCTATCACAGCTTGGACTAGAGCCGTTGATCTCAGTAAAGCCGCGTTTGTTTGACAGCATATGACAGCTACAATCTCATCCATATCGCTATAAAATTTCAATATCAAATGGGTCTAATACTTTTTGTGGTGTGCGCTGACTCACGCATATGATGTTCTGTGCTAACGTGTCTTCGGACTGGAGCAGACTCTGTGCGCTGCGACAAACAGCGGCCTAGCATGCGTAATACAGCATTTTTGGTTTTCGCGGATATGTTTTTTGAAAATGTTGTCATGTATACCTAAAACTTTTTTAAAAACACAAGGGAAAAACTTTTCTGTTTTTGACTACAACGTTGCATTACTCAGTCGAACACACAAGCGCTCTTCTTCATGAGCATTTAAGTGTGCTGGTAAAAACTAAGCTCAGAATCGATTCCAGAGAGAATCGCAGTGCATTCGGAAAATCGAAGCATATCGAATCGATTATTCTCCGCAGCATATTCTGGATTAAATCAGATTGGTAATGTCATTCATTGAGAGGCTGCTGCAGTTGGCTCCCTGTGCTGCTCTTCTAACCCCTCACAGCAGAGCAGTTGTCCACAGCATTTCCTCCATGCAGCACTGGCATTTCACCTCCTCGCCGGCTTACCACATCAACACCCTGAGCTCGAATGTTCACTGGTATCACAAAGCAGGTCAAAAAGACCAAGCAACTGCAGTGAAAATTGATTTTTGCTGCTTGCTCAATTTACTTTGAACATTTTATCACAACTTAATTTAATTGTGTGCAATCCATTTAAACTGGTAAAACAGAAGTTTACTTAATCCGTTTGCATCGGGGCTACATGAATAATGTCCGTTGGCATCAATGTAGCGTTGCTGAAACCAGGCAGGGGATTTCCAGTTCCCAGCATGCTTTGCGTGGAAAATAATTGTTGAATTAAGTGTTATTTTAGTGTGTTTGTTATGTCGGGATTTAGAGTTTCTGTTATTGCTATTGTGGTGAAGAATGGATCTTGTGCTTGGGTTGATGACAGGCTAACATACTCGAAGATAATGCTTTTGGTCTACTCAAAGAGCAATTATTGTGCAATTATCATTCATTACATGGTAAAAAAATAAGATTTGGCATGCAAATCTGCATTGTTTCTAGCTCGTATGCCTGTTTTAGTTTAGTGTGTATACAGTATATTGTGTTTTACATACTATAATTCAGCTAAGCTGCTCCTTTTTCTGGAACCTTTGACTTTTGGCTTATTCTGGCTAGAAACTGCCCATTTAGACAGGAAGAGGCCA
Organism: Garra rufa; assembly: GCF_049309525.1. Lineage (NCBI taxonomy): Eukaryota > Metazoa > Chordata > Actinopteri > Cypriniformes > Cyprinidae > Garra > Garra rufa. Next base: position 40,006,370 of record NC_133369.1, read on the forward strand.
CATGACTGACATTTAACCACAGTTTGTGTTCAAAAATATTCCTGCAAATGAAGTAAATTTCTTTCCAGGTACCCTTACATAAACCCTTACCCTAAACTGGCACATTGTTTCCAAGCATAATGATAAAAACTAGCTCTCAGATCAGAGCTGCTTTTTTCTGTTAGCTCTTACCATTTCAGTTACAAAGCCTGCATCAGATGGTTCAAGGACAAGCCGTCTGGGACTGAGACTGCATACAAATGTTGAAGTTGACTGCACAATCTCCTCAAAAAGAGACATTTCCAACTCGAAAGATGTTAGCAATTGGACATACTTTTGGAATGCGACTAATATACGGTTATTACTGTCTTGTCCCTCTGCAATCCGTATGATCCTTCGTTTCCTCATTTGTGACAGATTTATTTTGAATCTTGCTTGATTTGCTGCATGGTTGTAAATCCAGCCTGGGAACTGGAAAGGCAGTTAGTCATGTGTGCCCCTGTGTCCTCGCAGGCCTTTCAGCAGCGCTGGCTGAAGGACTCTGTAGTATTGATGGTCCCCTTGCTGTGTGTCAGCACGGGCTTCCGGGCCAATCCCAGAGCTTTGTCTCAAGACAGATGCTTCTTTAGTTGTTGAGCAGCACGGTTCATGCTTATTTATTAACAATTAGATGCTCCGGGAAAAAAAAGCTCTCTTCTGTGGGCCTTATGTTTGGCAGACCAGGCGTTGAAGTTCGCCAAGAGTTGCAAGGATGTGGAAAAAGAGTGGTTTAATTAGTCTGCAAGAAAAAAAAGTTTACCTTCATTCATTTTCAGATTTTTTGTTGCATTTATGTCTATAGAGACAATGTTTAGTGGCAATGATTCCACTTCCAATTCCTGGTTCTGGAATCGGCTAGAATAGATTAAAGTAACTGATGCCTCACTGATGTTTTCAATTCTTTATTGATTGTTTTTTTTTATTTAAAGATTGGAATAACATTAAAGAGTTAGTTGACCCAAAAATGAAAATTAGCACATGGCTTACTCACCCTTAAAACAGATTGGGGTTATATTAAAAAATGTCCTGGCTCTTCCAAGCTTTATAATTGTAGTGGATGGGTGCTTTTGTTCAGCAGTCCAAAACAAGTCCAATAAAGCACATCTGGCTCTGGGGGGTGAATTAAGGCCTCCTAAAGCCAGATTTAAAATGTTACAAACAGTTTTCTCTAGCTTGTGCTAATTGTCGTATGCAGAAGCCGTTCCAGGTGAATGACGTAGGACGTCAGCGTAGTGCATGCCCCAGTGAGAACCAACGTTTGTTTACAGGAGCAAGGGAAGCAAAGTTTCCTTACTTTAGCAAAGAAAAACACATCTCCTCTTGGCTTATATAAAAATCCTCCAACAGTTTCTTTTACAAATCCTTGTTTTGTACTTCTAATTCATACTTTTGCTTTTGTCACACGTGACCTTCCCAACTCAACTACCTACTGTGTGAGTTCAAGTTAGTACAAGATGAGCATTTGTGGTTAAAATGTGTATACATTTTTATTTTTTATTGTAGAAAATGACTGAACGTTTCACTAGACAAAACCCTTATTTCATGTAGGGACCATGTAGAGCCCTTTGAAGCTGCATTGAAACTGCAGTTTGGACCTTCAGCTCATTGGCCACCATTGAAGCCCACAATATAGAGAAAAATCGTGGAATATTTTCCTCAAAAACCGTAATTTATCTTCGACTGAAGAAAGAAAGACACGAACATCTTGGATAACATTATGACATTATTCTGAAAGTGATCTGATCTTTTAACAGGATATACCCAACAAAGTAAAAGAATAGCTGCAATTGTTTATTTTTTAACCAATTCATTGAAACGAACTGTTCAGAGGAACCAATCTGTGGAAATGAATCTGATTTCCCATCACATAAGCGATCTACTGACCTGAAAAATGCTATTAACAACATTAAGGAGTTGATTCCCTTTGATTGAATCAGTTCCAACCTTTGTAATCGATTCTCAATTCCCAGTGCCTCAGAGTTGAGGAATGAAATCTTTTTTGAAACAATTCCCAGTCTTACCGCTGAATGTTTGTTCTGAAGAGCGACACAGGAACTTTTTCTTTCTTGGAACGTCGTCAATCCGTTGAGTTCCTTTGTCCACAGATCTTATCTCCTTCACACTATTCCATTTCTGGAAAGTTGGAGACCTGTTTGCTTTCTGACAGGTGAAAGTTTTCTTGCCGCAGGGAACTCTGGAAGTTTTTGTGGCTACTGCACATGCTCAGCTGTGTATATCCATTCGCAAGAAACCACAGTCATCAAACATGTGTCTTTGTTTATTCCTCTGCGAATTCCCAATGGAAATGGGGACCCTCCCATGGCCTGAGCTGCAGATGTACCCCGTTTATGACCGTGTTTGATCCCAGAGTCCCATCTTAAAGGATCTGCATTCTTGCTTAAAACCCCTGCCCAGATTACAGAGTTACTGTCCTGTATTGTTCTGTATAAAACAGAGACTGTTCATGTGATTTATGGTAGGGCTGCTTTTGATGAGGGAGTGGGTTGAGTCTTGTTGCTTTGCAAAAAGAAACAGACAGTGCAAAAGATGTTTTTGATCAGCCGTTGACTTTTGAAACCCAACAGAAGAATGAATGAATGCTCCAAATTGGACTTTCCTCTCTTCCGTTGTGCAGATCTGTATCAGTGAAGAGGAGATGCTGGATGAATCAGTGAATCCTGCAGGTGGAATGCATTATCTTGGGTTTGTAGTGGGGAGATGTGCATGCTGACACAATGTGGGTTTCTTACAGGAGGATGTCACGTTGGATAAACTGTATTTCCTCAAATAGCTTGATGAAAGGTGTATTGTACGGTTAGCTGGTCAATATAGTCCGTTATATGGACTCAAATGCACCCTGAGGTGCTAGTACTGCCTAAAAAATTGCAGTACTAGTGCACAGAAGACAATGATCTAATTGTGGAATTGCAAATAGATGTGTAACAACCATTATAATATTGCTCAGAGCAACTCTGGTTGGCCCTGTGTCAGTAGATCTGTTTGTAAGGATCTTTGAAGCTTATTGAAACTATTTTCCTCTTGGATGAACTTATGTTCCATTATGACATCTTCTAGGAAAAGAAGGAATCTGTGCCTTGAGAGAAAGTTCCAGATAAGTCACCCAGAAATTGTAGACCTGTATTTTGGTTCAGATCTGCAGCGTTTTGAAAGTTACGTACTGGAAAACTAGAGCAAGCTTTTGGATGAATCTCCAGTATCACCAGGTGTCTTAAATACACTACTCTCTCAGCTTGTGTGTATATTTATGTGCTCGAGTGTGTGTGTGTGTGTGTGTGTGTGTGTGTGTGTGTGTGTGTGTGTGTGTGTGTGTGTGTGTGTGTGTGTGTGTATAAAATCCCCATCTGTTTTCCGATACAAATCATGGCATGTATCTCCATTTTGGCCAATTTCCTGATGTTGTCCTGGCTTATAACTCATTCCTTTAAACTCCAAGAAACCACCACACAGCAATTCACATTCAGTGACAGAAATCTGTCCATCAAATGTGCTTTTTTAAACACGACTGATCAAACGACAGAGAGCGAAAACAGGTTGATGTTTCTCTAACAGCTTGTCGACCCAAATTCAGGGCCTCTCCATGATTAATCATTATTTTGTGGCTGCAAGCACCTGCTTTTTTTGGGGACATCGACGCTTTACGAGGCTCCAGCTATGAAAATAAGTGCATGCAGGAGTGGGCCATGCACCGCAGGGCTTTGAAATGCAATTAAGTACTTTCAGCATCTGTTACTGCAACAAGAGCGCTACAGCTTTTGAGGACGACTGAGGAGCTGCCAAAGGTTCTTACTGACTGGCCGTGCTCCAGACGTTTGATGCAGCACCCTGTGGATCTGTTGTTCTTGAATGACACTCTTAAACATACACTCTAACTAAAGTCTATACCCCATGCATGTTCTTCCATATCCTGGTACGTTTACGGGGAAGGAAATCTAATGTGGTTATGCGTATGAATGTGCATGTTTTGCCTGTTCTGTGGGTCAGTGCATTACACTAATGGTGACAAATTTTTGAGGGGCGGGAGATCAGAGGGCCTAGTTTTTTTTGTTGAAATCTGAAGAGGGGGGGGGGGGGGTGAAAACTTTTGAATTTGAAGATCAGGGTAAATTTGTGTTATTTTGTGTTATTTTGCCTTCTGGGAAACATGTAACTATCTTCTGTAGCCTCTGAAGGGCAGTACTAAATGTACTAAAAATATGACATTTAGGCAAAATGTTTCCATTCTGTTCAAAAATATGCTTATAGTGCATGGTTTTCCTATTAGAGAATCAATGAGCGCTTGAACCTTCTGTAATAGTTGCATATGAGTTCCTCAGTCGTCCTCAGTGTTAAAAGTTGGATCTCAAAATCATACAGCCATTGTTGGAAAGGGTTGAAATACTCAAAAATGCTGAAAAATCCAAGAACATTTAGCAGATTATGAAAACTTTTGCCCTCAACTGTGTGGTTCAAAATGTTGTGATCGGTAATAAAAAATTATATTGCAAGTATTATTGTAATACATTTTAAGATCTTTTAGAAATGTTGATTTATTGGTCAGGCACATTTTTTAAAAAACAGGTGTGCTGCTTAAAGGATAACTATTGCCAAAATGCAACCTGGGCTGTTTTTTTTTTGTTTTTTTTTACTGTAAACGAGACAAACATATATCTAAAAGCATAATTATGATAAACGAGCCGTTTTTGAGATTGACCGTGATTTAGCTTTGTTTTCAAAGGCCGGTGAATGGAAGTACTAGGGGCATAAATTTGACCGCATCAAAATTGATATTTTTACAACACTAAGAAGGCTCGACACACCATGAAACTTTGCTCGAAGTATCGCCTGGGTCTCTACACATGAACTCGAGCATTGAGAACATTGTTTGTGTACACAGAGTTTAGTAAAAGAAAGTTTTTGAACAACTCACTTTCACTGTTTGAGTTTCCGCTCGCGGCCGTCTTGCCAGTCAAGAGGTGTCGATCTCCGAATGGGAGGATGGATAGCTCCTAAAGCATATTTCCATATAAATGCACGGCTAATTCATTGTTTTGTCGCAAGTGAAAAACAATATTAACCTTCTAGTTGTAAAAAGAGCCTCATATAAGCCTAATATTTCGTCCTATGGAGTCCATTCATTCGCATTCGGAGATCGACACTTCTTGACTGGCAAGATGGCTGCGAGCGGAAACCCAAACAGTGTAAGTGAGTTGTTCAAAACCTTTCTTTTTACTAAACTCTTTGTACACAAACAATGTTCTCAATGCCCGAGTTCATGTGTAGAGACCCAGGCGATACTTCCAGCAAAGTTTCATGGTGTGTCGAGCCTTCTTAGTGTTATAAAAATATCAATTTTGATGCGCTCAAATTTATGCCCCTAGTACTCCCATTCACCGGCCATTGACCACAAAACGAAATCACGGTCAATCTCAAAAACGGCTCCTTTGTCGTAATTATGCTTTTAGATATATGTTTGTCTCGTTTACAGTAAAAAAAAAACAGTCCAGGTTGCTGTCACGACCACACACAAAGGGAGAAGGTGAGTATCTTTCAAGGTATTTATTAACAAACGTGCACAGTACAACACACGTGCAATCGGGTGAAATAAGGTCTCTGTGGTCAAATCTTCAAACAAACACAACAGGTGAGTTCAAGTTCATAAGGATCATAGCGTTAGCAATAGTCACTTCCCTTTAACACGATTAACGTGTATCACAGGAGAACATCAGAGCAATCCACGAGGAGCACAGGAGAACATCGGAAGAATCCACGAGGAGCACAGGAGAGACAACAGGAGGGGGAGAAGATCCACAGAGAAACATCCATGCAACTTTGATACCAGCCGCTGAGTGAATGTTTGGGGAGAGTATTTGAAGGGAGTGGTGATTACAGGTGCAGGTGACGGTGATAGAGCTCTGGTGATGGGCGTGGTGCAGTGATTGGGACTGAGGGAACGTGCTGAGGGTGTGACATAGCCCCCCCCCCAAGGGGCGGCTTCCAGACGCTCCAAAAAACAGGAAGAAACAGTCCAGGGGAGCGGTGGGGGGGCCAGGAGACTGAGGCAGAACAGGTTGGGCAAAGTCCCTCCAGAGCAGAGCAGGAGATTCAGGAACCCTCCAGGGCAGAGCCGAAGGCGGAGCAAGGGGTTTAGGAGCCCTCCAGGGCGGAGCAGGAGGCGGAGCGGCCCTCCAGGGTGGTTTGGGAGGCGCAGGAGCCCTCCAGGGCGGAACAGGGGGCCGCATCATGGACAGGGACCTGGGGAGAGCAGAGATAGAGGAGGCAGACAGAGCAGGGAGGAGCCAGATGGTAGTCCAGAGTCCAGCCCGGACGAAGCCCCAGAGCGGAGTCGAAGGAGGGAGGAGCCATGGTGGAGAGATGGCAGATGACACCCTGGGGACGAGCGATGGAGACGGAGCTACTGGCAGAGGTGACCCAGGTGGAGCCGAGCAGACGGAGGGCCAGGGTGACACAGAGGTTCCAGAGGGCCAAGGCGGAGCTGATGGCTCAGGCGACTGAGGCGGAGATGTGGATCCGGAAGACCGCAGCAGAGCCGGAGCGACAGAGGACAAAGGCGGAGCTGATGGCTCAGGCGACTGAGGCGGAGATGTGGATCCGGAAGACCGCAGCAGAGCCGGAGCGACAGAGGACAAAGGCGGAGCTGGAGGGAAGGAGGAGCCTGACAGAGCCGGAGGGACAGAGTGACAAGGCGAAGCCGGAGGAATGGAGTCCCGAGGCGGCGGATGGTCGACGACTGACCAAGGCGGAGCCGGAGGGACGAGGGAGCCCGGTGGAGCTGGTGGGATGACGGGCCACGGTGGAGATGAGGGAGCCAGGAGCCAAGGCGGAGCCGGGGGGACGAGGGAGCCCGGTGGAGCTGGTGGGATGACGGGCCACGGTGGAGATGAGGGAGCCAGGAGCCAAGGCGGAGCCGAAGGGTCGGAGGACCGAGGTGGAGTCCAGGACTCGGAGGCTGGAGGTAGAGACTGGGGATCGACCTGCCTAGGCGGAGCTGGAGCCTGGGAGTCCCGAGATGGGTCCACAATCCTGGATGGCGCAGCCTGAGGGAGAGCTGAGGGACAGACAGGCACTAGCAGAGACAGGGCTGAGGAACTGGCTGCTTTGAGTGGAGGCGGGAGAGGGAGGCTGGGTGGGAACTTCAGAGACTCTGGACGGCTGGACGGGACCAGCGCGGATTCAGGAGAACTGGACAAGACCAGTGGAGATTCTGGACGGCTGGGCGGAACCAGCGGGGACTCAGGACGGCTGGGCGGAACCAGCGGGGACTCAGGACGGCTGGGCGGAACCAGCGGGGACTCAGGACGGCTGGGCGGAACCAGCGAAGGCTCTGGAAGGCTGGATTGCACCAACGGGGGCTCTGGGCGGCGTTCTTGAGGTGCGGGCTCTGGACGGTGCTCTTGAGGAGCGGGCTCTGGACGGCGCTCTTGAGGAGCGGGCTCTGGACGGCGCTCTTGAGGAGCGGGCTCTGGACGGCGCTCTTGAGGAGCGGGCTCTGGACGGCGCTCTTGAGGAGCGGGCTCTGGACGGCGCTCTTGAGGAGCGGGCTCTGGACGGCGCTCTTGAGGAGCGGGCTCTGGACGGCGCTCTTGAGGAGCGGGCTCTGGACGGCTGGACGACCCCAGCGGAGATTCAGGAGGGCTGGGCGTCTCCAGCGGAGACACTGAAAGAGCTAGCTCTGGGCGAGCGGTCACTGGAGGGCGCTCTGGCGGCGCAGTCACTGGAGGGCGCTCTGGCGGCGCAGTCACTGGAGGGCGCTCTGGCGGCGCAGTCACTGGAGGGCGCTCTGGCGGCGCAGTCACTGGAGGGACATCGGCCATTTTGGCAGGGGAAACCGGAACGTCGGCCATTTTGCGAGCTAGCATGGCCGCCCGCACTGACCTCAATGGTGGGTCGCGCACGCTGGCCATCAGGATTGGCCACGACGTAGGAGGGTTGGTCGCGGGCTCCAGGCTGGCAAGGTGGGAGAAGCTATTGGTTTGGTATGTGAGGGGTTCAGGCGGGGGGTAAGCCGGCAAGACGGGCTGGGTTTCGTAGTGGGTTGGATGAGGAAACTTACCATCACTCTTTATTTCTTTAACCTCGATACTAGAGCCATTTATATAAAGAGTGAGGTTGATTAGTTCAATCAAGGAAAAATCAAATATGGGGGAGTTGCATCGGATTGTTTCCGCATCCAAACCCATACGAAACACCACAGCAAGAGCGAAGTCAGGCCAGCTTACCTGATGGGAGAGCTCAAGGAATTCCTCCACATACCACTCCAATGTTCGCCCACCTTGCCGTAGGTTCCGTAGCCTGTCCTCAGCGTCCGACAGTTTTAATGCTTCGGGAGAGACACCGCTGAATGCTGCGTTCGCCTCCATGAGTGAGCTGAAGAAATTATTTTTTTTGATGGGCTGGTATCCTGTCACGACCACACACAAAGGGAGAAGGTGAGTATCTTTCAAGGTATTTATTAACAAACGTGCACAGTACAACACACGTGCAATCGGGTGAAATAAGGTCTCTGTGGTCAAATCTTCAAACAAACACAACAGGTGAGTTCAAGTTCATAAGGATCATAGCGTTAGCAATAGTCACTTCCCTTTAACACGATTAACGTGTATCACAGGAGAACATCAGAGCAATCCACGAGGAGCACAGGAGAACATCGGAAGAATCCACGAGGAGCACAGGAGAGACAACAGGAGGGGGAGAAGATCCACAGAGAAACATCCATGCAACTTTGATACCAGCCGCTGAGTGAATGTTTGGGGAGAGTATTTGAAGGGAGTGGTGATTACAGGTGCAGGTGACGGTGATAGAGCTCTGGTGATGGGCGTGGTGCAGTGATTGGGACTGAGGGAACGTGCTGAGGGTGTGACAGTTGCATTTTGGCAATAGTTATCCTTTAATATATTTGTGGAAATCATGTTACGTGTTTGCATCAGGATTCTTTGAAGAATAGAATGTTCAAATGAGTAGCATTTATTTTTTATTAAAAATGTGTTTACTGTCACTTTTGATCAATTTAATGCGTCCTTACTTAATAAATGTATTCATTTATTTTCATTTATGACAGTTCATAACACATTTACAACATTGCCAGCAATTTAATTTACATAATATTTACTTAATTCTATAGTGAACCTTAAACAAAAACTTTCACAATTAAAACATTTTGAATTCGTAACAAAATCTTCTTGATATAGTTCTGTAATCTAATTATTGAATATCCCCCTGACTTTTCCTAAATTGTGACCAAATTTCAGTGTCTTTCTCACACAAAGCTATTGATTGGCTTCCGAAGACCTGGAATACAGTGTAATTACATTTATGATCATTTTATGGTGTATATTTTTGTGTTCTCTTTGAAGCTTCAAAGCTCCAAAACTATTTGAAGATTCCAAACTCAAATTTTTGTGTCTTTTATGAAGCTCTAAAGCTTCAGTCTCCAGGATGTCAGACTGTACCTTACTGCATATCTTAGTGGGATCCTGTGGATGTGTCCTTTTTATCACAAGCAGCTCTGTCTTTGACCTACAATAGTAACAATTAAAAGTATAGTTCACACAAAAATAAAAATTCTGTCATTAATTACTCACCCTCAAGTCGTTCTAAACCCGTAAAACCTTTATTCAACTTCAAAACACAAATTAAGATATTTCTGATGAAATCCAATTTGTTTTCCGCATATAAACAAAGCTCTTACGGGTTTGTTAGTAATTAATGACAGAATTTTCATTTTTGGTGAACTATCCTTTAAGATTACTACACTGTTTAAGTCACCTGGGTAGAACTTTTACAATATAAGCAATCTATTAACACACAAATAATGGTGTCTCGAGTTTCCTGCGGAGACAATGGCAACTTGTAGTAGAGGGATTTTCACAGTCTGATGGGAACCTCGCAAAGATATGCCGGTCGAGCACGATCCCAGGGTAAGATATCAGAATAGGGAAAGGTGATCAGCTCTGGCTTATTCAGCAGGGGTTTCGTGTTCCACAGTTCTTGCTGGCATACAGAGGAGTGGAAGAGAAAGCTTTTGTACACGAGTGCATTTGAGTCAGCATGTAGCAGCATGGTGCATTTGTGTTGTAACTGCATCCTACAGCTGGGTCCTTCAGTCTCTGGTGGTCATAAAGCAGACGATGTAGATTCCAAAGGAAGAATTGGATTCAGGACCAAATTCACAAGTGATCTTTGTTCACTGGAATGAGACACTTGGATGTTGGAGGATATTTTTGAAAAAAAAAAATAAAAAAATGGGGTGGATAAGATTTTTGAGTATCTTTTCTATCTTTTCTAAATTCGAATAGATTAAAACATTCACAAATAAATGACTTTGCAACCTGGTTATTATAAAGGGATACACTCTTAAAAATAAAAGTGCCTTAAAAGGTTCTTAACAGCGATGCCATTTTTGGTTCCACAAAATCCACATTCAATCAAAGGTTCTTTAAAGAGCCATCTCTTTCTTACCTTCTTATAATCTGAAGAACCTTCTTTCGCCACTAAAAATCTTTTGCGAAACAGAGAGGTTCTTCATGTTAAAAGTTTTTTATGGAACCAAAAATGGCATTGTAAAGCACCTTTATTTTTAAGAGTGTAGTTCACCCAAAAATAAAAAGGATTACTTTTTATGATGGATGGATGCATTTCATTGAACTTCAAAATTCCTCATTTATCTTTTGAGGACCTCATTTATTGCCATTATAAAGCTTGGAAGAGCCAGGACATTTTTTAAACTCAGATTGTATTTGTCTGAAAGAAGAAAGTCATATACACCTAGCATAGCTTGAGGGTGGGTGAATCATGGGTAATTTAGATTTTTTTGGGTGAACTATTCCTTTAACAATTCTTTCAAAAAGACTCGCAAAGTTTAACGAATACTTCACTAAACAAACTCATAAAATCCACTTAATTATCACAGTATAGATAATTATTATACAATTTAATTATTGCGTGATTATATATAATTCCATAAATGAGTAATTCAGCATCCGTCTCAGAAATTTCATTGTCGTTACTGAATGAATTGAATGAATATAACACAATAGAGGTTTAAATATCATATAGAAATAGAAGTTTTAAAGCTTCAGAACTGATTTTTGCTCATCACCCACCCGCACTCAGCCGTTTTTATGAATCATTGCACACTGTGAATATTTTTTTTCACAAGTCCTCAGATTCCACCTAGTATGCCAACCCATGTCTTCTAATTGCTTGCATTTTTCTTAATGTGGTTTCAAGTCTTTTTATCCACCCCGTTTTAAATGTTTTATGAGTTGTTTTCAAATTCACGCTTTATTTAAATTCAGGCGTGGTGGCGTTTTGATCATGAATCCTTCACAAAGCCTTCTGTTCCCAGTCAAAATGTTCCCATAAAAAGAGAGAGCCTTTCTTGTCGGCCTCTGTTGCTGATGAATAACGGACTGAAGGATGGTTGTCTCCATTGTTACCTATTTTCTCTTGTTCTCTGACAGGAAGAGAGCATGACCTTCTGGGTAGGTGATGGCATGCAGCTTGTGGATGCTATGGCTGGTTAGGCTGTGTTCTGCCTGTGTGGCCCATGCTGGGCTAAACCTAATTCCATCTGGCTCTCATCAAAGCTCACCATTCATCTGAACAAACTTCAAGTGGCAGGAACAAATTAATTAAAAAGTTCAACACACTGTGTTGAAGAGCTGGCTAGTTAACATCGGATGCACATCCACACAAATCGCACGTTGAGCGTTCCCTTTAAAATCCACTCGCACTTACGTTCACACGCACAGCCGTTTAATTCCCTCGCTGCTCCACCCAGTAAATCCTCTCCAGTTTTGGTTTCCACCGCTTTTGAGTGATCTCATCATTACCTGCATTTTTGCGTAATGTTTTCCACCTGCCTGTGTTTATCTGCGTTTTCTGACCTATCACCCACTCCATGTTTGGACCGACTGAGAGGATGAAAGCAGAGAAGCCTGTCAGGCCATAAAGCGGCATGTTACGAGCCCACACTCATGTTGGGGAGGTTTTCACTGTAATTACTCCTGTGTTCTCTCCATAAATGAAGAACAGAGTGAAGGAGGTGGAGGGAGAAAAAATAAGTGCAGGTGGTCTGAAGAGAGTTGCTAGTTTTCGTCTTGTTTAAGGTTGTGATGTAACGAAAGTAGCGTCAGGACTTTTCCTCTGTGAAATCGAAGTGGAACGGATTATGCATAAAATAAAAAACTGTAGGGTGGAGATCATCATCTTTCATGTTGACTTTAAAGAAAGTATTTAACGAAAAATCAGTCAACGTCATTGTTTACCAACCTCCATGTCGTTCCAAACCCAAATGACTTTCTTTCTTTTATACAAAGTTCGTGAGAATGCAATGAATTGGGACTGGAGCTGTCAAGCTTAAAAAAGAATGCAAAAGCACTGAATAAAAGTGGTCTATACAACCCTAACACTTTTACAAGTCTTCTGAAATCATACAAATTTGACGTGAGAAACAAAGTAGCCTGATTCCTAAATCAGTGACTCTTTCGAACCAATTATTTTTAGTGAATCAAAAACATACAGCTTTTCCAATCTAGCCTGATTCCTAAACCAATGATTATTTAAACTGATTCTTTTTAGTGAATCAAAAACATACAGCTTTTCCAATCTAGCCTGATTCCTAAACCAATGATTATTTAAACTGATTCTTTCTAGTGTCTCAAAAACGTACAGCTTGACTAATATAGCCTGATTTCTAAACCAATGACTCTTTCAAACTGATTCTTTAGTGAATCAAAAACATACAGCTTGACTAATCTAGCCTGAGTCCTAAACCAGTGACTCTTTCGAACTGATTCTTTTTAGTGAATCAAAAACATACAGCTTGACCAGAATAGCCTGATTCCTAAACCAATGACACTTTTGATCCGATTCTTTTTAGTGTATCAAAAACATACAGCTTGACCAATATTGCCTGATTCCTAAACCAATGACTCTTTTGGTCTGACTCTTTTTAGTGAATCAAAAACATACAGCTTGACCAATCTAGCCGGATTCCTAAACTAATAACTCTTTAGAGCTGATTCTTTTTAGTGAAAAAAACATAAAAATCAATGACTCTTTCAAACCGATTCTTTGTAGTGAATCAAAAACATACCGCTTGACGACTCTAGCCTGATTCCTAAACCAATGACTCTTTTGAGCCAGTTATTTATAGTGAGTCAAAAACATTCAGTTTGACAAATCCAGCCTATTTCCTAAACCAAATACTTTTTCAAATTGTTTTTTCAAAAACATTCAGCACGACCTATATAATAACATAAGTGCAGGTGGTCTGAAAAGAGTGGTTGGTTTCATCTTGTTTAAGGTTGTGATGTAACAGAAGTAGCACCAGGACTTTTCCTCTGTTTTTGCGAAAATCAAAGTGGAACGGATTATGCAAAAATAAAAAAACTGTAGGGTGGAGATCATCATCTTTCATGTTGACTTTAAAGGAAGTATTTAACGAAAAATCAATCAACGTCATTGTTTACCAACCTCCATGTCATTCCAAACCCATATGACTTTCTTTCAATTATACAAAGTTCATTTGAATGCAGTGAATGGGGACTGGAGCTGTCAAGCTTAAAAAAGAATGCAAAAGCACTGAATAAAAGTGGTCTGAGAAACAATGGAGCCTGATTCCTAAATCAGTGACTCTTTAGAGCTGGTTCTTTTTAGTGAAATCGAAAACATACAGCTTGACCAGAATAGCCTGATTCCTGAACCAGTGACTCTTTTGAACCAATTTTTTTTTAGTGAATCAAAAACATGCAGTTTGACAAATCAAGCCTGATTCCTAAACCAATGACTCTTTCCAGCCAATTCTTTTTAGTAAATCAGAAACATAGAGCTTGACCAATCCAGCCTGACTCTTAAACCAATGACTCTTTTGAGCCGTTTCTTTTTAGTGAATCAAAAACATACAGCTTTTCCAGTCTAGCCTGATTCCTAAATCAATGACTCTTTCAAACTGATTCTTTCTAGTGAATCAAAAACAGCTTGACCAATCTAGCCTGAATCTTCTTGAACTAGAACACTATTTAATGAAACGATAGACTCAAAAGAATGATTCTTTTACAACCTGTTACCATGCTTGAACAAGTTCTGACAATAAAAAGTGACAATTTCCATCAATGTATGAAGACTTCACTCAAGACTGTGTGTGTTTTCAGATTTTCCCATTCAGATCCCACTGTATTGCTTCCCCGCAGCCCCTACGGCAACCGTAAGGCAGAAAAATTACTGCTCATACTTTTATTGCAGGATAATCATTATTATTATCATCAGACAGAGGCGTTCACACACCGGTTTCAGAAGAGACATGACCTTGTACCTCAGAAAGCGCTGGAAAAGTTGTAAAGTCTTAAATGCTGATTCATGTTTTCATCCTTGTATTCCCTCCCTTTAGCTTTTATAAGGGCCAATGAGGGGCAGCAGGTGCCATTGGTATGATAATATTTGAACTGCGAGGCTTCAGGCGACATGCAAGCCACACGCACTTTCACTCTTAAAGGGACAGTTCACCCCAAAATGTTTTTTTCACCGTTGTGTCTTTCCAAACCTGTATGACTTCTAGATCATTTGATATAATGGTTTTTGTCCTAAGTCAATTGGGTCTCAATTTTATTTTATTTTATAAATCCACTGTATTACACTTATACACTTTTATTTACACTGTACATACACTACAAACATGTACATCTCTTTCCTCACTTTCTCTGTCTCACACTCTCTGACTGGCTCCTTTGTCTCTCTCTCTCTGTCCATTATTATACTTTTTCGTCCTGAACGTGATGAGACAGAGGACAGTACTGCGGGCACTTATCCCTGCCAGCTGGTATGGAACTAATCAGAGCTGAAATATTTCTCATTAAAAGAGGGCCTCACTTTCCCTGTGCTGTGTGTGTCTGTATATGTAAGTGTGTGTGTATCGGTCTGCAGATATGCATGGCTGTATGACAGGCGGGAATAACTCTGTGACAGGTTTATTGGAGAAAGTCTGTGTAGGGCTGAATTACAGTAGACTGTCTGACCCGACGTATAGAGATATCACGCGAGCACAGTAGCAAAATTTCTGAGCCGGTCTCACACACACACACACACACACACACACACACATGTTGGGTTTACATGTTTTATGGGGACATTCCATAGGCGTAATGGTTTTTATACTGTACAAACCGTACTTTCTATCGCCCTACACCTACCCTACACCTAAACCTAGCCCTCACAGGAGATTGTGCATACTTTTACTTCATCAAAAAAACTCATTGTGCATGATTTATAAGCCTGTTTCCTCATGGGGACCTGAGAAATGTCCCCACAAGGTCAAAATCTACTGGTATTCCTATCCTTGTGGGGACATTTGGTCCCCACAACGTGATGAATACCAGGTACACACATACACACACACACACACACACACACACACACACACACACACACACACACACACACACACACACACACACACACACGCACACACACACACATTCCAAGAAAAAGGATTCATTGCATGATACAACAAGATCCGTGTCGTGATTGTGGTTTTATGACTATGGAGAGAGCAAGTGTGTTTGTCACTGTGTGATCTTTATGATCATCATCACTTTCACGAGACTCATCCAGAAACCGCAGAGAGGAACTAGAGATTAGCTGAATCAGCCCATGTCTGATTGCGGATTGCTGAAGCTCTCTGTCTCTGTTGGGCCGTGTGGCAGTAAGAGGTTCTGTGAGAAATGATCCCACGCTCACCCTCCTCTTCATTACCCTTCATCCTCCAGCGATCACAGAACTCTGCTGCCAGCCTGCCAGTTTACCGGCTTAAAGCAGGAGGATGGAGGTCTGGGGTGAGTGCTGAGTGGTGTAGAGGTGGAATTCTGGGTAACGTGAGAGATAATAGTGGTATAATGGTGAGATAATAGAATGTACAAACAGTTTGATTCCCGAATGAGTGACTCTAGCCTGATTCCTAAACCGATGACTCTTTTGAGCTGGTTCTTTTAATTAACAAATCAAAAACATTCAACATGACCAATTTAGAATGATTCCTAAATGACAGGCCGGTTCTTTAAAAAAATAAAAAATCATCTTGACCAATCTAGTCTGACTCCTAACCACTGACTCTTTCGAGTCGTTTCTTTTCAGTAAATCAAAAACATACAGCTTGACCAATCTAGCCCGATTCCCAAATCAATGACTCTTATGATCTGGTTCTTTTTAGTGGATCAGAAACATACAGCTTGACGAATCCAGCTTGATTCCTAAACCAATGATTCTTTCGAGCTGGTTCTTTTTAGTGAATAACATGCACCTCAAGCTGCATGTTTTTACTTCACTAAAAGAATTGGTTGGAAAGAGTCGCTAGTTGAGGAATCAGGCTTGATTGGCCAAGCTGTATGTTTTTGATTCACTGAAAAAATTGATTTGAACCAATGGCTCTTTCAAATCAATTTTTTTAGTGAATCAAAAACATACAGCTTGGCCAATCTAGCCTGATTCCTGAACTAGTGACTCTTTCCAACCAATTCTTTTAGTGAAGTAAAAACATGCAGCTTGACGAATCCAGCCTGATTCCTAAATCAATGACTCTTTCCAGACGTTTTTTTTTTAGTAAATCAGAAACACACAGCTTGACCAATCTAGCATGATTCCTGAACCAAGGACTCTTTCAAACCAATTCTTTTAAGTGAATCAAAAACATACAGCTTGATCAATCAGGCCTGATTCCTAAACCAATGACTCTTGCAAACGATTATTTTTAGTGAATCAAAAACATACAGCTTGACCAATCTAGCCTGATTCCTAAACCCATATCTCTATTTCCAGACTGTTCTTTTTAGTAAATCAGAAACAACCGGCAAGACCAATCCATCCTGATTCGTAAACCAATGACTCTTTCAAGACGGTTATTTTTAGTAAATCAAAAACATTCAGCTTGGCCAATCTAGCCTGTTAACCAATGACTCTTTCATGCTGGTTCTTTTTAGTGAATCAAAAAGATACAGTTTGACCAATCTAGCCTGATTCGTAAATCAATGAGTCTTTTGAGCCAGTTCTTTATAGTGAATCAAAAACATACAGCTTGAACAATCTAGCCTCATTCTTGAACCAATGACTCTTTTGAGCTGGTTCTTTTTAGTACATCAAAAACACTCAGCATGATCTTTATAGCTTGATTCTCCTAGGAATGATTCTTATGAGCTAGTTGCTTTTAGAGAATCAGAAACATACTGCATGAGCATTATAGTCTGGTTCCCAAAGAAATGACTCTTATAAGTTGGTTCTTTTTAATGAATCAGAAATATACAGCATGTCCAATGTAGCCTGATTCCTAAACAAATGACTCTTATAAGCCAGTTCTTTTTTAGAGAATCAGAAAACATACAGTACTACCATTGTGCTCTGAAGCATAAACATATGACTTTTATGAACCAGTTCTTTTTGATGTTTCGTAAGGGGGAATATTATTCTCTCTCTGTAGGAAACACTGAGTTATGACCAGCAGGGTAAAACCGGTTTATTCCAATCAGCCAAACCTTGACTTATTTTACAAATGATATAACGAAATAAATAAATAATCTAAGATGGGCGGCACATTTTAGACATAGCAGAAACAGCCAACTCTAGTCAGTAGACTTGAATGCTAGTTTTGTTGAACTCCAGTTCGGTGAATTAGAGAGGTAGAGAGAGAAAATGCTGACTCTCGGCTGAGTACAGAACACAGAGTTCCGAATAAGAAAGTGATTCATGAAAACAGAGAGAAGTTGAGAGCCAAATATGGATGTCCCTGAGTAAAGGTTACAGTCCTTTTTGTCTGGTCTCCTCTATTCCAGCAGGATCAGATGAAATGCCAGAGAGAGGAAAGAATGGATAGGGGCTTCAGCTGTGATGGTTTTAAGGTTCTTGACAGCAGGAGATGGAGGACTTTTGGAGTCCAAGGTTGCTTGAACGGAAAGTGCTTTTATTGTTGTTTGTGTTGATTCTGAGAGTAATTTTACAAGACATGGTGCTAAATGTGAGGAATAGAACAAATTATCACCAGATGCTGCTGAGGTCTAAAGACCATTTCTAAAGTCTTTCTGTGCCCACAGTCAGTCTCAGGCTATCCAAGAGGTAGAGTTTCTTCATTAGAACAAATTAAAAATGTAGTATTACATGGAACTGTGGTGTGCAGGTGTGCCAAAAGTCTTTTCTCCTTGATTTGAGGTGGCTTTGATTTACGTTTGAGTAAAGTCAGATTAAAGTTCTGACACATTGGTTGAAAAGTAAGATGGCTGGCTTTGGTTCATGCGGTTCTTCTCTTTGCTCCACATGATTTGTTGAGCCCCACAACAGAAACATATGCCTGAGGTAAATCACAGTGGTGTGGTCCTGTCAAACCCAACACAAAATCCCGTCGTTACTGTATATGAAAACAAGCTCTGGAAAGGTGCCGGCCAATTATAAAGCCCAACCGGAAGAAAAATTACTCTCTGTATTGGCTCGTAAACACAAGGCTTCAGTTGAAAAACTTGGCAATATTTACAAAAAGGGTGGATATGGAGCTCCTGTGTGGAGTATAGCATTTCTGTAATTATTAGCAATGAAACCTGTTAGCAGTTTCAACTCTTCCTGTCTTAGCGATTGGGGATTTGGAGAATTAAACTAGTTGAAGTTATTTCCTACATACTGGGACCAGAATTCAGGTGGTAGAGCCAAATGTGAGACAAATTGCCAGTTGGTCAGTAACTTTTTTTAGGAGCTGTACGTTTAACATTGGATAAAAATTATAACCTGACTATCACTTAACATCCGAGATGACGGTGTGTCTAAATGCATGTCTTAAAACTTTGTAGCTACATTTCTAGAAAATGTTCTAGCTACATTTAGTGCCTATTTTGTCTAAGATAAATGATTTAAACTAAAACAGTCAGAATCTGCAAAATGTTAATTATTTTTTTTAGATAACAGCGATCATACAAAATGTATGTAATTTTTTATTTAGCACTGACATGAATAAGATATTTCACATAAAAGATGTTTAAATATAGTCCACAAGAGAAAATAATAGTTCAAAAATGTACATACACTTCATTCTTAATACTGTGTTTGTTGCCTGAATGATCCGCAGCTGTTTAGTTTGTTTGGTGATAGTTGTTCATGAGTCTCTTGTTTGTCCTGAACAGTTAAACTGCCCACTGTTCATCAGAAAAATCCTTTAGGCCCCACAAATTCTTTGGTTTTTCAGCATTTTTCAACCCTTTCCAATAATGACTGTATGATTTTGAGATTCATCTTTTCACACTGAGGACATTTGAGGAACTCATATGCAACTATTCAGATTCATGGCTGGTATATTTTCTCAATGCACTATATATTATACATTTAATTTAATGAATGCAAAATACAATTGGTAGATTATGGCAAAACATTTTTTGTACCTTCCTTAAATACAGTGTAGATTACATTACTTTGGCATTATATTTGATAGTGAATACTCTTTTATTCGTTCTCACATGCGTATAATAACGTACGCATGCAAAAGCTTGCACTGACACACATACAAACACACGCACAGTCTGACATTCAGAAACACACTCAGCAGTAGGCAAGATTAAATTGGACTCTCAGGCTGCCAATATTGAGGTCGGAATGTTAATGAGAGTTTTCTATGGGGACACATTGAGAAAGAGAAATGGAGAGAGAACATGGCATGTTGTGAGCTTCGACCTGTGCTTTCTGTATACAGCTCCTCAGAGCCGTCGATAAAGAGATAATCATGGATACTGAGGGAGAGAGAGAAAGAGAGAGATGCATGCTCATTATTTCATATAGGTGCTGAGTCAGAGGCAGAGTCTGGCTTTAGCTACTGCGCTAATGCACAAGTTACTCTGCTCAACCCTGCCACATGCTGGCGGACTGAAGAACTGCAGTTTAAACAGTAAACACTATGAGACGAGCACAGATCTTTACCTGAGAACCAAGTGCTTGAGTTATGGAGCATATGTCCCTTTAATAAATAATCTAAACCATCTGAAAGTGCAAATAGTTTGTTAGAAAGTAAAGAACATGATCATCAACTCAAATCTCTTTTCCTTGTTTTCTCCTGCAGAAAAGCTCTACAACTCAACCGGACGTGAGCTGCGAAGAGCGCTGTTCTCTCTGAAGCAAATCTTTCAGGTAAGCTTTCCCGCTTTGACTGAGACTTAGCCTTAGCGCAGAGCACCTGCTAATGTCTTTTTGGTTAGTTGCACATGTGTCTGAGTGTGTCTGTGTTTTCATGCATGTTTTAGTTGTACGGTTGTATGCTGGAATTTCTCTCACTGCACAGAAAATGCCAGATACCAAAGCTGGAGTCTCCATCATTGATTGATTTTAAAGCTGTGCTGGAAGCTACTGTTTTTCCTCTAGAGGAACCATGTCTGACCACCGCATTGTGTGTGTGTATGAGATTAAATGTCTTTCCACTAAAGTTTAGGCATTTTTAATGGCAAAAGCACCTGAAACTTTCACACCTGTCAACAAGTGGGTAATTTAAACCTGCTAGAGGTTATGCATAAACACTCACAAATACTCTGAGGCAGAAACAAACACAAACATACATGCTAGCTTTGACAAAGCACATATGGGCATACTTTGATGGGAAAGCTAATGACCTGTAACTTGTCTACAAACTAGGCCACAAACTACTCATAATTCAAAGTAGTTAAACCAAAGTCAAGCTTTTTTATGCTAAGAACGAATAAGCTACAATACAAAATGCTGACAAAAATGACTACATATGATATCACTACATATGAAGCTAAATGAGGGCACACTATATAACTTATGTAATTTATTCACCCTTACAAAAAAAATAACCATGCTTTTATTGTGGTAAATGTTTAGTAACCATTTTTTGGTGTATTGATTGCTATTTGTATAACCACAGCTTTACTACAGATACCATGGTTAAACTATGGTTCTGCTTAAAGGGAATGTGCGCTGCGTCCTCTAATGGATACAGTGTCTCGTTCCTTCCCGGGGAACTATGCCCTGCTGAAAAAACCAGCATATGCTGGTTTTTTCAGCAGGGATGGTTCCATGCTTAACCCGAGACGTTCCCCTTAAAGGGAACCACCACTGCATCCTCTAATGGAGACTATGGCATTCCCCATAAGGTCCACTAGAGCAGAAGTTATGTTTACATCAGCCGTGGCTCGGCATGTGTTTCGACCCTCTATACCGCACACGTCAACGGCACAGCTCCAGCACGGCTACCGGAGCAGTTTGCGGACAGTTTAGTCAATGCTCGCGTTTATACGATCCGCCCTGCAGCTCGCTGAAACGTCCCAGAAGCGACTGTCCATGCTACATCGCTAAGGTTAGGCTAATTTCTCACCTCGTCCCTTCCCACCCACCAACGATTCGAATCTCTGTAGGCGGGATTTATTTGAATAATATTCTAATGGACCGCCTTGTGACATCATAGCATCCAGAAAACAAACGCTGTAGTTCAAAGGAGCCATTCGTTGTAGTTCTTGAAAAGGGATTTTTGAAAAACTAAATATCTCCCTTTGGAGTGGACTTTGAGATTTGTAACTTTGTAGATGTTTTTTATACCCACGCATACACACTGGCTAAATTTCAAAATATGAAAAAAACATAATAGGACCCCTTTAAAGTCGTAATTATTAAAAAGTCTCATTTATATAGCCATTTTCATGGGACACACAGTCAAACTATGAGATAATAAATCACAAATAGAAAAAGGCACAATTACAAGTTTGCTTTTGTAAAAGCTACACTAATTTGAAAACAGCTGCTGCTTAATTGTAGTTAGGTCAGTAGCAGTGCTACATTTAGTTAGCTACTCCCACAACACTGACACACACACACACACACACACACACACACACACACACACACACACATGTTGGGTTTACATGTTTTATGGGGACATTGCATAGGCGTAATGGTTTTTATACTGTACAAACCGTACTTTCTATGGCCCTACACCTAAACCTAGCCCTCACAGGAGATTGTGCACACTTTTACTTCATCAAAAAAACTCATTGTGCATGATTTATAAGCCTGTTTCCTCATGGGGACCTGAGAAATGTCCCCACAAGGTCAAAATCTACTGGTATTCCTATCCTTGTGGGGACATTTGGTCCCCACAACGTGATGAATACCAGGTACACACATACACACACACACACACACACACACACACACACACACACACACACACACAGAGAGAGAGCCAGGGCTTGGACAGAATTCCAATTCAGCAGTTCCATTTATTGAAACCGATCTCATAATCCTCCTAATCTCCCTGCATTTTAATCTAAGATGTATGAATCACTTGAGAACATTATGTATGAGCAGTCATCTGATTGATCGCTTGACTCAGGGAGAATTGTGGCAAGAATCGCATTCTTCATGCTGTCGTGCGTTTAAGTATATTTCGCATCTGCACTAAAGTGCATTTCTCCAGACGTGGGCATACTGTGTCATTATAGTCTGGCTGTGCCAATATAAATTCCACAAATCCAACACCCCTAATCATTTTCAGATCAGCCAATAGGGTGTGTCCGTGCGAATCCCAAAGCAGACAAAATAAGCAGGAGCCCGGTTCACTTCCCCACGACACACAGGACGGAGGAAGGACGCATGCTGTAATCGGAGAATTAGAGAAGTGTGCCCAGCCGTGGGCCTGTGTGCGTGTGAGTGCCATAAATCAAGCGGAGACACGTACTGCTCCTCACACCTCTTATACACTGTGTTTAATGGGCTCTTTACTGCAGGGAAGCAGTCGATCAGCACTTAGCAACCCAAATTTACTCAAGCCCAAACACAAAGGGTTTCCATGGGTAGGAAGTGAAAAGGATTTAAAACTGTAAGTACTCAGTGAGGGAGATCTGGAGGAACTGTAAAGGGACGAGTCCAAGACAGCTCTATAAAACAACACTCGGCCAAAGTGCATTTAAATAAGTAGGTTTTATAAAAGACAATAATTATGCGAAACATACTGTAAAGATCAATGATGGGAATAACAGCATTATAAAGAAACGTCGTTACTAACGGCATTACTTTTTTCAGTAAGGAGTAAACTTTACTGAGATAAATTCTGGCTTATTTCTCTCGGCAAGTTTTCATTTAGAAACGAAAGTAGCCGAGATGAACTTGATGAATGTTCACGTTTTTTACGGAGATTATGTGGGCATTTATTTGCATGTCAGCGTGTCTCACGTGGATGTTTTCAATTTGAAAAGCGGAGCCGCTCATGGGCATGATTACATTAAAGAGTTTAGACGGAAAAAACTTGAGCTCATGTTGGTATCATACAGATTACTTTAACAGAGAATATTTGTTTTCGACTTGAAGCTTTGTATACATATATTTCTTATGTCTGTAAAGTAGGTATTCTTTGAAAATAACTCAGATTGAGATTCAGATTGTTTTATTTACGTGTCTGTGAAGAGAGGTGACGGAGACTGAGGCAGCAGAGAAAGCTCCCTCTTTATTTTCTTTATTTTACAAAAGTACATTGTTATTATGACTATACACTAAGAAAAGTAGAGCTTTTGCAGTTTCAAACTGTACCTTAATCTTATCTGTGGGATGTTTTTCATGTCCGTGGGTTGAAGCGACTCGTGATAACGTGATATTTAGCCCCTGGTAGGTATCTCTCACATTGTCCCACAGCAACGAATAGTATAAGTTAGTGTACAATGTTTTATTAATTTACCATATTTGAACTTTTTTTAAAAGTAACACAATAGTTACTTTCCCAGGTAATTAGTTATTTCTATGATAGTGCAACTCAGATACTAATTCATTTACTATTTGTGAGAAGTAACTAGTAACTAGTAACTTTTTTTAAGTAATGTGCCCAAGACTGGTAAAGATAAAATCATTTTATTATATTTTATTTGAATTTTACAATTTTATTAAATTTGATAAATATTAAGAAAGTGTACATTTAATTGTAATTTTAAAATTGTAGTACAATTTAATAGATTTAAACTTTTAAATAAATTACTTTATTTGACCTTTCAATAGTTCATAAAAGCATGCTGGGCTACTTTTCAGATTATTTTAAGAAGTTCCCAGCACCTGGTGGACAGAAAGTTTGCAGAACAATGCAACATGTGTTGGTGTAGGAGGGGGAACCTTTAGGGAGCGTAGAGAAAATGCTGACAGAGCATTTGACAGATAGGAATTCATAAGCTTCAGTTTGGGCTGTGTCAGTTTGAAATCAAGCCCATTTCTGAAAACACAACTGGACCTTTCTGTAATTCTCTTTGGTCACCCTGAAAGTGTTTTGCAATAGAACAAAACATCTTTGGTTGCATTATGGAGTGTGATTTTCCTGATGGTTGATTTCTGCAGGATGTTTAAAAATGTTGACATGCATCAATGTTTCTTTTATATTTCGTACATGTATTGAGATTCTGTTGCTTGTGTTTCTCTTGCAGGATGATAAAGATCTGGTGCACGAGTTTGTGATGGCTGAAGGACTCACATGTCTTATAAAAGTGGGAGCTGAGGCTGACCAGAACTACCAGAACTACATCCTCAGAGGTACCACATTACCAGACATCACACTATACCAGTATTTGACCCCTGGAATTGATTTGAAGTTGAAGTTACTTTTATTTAACCAGCAAGTTTTCTTTTGACCCAGGCTTCTCCGAAAAGATAATAAGACGATGTAAAAAAATATTTCTTAGCTTTTATTTACATTTGAACAAAAGGTGGCATGTCCAAAATTATTCATACTCTTTGCAAACTGTCACAGTCTATGGGAAAATCTAAAGTTCTATACCATTCCAAATAGTCCAAGCTGTTTTAAAGCATCCTAATTACCCTGATTCATTGGGAACAGCTGTTTTAATCAACTCAACAGGTGAAAAACAGAAGCTCTCTGCTGTTGGTTTGTGGACAGTCATGGCTAAGACTAAGGAGCTCACTGAGAACCTGCGGCTGCGCATTGTGGCTGCTCACAAGTCAGGAAAGGGCTATAAGACCAAATGTTTTGAAGTTCCAGTGGCTACAGTGCAAAGTATTATTAAAAAATACAAGACGTTCCGCACTGTGAAAAATCTCAGAGGACGTGGTCGGAAGCCAAAAGTGACACCTGTGCTGGCCAGGAGGATAGTGAGAGAGGTAAAAAGGAATCCAAGGATCACCACCAAGGCCATTCTGATGAACATCTCAAGGCAGACAGTCCAACGGACACTGCACACCGCTGGGTTCCACGGACGCAGACCAAGGAGGACACCACTTCTCCGGATAAGGCACTCAAAAGCCCGCTTGGTCTTTGTAAATGCTCATCTGGACAAAGAAGAAGACTTCTGGTCTTCTGTTTTATGGTCAGATGAAACAAAAATTGAATTGTTTGGCCACAATGATGTAGCCTTCATTTGGCGTAAAAAAGGAGAAGCCTTCAACCCTAAGAACATCATCCCCACAGATGTTATGTCAAACATAATGGTGGGAAGCTAATGTTTTGGGGGTGTTTTTTGGCCGGTGGACCAGGGAACCTAATCACAGTAATGGCACCATGAAAAAGGAGCAATACATCAAAATTCTTAACAACAACATCAGGCAGTCTGCAGAGAAACTTGGCCTTGGGCACCAGTAGACATTTCAGCACGACAACGACCCAAAACGCACAGCAAAAGTGGTAAAGAAATGGTTAGCAGACAAAAACATTAACGTTTTGCAGTGGCCCAGCCAGAGTCCTGACTTAAATCCAATTGAGAATCTGTGGAGGGAGCTAAAGATCACGGTGATGGCAAGGAGACCCTCCAACCTGAAAGAGCTGGAGCTCATCACTAAAGATGAATGGGCAAAAATACCAGTGGACACATGCAAAAAGCTGGTCAGCAATTATAGGAAGCGTTTGTTTGCTGTAATAGCCAATAAAGGCTTTTCTATTGATTATTGAGAATTAATAATTAATAAGATTAAGATTAATAAGAATAAATAATTATGGACATGCCACTTTTTGTCCAAATGTAAATAAAAGATGAGTAATATTTTTTTCCCACAATGATGCCTCTTGTACATCGTCTTATTATCTTTTGGGAGAAGCCTATGTCATTTCCGGTTAAAAAAAAACTTGCTGGTTGAATAAAAGTAACTTTAAGGCAGAATTTGCGAGGGGTATGAATAATTTCGGGCTTGACTGTAGTTATGAATAAGTGTTCCCTGAAGTCCATGTTGTGACTGACTCTGTGTTGTATATTATACCACATTAATATTGTTAACTCCCAGCAATGTCACTACAAACCACAAACACTATAACCCAACACCAAACATCTATACATCCAAACCACATCACAAGGAGTTAAATTACTACAACACAGTAAATTTTAAACTTGGGCACCAAACATTTTCCACCCAGGACTATTAATTGCCAATAAAGCATCAGAATGTCTTCTTTTCCTCAGAGGGAGGGGCGGCAGGGGGTTGCTGAAATTCGGTTTATGATCTGCAACATCCTGCCAGGCCTTTTTATTGGGCGCTTAAGCATGTGAGCCCTGCCCTCTCGCAGTGGGCTGTGAAATACGGATGACCTCTCGGGGAGGGTTTCCAGCCCCCCTTTAGACCTCCCCATTGGCCTGCAACCTCATCCCCAGGCAGAGGAAGCTCTTAGCGGCCTGTTAACATGTCTGACCTTTCACCTCACATTCATGGGGAGAATAAATTAGCCAGGGCAACCAGGAGCAACGCGTTTATTAATGGCAATTATTGGGGTCAATGAACGGTGTGCGTGATTGTGCATTTCAGCGCTTGTTTTGTTTGCCAGTATGCACAGAGTGGTTACATCTGGGCATCTGAAGCATACTTGTGTGGTATACTCATATGTTAAAGCTGAAGGGTATCAGCTTCCGTTTTTAAAAGCTTGTTTGTGCATGTGGGTGGCGGGGTGTCTGTGTGTTTACAAATGTGTTTACAAATAGACAAAAGCAGAACATTGCATTAGAGCTGTGTGATGTACTGTATTTACTGTATGCATTGTTAGGAATATAGTGTAAGCTGTTCTGGGCTGTTATTTTTTTTCAGCATTTTGAATAGTTGTAACATCTAATCGCTGCAGTAAAAAAATCACAGAACTTTGAATGCGTAAAGGGTCTGTGGCTAGTTGCATGTTGTGTAATTATGGGATTGATGAGATGTATGGTCGCCCACCAATTACTCAAAATGTCAGCTCCACTATGCAATTTGATTTAAAGACTTAACATTTCACATGCAAGTCTCTTTCCTCGTGGGAAACAAATGTGCCTCAATGACCTATAAGTTTAACCTTTTTTAAAAAAGTATTTATTGTTCAATCAAAAGATCCAGTGGATCGAAGAATTTATAAACATCATTGTTAGAAGTGATTTTTATAAGTGCAAAATGAAATTAGATTTGTTGAGTTTCTGTGGATCTGAAAATTAAAACATAAGACATAAGGACATATTTTTAAGGACTATTTTACAAATGGCTGTTAAAAACAAGCAAAAAATAAGGTATCAATGTGGAGCTGCAGTAATAAAGACAGAAATTAACCACATAATTCATATCTAATCAGATATATCAGT
This sequence comes from Garra rufa, assembly GCF_049309525.1. NCBI lineage: Eukaryota > Metazoa > Chordata > Actinopteri > Cypriniformes > Cyprinidae > Garra > Garra rufa. Next base: position 40,033,951 of record NC_133369.1, read on the forward strand.
CAATTTTGTAAGTAATGAACAGATAAATTCGTAAATCTGTATCTATATATATCTATATAAAATCTATTTCAATTTAAATATATTTTAAAATGTAATTTATTTCTGTGATGTCAAAGCTTAATTTTCAGAAGCCATTAAACCAGTCTTCAGTGTTACATGATCCTTCAGAATTCATTACAACAAGATGATTTGGTGCTCAATAAACTTTGTTTTGGAATCCAGTTTCTGCCACTGAAAAAAAAAACAAAAATAAAAAACGACTTTTTATCTCACAATTCTTACTTTTTTTCTTGCAGATGTGAGTTTACATCTCGCAATTCTAAATTTTCCTCAGAATTGTAAGATATAAACTCGCAATTCTGAGAAATGAAGTCAGAACTGCGAGACATAAACTCACAATTCTGTAAGATGTAAGATTTGGACTTTATACAATTGCCAGTTTATATCTCACAATTCTGAGAAAAAAGTCAGAATTGCATAATACAAACTTGCAATTATGAGAAAAAAGTCAGAATTTCAAGTATATCTCTCATAATTCTGACATTATAACTCGCAATTGAGAGTTTATCTCTCGCAATTCTGACTTTATAACTTGCAATTGCGAGTTTGTCTTACAATTCTGAGAAAAAAGTCAGAATTGTGGGGAAAAGTCAGAATTTTTTGTTTATCTCTCACAATTCTGACTTTACAACTCGCAATTGCTCGTTTATATCTTAAAATTCTGAGAAAAAAAGTCAGAATTGTGAGAAAAAGTAAGAATTTAGATTTTATCTCTCGCAATTCTGACTTTATAACTTGCAATTGCGAGTTTGTCTTACAATTCTGAGAAAAAAGTCAGAATTGTGAGAAAAAGTCAGAATTTTTTGTTTATCTCACAATTCTGACTTTACAACTCGCAGTTGCGAGTTTATATCTTACAATTCTGAGAAAAAAAGTCAGAATTGTGTGAAAAAGTCTGAATTTTTAGTTAATCTCTTGCAATTCTGACTTTATAACTCGCAATTGCGAGTTTATATTTTACAATTCTGAGAAAAAAAAAGTCAGAATTGTGAGTTTGTATGATGCAATTCTGAGAAAAGTCAGAATTTTTAGTTTATCTCTCACAATTCTGACTTTATAACTCGCCATTGCAAGTTTATATCTTACAATTCTGAGAAAAAAGTCAGAATTACAAGAACAAAATGTCAGAACTGTGAGATATAAACACATTTGTGAGAAAGAAGTCAGACTTTCGCAATTCTGACTTTATAACTCGTAATTGCGAGGTTTCTAAGATGAGTTGCAATAACCTTTTTTATTCCTTATTAAATGGAGGAAACGGCATTTCATACATTTATTATCATTGTTAATAATAAATACAGTCATACTGCTTAATATTTTTTGTAAACTGTGATACTTGGTAACTGTGACTTTTTTTTTTCGATCATGAGTTCGATTAACTACATATTTTCCTATATTTAGGAATAGGACAGCTATCATGGCATTCCTATATAAGGTCTATTCTGTATTATTCAGCAACATTATCACTTGCTCAGCAAATGACCCTTCTCCATCCCCAGCTCCTCCTTTCATCACAGTCAAGACTTGTCTTTCTGATATTACTCGTTTTACTGAATCAGACTGCTTTTATCTTGTCGTTAAGAACATTAATGATATCTGCTAAATTAGTTTTTGGTTCTTCTTGCTCATTCATGACAGGCTGCAGTGTTCTTTTTTTTTTCAGAAACAAAAAGTTTTTGGACTCTAAACGTATAAATGATTGTGCATGTTTTTTGTTTGTGAATTCAGTCTTCATGCTCTGTGGGAGAGCTTAAAGTGATTTCTTTACTGGACGCTGCTTGTTTATAGTCAAAGCAGTTGGATTTACAGGGTCAGGGACTGACGACAGACACCTAAACACTAAATCCGCATGTTGAGACTTACTGGCAGTCTGTACAATTTACAGCCTGTCCGCAATGACAGCGGCTTTCTGTAACACAAAAACAAAGCTACACATTACTCCCCATAGTATAATATTTCAGCTAGCCCAAAATGGAAATACATTTTGTGCATCTGAGGACCGACTGGTACAGTTATGCTAGACTTAGTATTTTTCTCAATGTGAAAGTTCTTCAGGTGTTTTATAGGCAATGTGGCTATTCCTTTTTAGACTTCCACATTTTATTTCCTAGTTTCCACACCCATATGATTCATGCTGCTGCTATGCTTTTATAGACTCTCAGGAAGTCTCAGCACACCTTTGAGGAACAGGATGCCATAATTATCTCAAACTGAGCCTGCGTGCTTCTCTAAAGGTTTGCCGTGCATCCCTGTATTTACAGCTAAATTAGTTTCAATATGAAACACACTTGAATTAAAGTTGCATTGTCCTGGTGGGACCTGATTTCAGAGTGTTTACTTGCAATCAGTGCTTGTGCCCTGGTTATAGGTTTGAACCCACATTGACACAAACATCTCAGTTGATTAAGACGCCAAATGCCAAACTCCCATCTGGGACAGAGTGAAACTGAAAGAGAACGAGAGATACAGTGAGAGAGATCAAGAGGATGATGATGATGACGACAAGTTGTCTAAATGATAGCTTCAATCCATTCCCGCTCATTTGCACTTTGTTTACTTCATTTGTCTCTGTTTTTTGCTGTTTTTGTGCGAGTTGTTTGTTTGTTTGGAATGGATCGGTCTGGCTGTGGGAAAGCGCTGCTGTTGTTGCCTCTCTTCTCTGCAGCATGGCTATAACCTGGCTCACAGATGACCTAGTTTCTCATGACCAGAAGAAACACACACTGTGGTGATCTTTTCCTTGCAATGTTTTTTTGGGGAACATGCACACACGTACACTGCAGACCACACTGAAACTGTGTCATTTTTCATTTAAAACTGGAAATAACCAAAATGTTTTGTAGACTGAAAGCAGTTACGTTTATGTTGCGCTGACTGGTAGGCATTTTCGTCTGACACATACTGACACCTAGTGGTGTGGATGTAGCATCTAAACACAAACATTTTTGGTTACCAGTGCCATTTTAGAAATGCACTATTTACAGTCAACCATTATTAATGTATTTTATAAGTAAAAATATCTAATAATCTCAACAATAAAGCAAGTTTCCGAATGGTCATGTGATTTCAAAATGGCTGCCCCCAATTAGTCGACTGGGTCCATGTAGAATAAGACAGAAAATAGGAGACACTTTTAAGGCTAAAATGCACTACGTGACTTTGCCCACATTTTCCACCATTTACAGTTTGAAACGTTGTCGATAGTTGTCAAATGTTTCACTCTGGAGGTTGTGTTAGTTTTGTTAATGACGTTTGTTAATGACAAAAAATGTTTGTTGACAAGTTTTTTTTTTTCCCCATGACTAAACTGAGACAATGACAAGATGACAATAAGGTAATGAAAACGATAGTTGTCAAATCAGTCTGCAGATTTTCGAAAGTTTGAGAAGACAGAATTCACAAATTTAAATCTGGAGGTTGTGTTAATTTCGTTAATGAAAACTATGACAAACAATGTTCATTGACGAGCTTTCTGTCCAATGACTAAGATGAAAATATGTTGAGATGACAATAAGGTCAATAAAAACGATAGTTGTCAAAAGTCAGTCTGCAGATTTTTTTGAAAGTTGGAGATGACAGAATTCGCAAATTTCACAGTTTTTTTTTAGCTTCAGACCTATGATTTCATTTAGTTGGAGGTTGTGTTAATTTCGTTAAAGAAAACTGACAAAAAATGTTCGTTGACAAGCTTTTACCATGACTACAATAAGGCGATGACGAGACAACAGTAAGGTCAATAAACGATAAGCTTTCATGTGTGTGGTTGCCAGATATCAAGAATTCAAATCCCCAAATCAGAGCTTCTCTGTTAAAAGGATACATTTTCTGCCCAGTGTTTTTGGTTTTAAAGGAGAGGTTTACTTCCAGAACAAAAATTTACATCCAAGATGTTCATGTCTTTCTTTCTTTAGTCATAAAGAAATTATGTTTTTTGAGGAAAACATTTCAGGATTTCTCTCCATATAGTGGACTTCTATGGTGCCCCAGAGTTTGAACTTCCAAAATGCAGTTTAAATGCAGCTTCAAAGGGCTCCAAATGATCCCAGCAGATGAAGAAGGGTCATATCTAGCGAAATGATGGTAATTTTCTAAAAAAAATCAGTTTTTATACATTTTAACCTCAAATGTTCGTCTTGTCTAGCTCTGCGTGAACTCTATGTATTCCGGTTCATGACAGTTATGTTAGGTCAAAAAACTCCCATCTCATTTTCTTCTCCAACTTCAAAACTTCAAAACATCGCAGTTTACCTTTTTTTTTTTTTGTAAAGGGCATTTGATCATCTTTGCATGTTCACTTTGTAAACACGGAGTCAGTACTTCTGCAGCGGTGTAGGACGATTTTAAAGTTGGAGGAGAAAATGAGATGGGAGTTTTTCGAAATACCCTGTCTTGATATAGTATATAATATTGTGTAAGTATATAAATTGTCATTTTTTTTTTAAATAACCGATCGTTTCACTAGATCAGACCTTTCTTCCTCAGCTGGGATCATTTAGAGCCCTTTGAAGCTGCATTTAAACTGCATTTTGGAGGTTCAAATTCAGGGGCACCATAGACGTCCACTATATGGAAAGAAATCATTAAATGTTTTCCTCAAAAAGCTATTTCTTTACGACTGAAGAAAGACAGACCTGAACATCTTGGATGGCAAGGGGTGAGTAAAATATCTGTACATTTTTGTTCTGAAAGTGAACTTCTCCTTTCATTTTTAGAATCTGGCACATGCTTGCTGTTCATTATGGAAGCGCCAATGATGATCTGAAAAAACAGACAAACAAGTTTAGTGATCTTCGAGTGAGATATTTGGCTTAAATGAGAGTTTAATTCACCCCATCTGTCTTCTGTCATGAGATCTTGACTATTTTGTTTGTGGTCATTTTGTATCAGTTTTAAAACCAATATACAGCATGACTAATATGTGATTAAGTTTTCATTGACTAAAATGCTTTCCCTAGGAATCAAACCAATGACATTGGCTTTGCTAGTGCCATTCTCTACTTTTTAATCACAAATGCAGCACATGCATTTGTCTATGCAGATCCACATCTTCTCTTGGGGGGATATGACATATCATGGTGAGATAAGGCTGCTCTTTTGCTGGGCCACTCTTGTTGGCTGCTTTGAGCACCTGGGGGATCGTTGATAGGAATACTAGAGGCCTGAGATTTCAGCGCCATTGCTCCAAGCCAAGCGCATGAAAACACATGGAGAAGTTGGGTCAGTGCCACAGCGTAAATCTGGGTTTACACCTTCCCTCTTAACACACTCTGTGTTCTGTCCAACACATTTGCATGCTTATGATCCTATTCTGCTCTGTCCGTGAAAATCAAGGCAGCCGAGTACATTCAACTTTATAGATCGACATGACAGACCGAATGTAAACCGCTAGCCAGATATATACAGTGCGGTCCAATAAGACCACATAGAAAATCTGTAAAATATTAGGAAAATATGAAATAAGTATATACAGTATATACACAAAAGAAATGAATACTTTTTCAGAAATTGAACTAATCAAAAGTGACAGTAAAGACTTTTACATTGTTACAAAAGATAAAAATAAATGCAGTTATTTTGAAGTTTCTGTTCATCACAGAATAAGTTATAAAGTCAAAATTGCGAGAAAAAAGTCAGAATTATGAGATTTTGACTTTTTTCTCAGAATTGCATTTGTATCTCGCAGTTCTGACTTTCTCAAAATTTAGACTTTTTTTTACATGATATAAACTCACACTTGTGATTTATAAAGTCAAAATTGTGAAAAAAAAGTCAGAATTGCGGGATATAAACTCGCAATTGTGACAAATACAGTGAAAATTAAAATTGAAATAATTTTTTTTTCTTGCAATATTGACTTAATAACTTTTCTCATAGCTGTGTGATATAAACTTGCAATTGCGAGTTATAGTCTAAATTGCGAGCAAAAAAGTCAGAATTGCATGATATAAACTTGCAATTGCAAATTAAAATTCAAAACTGCGGGAAAAAAGTCAGAATTGCGAGATATATTTCTCAGAATTGTATATATATATCTTGCAATGCTGACTTTTTTGCTCAGAAGTGTGAGCTATAAACTCGCAATTGTGAGTTATAAAGTAAAATTTTTGAAAAAAGTCAGAATTGCAGGATATAAACTCGCAAGTGTGACAAATAAAGTCAGAATTGCAAGACCTTTTCTCTCAGAATTACATTTGTCTCTCGCAGTTCCGACTTTTTTTTCCTCTAAATTTTGACTTTCTATGGCTTTTTTCTCATAATTGCATGATATGAAATTGCAAGTTCTAAAGTCATAATTGTGAGAAAAAAGTCAGAATTGCAGGATATAAACTCGCAATTGCAACAAACAAAGTGAGAATTGCAAGATGTAACATTTAAATTCTTTTAAAACTTTTGTTTTTCAGAATTGCGTTTGTCTCACAATGCTGACTTTTTTCTCGGAATTGTGAGATGTAAACTCACAATTGTGAATTATAAGGTCCAGTTCTGAGTGTTCCAGTGATTCATGTGTCCACTGTTATAAATTTAATTAAATTTGTGGTGCATTTTTGTGTTAATGTGCAAAAATGTGTGCCTCATATTTAATGTTTTTAACACGTCTCTCACAATTTTATTTCACTGTTTGATCATGGGCATGAAGCGTCAGAACGTTCAGTTCCCATATAAAATCCCTGCTAAAACACACACACCCTCTCCATTTACTGTCCCTCTGTGAGTTGAGTTCGGCCCTGTGATTGAGGCCCCTCACACGTGCGCCTCGGGGCGAGAGGCCTCTCAGTGGCTGCCGTCCTTTCCTAAACCTGAGGGAGCATTTCCCCCATAACCCCATCACAGTGGCTGAGCCTGGGGTCCCACAACCATCTGGACTCCACCAGAGCGGCAGATCGGCCCAGATAAATTTTATGAGTGAACAGTGGAAGGTGAAATTAGCAGGAAGAAAGCATGAGAATGTTTATCACTCCATTTGTGATGACAGAGTTACGAAGTGCACTAGTAGGCAGCTAACATCAATGGCGATCTTTCTAACTCCCTAGGGTTCCTTGAAAGCAATGTTGCCCTCAAATCTCCATCCTTGTGGTTTACAGATAGATATGCTATTAAATTGATTTTAAGTGTCCATGTAAAAGCTTTTCTTATAAAATGTATGATATTGAGCAAAGAGCCTTACGTAATGTGTTTGGGTGGTGAAGGACATCTATAATAGAGAGACTTAAAGGGATATTTCACCCAAAAAAACAAATAATATGTCATCATATGCTCACCCTAATGGCATTACAATGACATTGGGCTTACTTTCTTCTGTAGAACACAAAAATCTTTTGAAGCATGTCTCAGTGTTTTTTTGGAAAAATGAACCAGGGGTGTAAACGTTTGAACAGAATGAAGATTTGCACGTTTTCTTTTTTACCTAAATATTTTTTTTTTTAATTATTATTTAGTACTGCCCATTAGAAGCTACAGAAGATACTTACATGTTTCCTAGAAGACAAAACAAGTTACATTTACCCTGGTTTTCAAATTCCAAAAGTTTTCACCCCCCATCTTATAATGCATCATATTTCCTTCTGAAGCATCAGTGAGCATTTGAACCTTCTGTAATAGTTGCATATGAGTCCCTCAGTTGTCCTCAGTGTGAAAAGATGGATCTCAAAATCATACAGTTATTGTTGGAAAGGGTTCAAATACACAAAAATTCTGAAAAACCAAAGAATTTGTAGGACCTGAAGGATTTTTCTGAAGAACAGCAGGCAGTTTAACTGTTCAGGACAAACAAGAGGCTCATGAACAACTATACCTAAACAAAAAACACAGCTGGAGATCAGTCAGGTAACAACATAGTATTAAGAAACAAGTGTATGTAAACTTTAGAACAGGGTCATTTTTTATGAATTCAACTATATTTTCTCCATTTTGGACTATATATGTAAACAGATTTTTATATGAAATATCTTAGTCAGGTCAGTATTAAATAATAAATAATATGCATTTTGTATGATCCCTCTTATTTTGGTAAAATAATGAACATTTTGCAGATTCTGCAAGGTGTATGTAAACTTTTGACTTGAACTGTATATAGTACATAGTGTATATATAGAAAGTCACTTATTTGCCAAGGCAACATTCCAATTTTTTTTTTTCAGTTTTAATTAACAATAACAACACTGAACGAAAATCAAATGCTTCCCAAACCAGACCGGTCCTTGTGACATGCCTGTTAGTATGGTAAAATAACTGAGGTTGCCTTGTAGCCTGAACCTGGCCCGAGACAGAGATGAATCAGGCCATGGCTCTTGGTGATTTTAAATCATGTGAGGGCCAGAGAACTGCTCCCTTACCAGCCCTAAGTCTCCCTCGCCCTGTCCAGCTATCACCGAGATGTTTATGGAAAAGAGATTCATGCTGATGATATTTGTGTATGGTGTATTGTTTGAAAGATGGCACAGCTCTAAAAGTAGCTACATTTTGACTTTAAGTTTTATTTCTGTTTGCATAGTGCAATGTGTTTCACACAATATGATTAATTACAAACAAGTGCCTGCCAGTGTGATTTTTTACATTCATAGTTTTTGGCAGAAATATCCTTTGGATGTAGTCAGTCATTTGTCATGCCATATGCATTAATTTCAGTCTGTTATAGTCTGATTGAAATGGAATGTAAATTTGGTTACACCACACTTCAATTGATAATAAATAAAGAAAACGAGAAAAAGAGACAAAACAGTTTGTCAAAGTTAGTTTGGTCTATCAATAACCCAGATGTTTAAAGCAATGTTTAATGATTTAAACACAGAAAAATACCATTAAAGAGTTAGTTCACCCAAATTTGAAAATTCTGTCATTAATTACTCACCCTCATGTCGTTCCAAAACCCGTAAGACCTCTGTTTATCTTCAGAACACAAATTAAGATATTTTTGATGAAATCCGCGAGCTTGCATAGACAGCAATGCAACTGAAACATTCAAGGCCCAGAAAGGTAGCAGGGACATTGTTAAAATAGTCCACGTGACAACAGTTGTTCAACCTTAATTTTATGAGGCCACACAACATTGTGGTACTCATGAATGTGCAGACTAACACGGAAAATGGTTGAATAAAGTTGTTACTTTTGTTTTCTTTGCACACAAAAAGTATTGTTGTAGCTTCATAATATTACAGTTGAACCACTGACGTCACATGGACCACGTTCACAATGTCCTTATTGCCTTTCTGGGCCTTAAACATGGTAGTTGCGTTGCTGTCTATGCAGGGTCAGAAAGCCTTTGGATTTCATCAAAAATATCCTTATTTGTGTTCTGAAGATAGACGAAGGTCTTATAATTTGGAACAAATAATAAAGAAATGGAAGTATCCATTTTGCAATATTAGTTTTAGTTAGCTCTATATTAAAGGAATAGTTCACTCAAAATGAATACCCATGGCCCCCGACAATATGGAGGTATTATGAAACAAAATGATCAGTCTGTGCAAGAAACTTCAAATTATTTACAAAATGTCCAGTTCAAATTGAATCATATTTTCAAACTGGTTCTTTTTGGTGAACTGGATAAATCGGTTATTTGAACCGTTGTCTCCATTGTCATGTACATATGCTTCATGGTTAACCGGAAAGGTGGAGGCTTTTCTCATGCGGTAGTCTAGACTAGCGCTTAGTTCTTGTTCCAGAAGGGAATCTCCAGAACTGGCATGACTGAAGCAGCAGAATCCAGCACCACGTTCTCATAATGAGTTCCCAGGAGATGAAGAGCACATACTTTCCACATACACTCACCTACAGCTGAAGAACTTCCCTTTTTGCGTTTGAATCAAACACTAGGCATCAAAACACTTTTTAAGAATCTCTCATTTTAAAGTATAAAACTGTATCAGTTGTATCTCTAGTGTCTGTTTCAGGAGATACTGTAGATAATGTAAAAATGAAGGTGTCATGTAAAGGATTATCCAGTTCTTCCAAGAGATGACAAACTGTTTTTTTTGTTTTTTTTTTTTTGCAAAATGGTGACCTCATGAGGTCAATGTCAATATATGGGAGGGGATCCTAAATAGTGCAGTCCAGCCCTTGCACCAGGCCTCCTCTGAGCCTCGCTGAAGGGTTTCCCCCTCTCTCCAAGACTTAGAATCACACAGCCAAAGCACAGACGAAACAAGACCTGTTGGGCAGCCGCCAAACACAGCAAACCACTGCAGATTCTCTACTGCTCGTGGAACACGTGACTTAATGGTTTCAAGGTTCAAATCGCATTTTTCAAACACTTCAAAAAGGAATAGTTCACCCAAAAATGAAAATTTTGTCATGTACTCACTCTCACTTCTTTTCAACCCTTTTTGATTAATGTATTTGTCATTTTTTTCAATTGGAATCACAAAATATGCCAACTGGAGCTTTCAAGTTGCAACAATTGCACAAAAGCATCATAAAAGCTGTACTTACAAGTTGTGTGCTATGCACTAAGTCTTCAGAAGTCATATTATAGCATTGTGTTTAGAGCTGCAAAACGATTAGTCGTGATTAATCGATTCAAAATAAAAGTTTGTTTTCATACTATATGTTATAAATGTATATTTATTATTTATTATAAATACACATATATGTATATATGTGACCCTGGACCACAAAACCAGTCTTAAGTCGCTGGGGTATATTTGTAGCAATAGCCAAAAATATATTGTATGGGTCAAAATTATTGATTTTTCTTTTATGCCAAAAATCATTAGGAAATTAAGTAAAGATCATGTTCCATGAAGATTTTTTGTAAAATTCCTACTATAAATATATCAAAATGTAATTTATGGTTAGTAATATGCATTGTTAAGAACCTAATTTGAAGAACTTTAAAGGTGATTTTCTCAGCATTTTGATTTTTTTGCACCCTCAGATTCCAGGTTTTCAAATAGTTGTGTCTCGGCCAAATATTGTCCTATCCTAACAAACCATACATCAATAGAAAGCTTATTTATTGAGCTTTCATATGATGTATACATCTCAGTTTTGTAAAATTTAACCTTATGACTGGTTTTGTGGTCCAGGGTCACATATTAAAGAAAAATATGTTAGATTTACATGTAAAATATTTATATTTTTAGTGTTTACATACAAATACATACAAATGTTTTTTGAATATATACATATATGTCTGTGTATTTATATGTACGTAATAATTAAACAAAGTATACACACATGTACTGTAGTATGTAAACATAATCTTTTATTTTTAATCGATTAATCGCAACTAATCACTTTGCAGCTCCAATTGTGTAAAAAATAGATATAAATGTAAGGTGTTTTTCACAAAATAAAATGTTTTTTAAAACACCTTAAATTCATATCTTTGCAATAATAACACTGACAAACATTCAACAGACATTGGAATCTGCACCTAAAGATACATGGTGATGGTTAATTTTTTTTTTAATTAAATTAAATTAAATAAATAAATAAATAAAAATTTCCATTAAAAATTTAATACTACAGCATGGTGCTAGCAACAGCATGGTCATGGGTTCGAATTCCAAGAAGGAATTGCTTTGGATAAAATACATAAACTGTAATGTAAAATTAGGTTCACTGATACTAGGGGTTGGTGATTCCATTAGTTTTGTCTGAATCTATCGATTTATATATATATATAAACATTCATATGAAATTCATACACTATTGTTTAAAAGTTTGGGGTCAGTTAGAATTTTATTTATTTATTTATTTATTTTTATGTTTTTAAAAGAAAAATGCATTAATTCAAAGCCCAGTAAAATGGCTATTATTATGGATATTATTACAATTTAATGTAATATAATTATAATTTAATTACAATTCTACTTTCATTGTACCAGTAGATTCTTCAAAAAGTCTATAAATCCCTTTAAAATCCTGAAAAACATTCTTCCCAAAGAGTTCAAAGTATCCTTTCTTGTCTTATCAAAACATAAACATCCCAAAAAAAAAACAAAAAAACTGGGTTCTTTCTTTTCAGTTTTTCGTCAGCCGTTTGTGGTTAAGATGGCGTTAGCGTGAATCGATAGGAAAACATCCAAAGCATCAAAGCAGAAACAGTCTTTAGTCATTAAAGACATCCGCCGTGTGTATATTATTGGGATGAATAACACGGGTCAAGATCATTTCTGTATAAAGTGTTTACCAGAAGTGCCTTCTATTTTTACCATTAGACTTAATTACACATAACCTCTTGCCAAGCATGAGGAACCCAAAAGAGCGGTGTGGAGTCACAATAAATCAGACTTCCTCTCTTATCATTTTGTTTTCTTTCAACAAGAGTTTGTTCTAATGATGCCGTGAAGCCATTAACTTCCTGATTTGATTAAAGAGAGTGTGGTGATTGGAAACATATATCTGGAGCAGGAGGGCATATGACACTCTCTGGACTGTGTGCGGCAGCAGCGGTTTTGTCAGCATCTGTTGGAGTCTGTTTACTCTGTTGGGAACTCTGTGGATGGCTGCGGTTGAGTCAGTGTGACTTTAGATCCAGAACCTCCGTCACGGCTATGAAGTTTAGCCTCAGTTTAGCTTCAGTTCTGCCCCACCTGACTGACCTACATTCTGACGGACCTGCTCCAAACGGACCCACACTGCGCGCCTGAAAGTTTCCCTAACACTGCAAGACACAGTGTTAGCATATGTGCTAGATTTTCCTTCACATCAGGCCCACACAACATCTAGCGATTTCCACAAAGTATGTATTTGTTAAAGGTTTTGCTAATTTGATTATTCTCCAGTTTAATACATCTTACCAGAATTTTTTACCAAAATTAACTCTAAAAAGTGAACCGTACCGAATCTGGCTGCGCATCTTAAGAAAACGTTTCCCCTCAGTTTTAGAGAAAATGATTTGTGGGGATTGATAACTACAGCTTGCTGGTTTAGTTGTCTGAGGAAACCAAAATATTTCCATTCGCATGCTCTTCAATACAGACTTTAATCTCCTGGCTGCCTGCAACACGCATGAAAACATGAAGTCAAGTTCCTTTTCGACAGATGTTGTTCTGTTTTCTCCCTCAGCTCTGCCTGAGCCAGACATACAATGGTTTTTGAGCCAGCGACTCTCTGAAGCCCACTGGAGATTCCCTGTATATTTCAGCTGAGAGGTTTTGATAGTGATCGCTAGGTACAAAATCTGTGTGCCAATAGCAATTGCCAATCATTGTCTTGTACTGGTGGAGCAAACAGGACACTATTGTTGGTGGTTTTCTGATACACTTTTTGGGTCAATGTCATGACAGACGTTTGGTCTGAATCTGTTAATATAGGGTGACCATATGTGACCCTGGACCACAGAACCAGTCATAAGGTTAAATTTGACAAAACTGAGATCTATACATCATATGTATACATCAATAAATAAGCTTTCTATTGATGTATGGTTTGTTAGGATAGGTCAATATTTGGCCGAGATACATCGATTTGAAAATCTGGAATCTGACGGTGCAAAAAAAATTGAAATACTGAGAAAATCACCTTTAAAGTTGTCCAAATTAAGTTCTTAACAATGCATATTACTAATCAAAAATTACATTTTGATATATTTATAGTAGGAATTTTACAAAAAATCTTCATGGAACATAATCTTTACTTAATTTCCTAATGATTTTAGGCATAAAAGAAAAATCAATAATTTTGACCCATACAATGTATTTTTGGCTATAGCTAGCCTACAAATATACCCCAGCGACTTAAGACTGGTTTTGTGGTCCAGGTTCACATATGTCCTCTTTTTCCTGGACATGTCCTGACTGGGATTTCTAAATTGCCTATAATGTTGCGGTTTTGGATTTGTTTTTATTTGTATTTTTTTCGTACTTGCTGAAGGTAATGACTGAAAAGTAGCTTGACCAATAGCATGGAGGCATTGTACATAATCGACCAATCGTGGCATGTGAGAAGGTGGGATCAAAGAAAGAACAATGAAAGTAATGCACATTTGCATACGGATTATGTATGAAGCCAAAACCCAGACATTTTAGGCAATATAGGGCCCGTCCAAAATAAGCCAGAGCTCTCGCTTTACAATCTTCCCCCCCCCCCCCCCCCCCCCTCATTCTTCTGTAAACACAGTGTCTCAAGAAAGACACACTAAACCACTGAAACTGACTCAAAACGATGTATGTAGTATTCATGCCAGACCAGTATGTGGTGCTGTTAGCAGATATGATCCAACATATTTATGTATACAGCTAAACACTTCTGCATGTGGACAGGGCCTTAAACATGCCAGAAAGGACGTGTCTGGTAAAAAAATGATAGATAATTTATTCAGAAATACAATAAAAAAAAGTAATTCATATTTACAGTAACTTGAATATACATATTCTATGATTAAAATAATGTTTCAATTTCCGAATTAAATTTTTTTAAATGTGCAAAATACAACTTTACGTACCGTGACTTTATTTCTCATAATTGTGATTTTATTTCTTAGCATTGGTACTTTATTTCTCGTAAAATTAAACTACATTTCAGCTTTGACTGTATTTCTTACATTTGTGACTTTATTTCTCATAAAATTCAACTTTACACCTCGGCTGTGACTTTATTTCTCATAAAATTCAACTTTACATTTCAGCTGTGACTTTATTTGTAATTGCAGCTTTACATCTCAACCACGACTTTATTTCTCGCAATTGTGAATTAATTTTTTGAAATTGCTACTTTATTTAACTTTACATCTTAATCCAATTTTATTTCTCACAGTTGTGACTTTATTTTCATAATTTCTACTTTGTTTCTTATAAAATTCAACTTTACATCTTGACTTGTTTTTTGTAATTGCTAAATATTTTTGGTAAAATGAGTCAATGTTATATCTCAACCACGACTTTATTTCTCAAACCTGTGACTTTATTTCTCATAATTGTTACGTTTCTTCCCATAATTGCAACTTTATGTCTTGTAAAATTAAATTTTACCTCTCGACTGTGATTTTGTTTCTCGCAATTGTGACTTTATTTCCCATAGTTGCTACTTTATTTCTCATAAAATTCGACATTACATCAGCTTTGACTTTATTTCTCACAATTTTTACTTTATTTCTTTTGTAAAATTCTACTTTACATCTCAACCGTGACTTTATTTCTCAAAATTACAACTGTATTTCTCATAATACTGACTTGATTTTTTGTAAAAATCCAACTTTACATTTCAGCTTTGACTTTATTACTCACAATTGTGACTTTATTTGTCATAGAATTAAACTTTACATCTTTTAATCCATTTTTTTTATATGTGTGTGGATGGAGAGTGTAAGTAGAGTGTAAAAAGGCCACATTGCACTAATTTCATTCCCTTGTTTAAGTTAAATCTGGCCACAATTTAACTTAAATTGTAGGAAAAAAATTTGATCTATTACATAGATACTACATATTATGAATATGAAACTACAATTCCACTGATATGTGGAAGATTAAGTGTTTGTAATTGTAAATGTGTAATGAGTGACACAACAAAACCAGAATGTTTATATTATAATCAACAAATTTCTAAACACAGTGTAAATACAACATTTATTGTGCCCTGTAGAACGTGACAAGATTGTAAACAATTGCGTGAGTGGCAGTTTGAAAGATTATAGTGAAATGGGAGCGTTCTAATATTGTCATATTGTACATTCTGTGTACAATTTATTCAGGATTTGAATAGGTTTTCTCTTCAATGCTGCTGCTTTTCCACACTTCACTGCATAAGCCTGCAACTCCAACAGTTTTGTCCATCTTGTTTTGATTGACACGATATATTCAGCCCTGATCACTGGCGGTTTTTGATTGGCCGATGCATTGCTAGTGAACACACACCACAACGCAATAATGTGCAGCATGCATTTCGATTTTAAAACGTAGCCTGTTTTTCACCATGTGCAGGTGTTAACGCAGAAGAATGCGTGGTGTTTCCTGGCCTCTGATTATTTGCACCACAAGGACTTGGCTACGCTAAAAACACACTAACACTTTGGCCTTCGTCAGATGTCTCACGTTTCTCATCTTTCCCACTGCAGGCCATTGATATAAGGTCTCAGAGGTGTAGTAATAAGTACATGTCACCACTTTGAAGCCAATAATTTGAACCCTGACCTCACACGTGTTTAGACATACGTTTGCACATATGCATCCTGGGCTACGATCGTACATTTGTGCGTGTGCATAAATCACAAAGAAAGCAAGCAATTGGCTCTGGCCCAAAACATGAAGTCAGCCACTGTATGGAAGATCAATCTATCGTTGGAATGATTCAGGGCGAGAATATAAAGCTGGATTTATGGCCGCAAACCGTTTGGAGTTGTCCATGTTAGCGCTGAACTATATCACTAATGACTAATAGTCACCGCAAGCTTTTACCGAGTGCAATTTCATCATATGGCGTGCGATGCAAAGCATCATAACCATCCTCTGTAGTGTCGTAACGATTCGCCACGGCTCATCCTTCAACAGTTTAATGCTTCTGCAGATCTCCAGCGATTTGTGTTTACTTGGAATTGGAACAAATTAGTCAGATGTCTTTCTTATTGCTGATTGCTTTGTTTTTCCATTTTATTAAGTGTGCCAAAGCATAATCATTCACAAAAACAGTTTAAGAAATATGGCTAATGCTTCTTGATCACTTCTCAAAAGAATCACTGAAGAGGCGTTTAAATGTGGCTTATGAAGTGAAGCTGTGTGTTTAAATGTTTACTGAGTGGTTTTTAAAATAATCCTTTAAAATAGATGTATCTTGCCAGATTCAATTATTATAATTGTGACTATTTCTTGTAATTGCTACTTTATTTCCGGTAAAGTCTAACTTTTTAATTTGAACACAAATTTGTTTCTCATAGTTGTGACTTTATTTCTCGTAATTGCTACTTACAGTATTTCTTGTAAAATTAGTTATATCTCAAGCACAACTTTATTTCTCACACCTGATTTTTCATTATCGTTACTTTATTTGACTGTAACTGAAACTTTATTTCTTGTAAAGTTCAACTTTACATCTAGACTGTGACATTATTTTTTGCAATTGTGACTTAATCTCCCATAATTGCTACTTTATTTTGCATAAAATTCAACATTACATCTTAACCCAACTTTATTTCTCACAGTTGTGACTTTATTGATCATAATTGCTACTTTGTTTCTCATAGAATTCAACTTTACATCAGCTTTGACTTTATTTCTCAAACCTGTGACTTTATTTCTCATAATTCCTCTTTAATTTCTCGTTGAATTCAACTTTACATTTCAGCTTTGACTTTATTTCTCACAGTTGTGACTTTTTTCTTGTAAATTGCTACTTATATATTGTAAAATTAATTAACGTTCTACATTATTTCAACCGCGACTCTGTGTCTCAAACCTGTGACTTTATTTCTAATAATTGTTACTTTATTTCATATAATTACAACTTTATTTTCTTATAAAATGTAGTTTTACATCATGGCCGTGACTTTATTTCTCGCAATTACTATTTTATTTCTCATAAAATTCAAATTTACATCCTGACCCAACTTTATTTCCCACAGTTGTGACTTTATTTATCATAATTGCTACTTTATTTCTCATAAAATTCAACCTTTACATTTCAGCTGTGACATTAATACTCTCAACTGTGATTTTTTTTTTTTTTTTTTTTTTTGGAATTGCTTGTTATTTCTTGTAAAATTAATTACCATTATCTCAACTACGACTTTATTTCGCGAACCTGTGAATTTATTTCTGATAATTGTTACATTATTTCCCGTAATTGCATCTTTATTTGTTGTAAAATTCAACTTTACATCTCAACCACAACTTTATTTCTCACAAATGTGACTTTATTTCTCAAAATTTCCTTTCCTTCCTTTCCTTCTATTTCTTGTAAAAATTAATTAACGTTATATCTTAACCGCAACTTCATTTCTCAAACCTGTGACTTTATTTCTCATAATTGTTACTTTATTTCTCTTGACTGCGCATATGCGTAACTTTATTTACAACTTTACATCTCGAACACGACTTTTGTGTCTTGCTACTTTATTTCTCATGAAATTCAACTTATTTCTCACAGTTGTGACTTTATTTTTTAGAATTGCTACTTTACCTCTTAGCTGTGACTATTTCTCACCTGTGACTTTATATCTTCTAAAAATCCACCTAACATCTAAGATGTGAATTTATTTCTCACAATTGACTACATTTCTTGTAATTGCTACGTCATTTGTCATTCAAAATTGTGACTTTATTTTCCATAGTTGCTACTTTATGTATCATTAAATTCAACTTTGTCAACTCGACTGTAACTTTTAGTCCTAACAATTGTGACTTACTGTATACTTCATAATTGTGACCTTTTTTGTTTTAAGACATTTTGTTTACATCACACACTATGCACAGTAACACATAACACATAAATTCAAATTAGAGTTTTAGAGAACTTTGATGATTTGTTTACTTAAAGTAGTATGCCTGGTTGAATCAGTGCCCCCTTGATTTACCAACTAGCTGTGACCGGGCAGAGGCAGTACCATAATAACAGGACACAAGCGCTTTGCACACGGTTCGGCTGATTGCGTAATGATGAGCTCCTGCTGAATTTACTGCATCCAGAAACTGCTCCTAATGGAAATTTAATGGGCACCAGTTATAAAGCTGTCTCGTTAGGAAACAGGGAGGTTAAATCAAAACCCAATCAGACAAGAAGGGAAGTCTGAATAAGTCAAAGCTTACGGGAAAAAAGTTCTTCGTCATCAGTTTCCCCCAAAAAGCACAACCAGTCTGTCATATCCGGTGGGGGATAGAAGCCACATTATTTCTCTGTGGAAACATTTGCAGAGTGTTTCTACTTTGTGGTTTAACAAAAGAAATATACCTGACTTTAACAGCACCGATAACTGTGCCAAACTTCGTTTCGCTGGATTAAGAAATGTGTTGAGTGCACTAAAAGTTCCCTTGCTTGTTGTGGAGAGCAGGACCTTGATAGAAGGCCTGTAGGCCTATGAAAATAAATGTAGCACGTTGACAGACAGGCCCAAATTTTGGCTGACCCAGTTCTAGGGGAAATTTCAAATGTAAATGAAACAAATGAGGGGTGCAGAGGAAAAGACCATGAGGAGTTAGAAAGAGAAAACAGAATGCTGCCAAGCTCTGGCGCATGAAATCTGGGATGGGGTGCTGGTAAATAATAGTTACGCATATGGACAGAGAGTATAAAAGCCTTGAGAAACAAACAGGGGATCCCCAAATGTTGAACTGGCCATGATTGAGGGATTAAAAAGGGGTTCAGAATCCAGATTTTAACCTCTACTTCCACCAGCAACCTAAGAACATAAGATTCTTTAGGGTCTTAATGAAAAGTTTATAATATACTTTGGCTAAAAATCTCAATAGTAGAGTAATAAAACACCCTTTTACCTTGTCAAAATCCGCTCTGCAAAAAAATCAACTAATTTTATTGCATGGTCCCTTTAAATGCAAATGAGCTCTGCTCGCCCCGCCCCTCTCTGATGTGGGATTATGAGCCGTAATGTTTACTTTATCTGCATTTAGCTGCATTTAGCTGCATTTAGCTGCATTTAGCGGCGAAACCTGCCAACAAGCACTGTATTAAAGAAAGGCCATTTGCAAAGATGCATAAAAAACCCTCACTTCTGCTGTGGGTGAAGCTGCACAAACAACGATTCTCACAAACTAGACATAGTCATATGTAGATCAGGATCGGCGCTTTTCTTTTATAAAACGAAAGTAACGTTATACTCTGCATCTTCAGCGGCTCAGATGTTGGGAGTAAATGATGACTGCTATGTTCCTTATTACATCCAACAACAATCGCTCAATCAGAGACACTCTTGTCTTCCCCTTCACCTGAGTCACACAATGGCGATCGGAGTCGGACTATTTCAGCTCGGTAAGGGCGGGTCTAAGGTAAGGCGCTCATGTCAATCAACTATCATGGGAGCGGCATTTGTCGGTGTGCCGTCACACAGACAAGAAGCTGAGAATGACCTGATGACCTTTAAAAAGGGGATATTACTTTTAAAGATTAAAAAATACCACTGGGCGGATTTTTATCATTGTAGGGTGTTCAAACAACATGTAAAAGTGAGCTTTGCATCCGACGACTCCTTTAAAAAAAGTTATTTGATTAAACTAACTGCAGTAATATACTGAGTTGATACTCAAGAATTTGGTGACATTTGTTGACAATAGCATTGCAGAAGTTGTACACTTCACCTTTAAATGTCCTATTCAAACATCTTTTAGATGCGAATCAGCTTGGTTTAGCTCCCATTAGCCCCAGCTTGTCCTGTGCTCTCATTCAGAGCCGGTGTGCTGGAGCGATCCTGTCTGGAGATTTCTGGAATGTTCTGGTCCGTGAAGCATATGAAGAGTAGCTCATTATATCTCTCACCTGTCTCTCAACAGCTCTCTCACTGAACGGCCTGGCTGTCTGTCTGCAGGGTCGATCGGGTCTTTACAAACAATCTGTGATGTGCTTTGTTGCAAAATGTGCCGGGATGGTTAAGCGACTGTGTGCAGGGTCTTCCTACAGTTTGGTAGATTGTATGTACCTATAAACCAACACTGTATATTTTATTATTGACTTTCAGGCCACATCATTTTTAATGCATAGCTGTACCCAAAAATGCAAAAATCAACATCGGCAGGTATGTGAATCAATGACCGAGAGCACAATATGTTTTAGTGCAATTATTAAAACATAAAACCTGCATTGTAATTATAAAAATGTATATTCTGAAGCGCTGCATGTTTCAGAGCAAAGCGCAAAGTAGAGCATTGCGATTGTTTGCATTTAAAAAATGCAATATGCTCCAAACATTTTCACAAGTTTGTAATATTAGCTTGGAAGTTTGTAATAATATTAGTATTGAAATTGCACTGTTGTAAAATATTATTATTATTATTATTATTATTATTAATAATTACTATTATACAAATTAAAATTATTATTAAATACTTTACATTTCAGTATATTTATTTATATTTTCTTATTGATTTGTTTAATTTTTATAATTTAAATAATAGTAATAATTATAATAATAATTATTGTTATTATAGAAATTAAAATTGTTATTAAATACTTTACATTTCAGTATATTTATTTATATTTTAATAAAATTAATACATTTATTATTGATTTGTTTAATTATTCATAATCATGTCACACCCCCGGACTTTCTTGTTGGTTTTTCCCATTTTCCCCCGCAGTTTTGAGTGTTTTGGTTTCTCCCTCATTGTTGTCAGCTGGATGTTTGTAATGAGTCTGTCTATTTAATGTGTGTGTTTTCCCCTGCATTCTGTCGGTCTTTAATGTTACCACTCCGTGTTCCTGTGTCTGCCTGTTTCCCATTGGATTTATTAAATGTACGTCTTTTTATTACATCGTTGTTCGTGTGTTCCTGCCTGACCGTGACAAATATATTTAAATAATAATAATAATAATAATAATAATAGTTATAATGCTGCTACTAAAAATAATATAATTATTGTAAAATTTAAAATGATTATAAAATACTTTACATTATTATTATTATTATTATATTGTTTTATATTTATAATTTATTTAAATAATAATAGCAATGATAATAATAAAAATGAATAATAATAATTGTTCCATATTTTTCTTTTTTAATGTGTAAAGCCATTAAATCTCTGACAAGACTAAAAAATTTTGATATTTGTTCCTTTTTTCAGCAAACCTGCTCAGTCCAAAATCCACCAAACTGTAGGATTGACCCTGCATGTCATTCCGGTAGTCTTGCAAATGTGTGCGAGTAGAAAAAAAAACTCATGTGGAATGTTGTCACTGACATGTTTTGAGTAATTAGCCTTGATTGATAAAAGATGAAGAGTCAGTCCAGCAGGCAGCCACACACACCAGACGGCTGCACCTGGGAATCTTGGCCTGCGTGTGGTGCATTCATAACTCCTCATTCTCCCATGTGGAGACGCAGTAGACAGAGTTCATCCTGGTCACCGCTCTGCTCTCCTTCGGTCTCTCTCTCTCTTTTTCTCGCTATGGGAATCTGGCAGCAGTTGTCCTGTAGGCCCTGCTCCAGCTAAGAGGAATCGTTTCAGGTACAATCCGGAGCTGTAAGCTGCAGATGGTGCCAGGAAACAGTAAGGTTTTTGCAGTGTTGCTAAATGGGTTTTAGTGTCACAGTTGGGTCAGGAGATACAAATGATCTTTTTTCAGTTGTCATCATGTGCACAACAAAACCCTTTTTTAGCTTTGGATGAACTGAGACAGTATGAGGAGGAGCAGATGGGCCTTTCATAGAAAAATTGAGAAATTGTAACTCTCAATAAGTCTTGAATTTCAGACTTATTAAAATCCCCTTTTTAAAATCAGGTCATTCTCAGCTTCTTGTCGGTGTGACGGCACACCGACAGAGGCCACTCCCACGATAGTTGATTGACACGAGCGACTTACCTTAGACCCGCCCGCACCAAGCTCTCCGACTCCGATTGCCATTGTGTCGACTCAGATTGAGCGATTGAGGTGTTCTGTTGTTGGATGTAATAATGAGCATAGCAGTAGTCATTTACTCCTGACATCTGAGCCGCTGAAGACACAGAATTAATTTAATTTAAAATACTTTAAAATCATAACCTCGACTGGAATAGACCTCTTCTGTGATGAATATGTATACATTTTTATAGGGATAAAGTTGCACCGCCTTGACATTTTTGTTATTATAAAAAAGCAGAGATTTCTTGTATGAGATTTTGAGTAAATTAGTAATATCTTAAACAGTTTTCTTAAAGCATTAATCCTTTTTTTATTTGTCTGCTAAATCAGAAGTGATATGCTTGAAATAATACGAATGAATTAACGTTTAATAATATCCTATTTATTATTTATTTATTACTGTTTAAAAATAGGAAAATAGATGTTTTATTATTAAAATAGTTTCTGTTTTGCATTTTATCTGTTAAAATGATGGATTTCATAAAAAATGTGGAGATTAGCCGAAAAAAGTTAATGCAACTTCTTATTTGTGTAAGATAAACAAAGCTGCTTGGTTAATATTTTTAATATTTTAAAATAGTATTGCAACCATATGTCACAATAATAACCTATTTCCATATATTGTTCTTCTAAATACTTTCCACCATTTCTGTAATAATTACAGCGAAGTGCAACAGTTAACGCATAATGTTCGGCAGTAGTCAAAAAGGATTTAAATGTGAATTTTAAATCCATTTCTTTTTGTAAATAGATGTGGATTCGGACAGCAATTACCACTCAACCTTGGTCTGTTGTCAAAAAACAGAAGGTAATTCTACTACGTTTTTTGTGCGGGGGTGGGTGGTGTTAGAAAAACACCAGCATTCTGGATTCGGACGGCAATAAAATCACTGACTAACTCCTGTAAATGTTGAAAATCGCTTACATCACTATGAGCAACAATTACCGTCCGAATCAGGCTTAAAGGAGAAGTTCACTTCCAGAACAAATACAGTACAGTACAGATAATGTACTCACCCCCTTGTCATCCAAGATGTCCGTGTCTTTCTTTCTTCAGTCGTAAAGAAATTATGTTTTTTGAGGAAAGCATTTCAAGATTTCTCTCCATATAGTGGACTTCTATGGTGCCCACGAGTTTGAACTTTCAAAATGCAGTTTAAATGCAATTTATATACTTTTTAACTATAAATGCTGGTCTTGTCTAGCTCTGTGTGAACTCTGTGTATTCCGATTCAAGACAGTTAGGGTAGGTCAAAAAACTCCCATGTCATTTTCTCCTTCAACTTCAAAATCACCCTACATCGCTGTTTTACCTTTTTTTTGTAAAGGACGTTTGATCTTCTTTGCACATTTACTTTGTAAACACTTGTTCGGTACTTCTGCAGCTATGTAGGACCATTTTAAAGCTGGAGGAGAAAATTAGATAAGAAATTACAATAACTGTCTTGAACTGGAATACACAGAGTACAGGCTGAGCTAGACAAGACAAGCATTTGAGGTTAAAAAGTATATAAATTGTCTTTTTTTTTTTTTTTTTTAGAAAATAACTGTTTCGCAAGATAAGACCCTTATTCATTGGCTGGGATCATTTAGAGCCCTTTGAAGCTGCATTTAAACTGCATTTTGGAAGTTCAAACTCGGGGGCACCATAGAAGTCCATTATATGGAGAGAAATCCTGAAATGTTTTCCTGAAAAAAACATAATTTCTTTGTGACAGAAGAAAAAAAGACATGAACATCTTGGATGACAAGGGGGTGAGTAAATCATCTGTAAATTTTTGTTCTGGAAGTGTCCCAGACACTCTCTTTTGTCATCAACTCACTGACTTTTGGGGTATTATTTGAGTATTTTGATACTATTGTGTCAGATTTGATTGCTGATCTGAAATTGTACAAAGAAATTGCAGAGTAAAAATCGTACGTGTTGGTGAGTGTGTGGAGACAGTTTGGACTCAATATTAAAGCCCGTGGCCGTGTATACACATGTAGTCAGGCTTTAGGTATGCTATTTATCAAACGACCTCATTGTGTGAGTAGAGTCCAGTAGAGCTCATCTTTCTTTCAACAATCTGGAATGAAGAGAGTGTGTCAATCTCAGGTCAAACAACATTTTGATCCTCAAATGCCTCATCCAGCCATCTATCTAGCTATCTATCTACACTCTTAAAAATAAAGGTGCTATAAAAGGTTCTTCAAGTAATGCCATAGAGAAACCATTTTTGGTTCCAGAAAGAACCATTCAGTCAAAGGTTTTTTATAGAACCATTTCTTGCTTACATTTTTATCATCTGAAGAACCTTATTTGCCACAAAGAACCTTTTGTAAAATAGAAAGTTTCTTCAGATGTTAAAGGTTCTTTATGGAACCATTTAGACAAAAAGGTTCTTCTAATCTATGGCATCGTGAAGCACCTTTATTTTTAAGAGCATATCTAGCCAAGAAATCTTTCTTCAGCTGAACTATGGCTCAGAAGGTCACATTGACCTTCACCTCTTATTGCTTGTATCTTTGTCAGAGCTTTCGGTTTTATTTCTTCCCCCAGTCTTTTCTGTCAAATGGAAGCTCTGTGATTTTAGTGGCCTCCTATGGAGTTCCCTGAGCTCTTGTTATGACCCGCTTTATGTGTCCTGCTACAAATGGAAGTCGTGTTACGCTTGGGTGGATCAGGCTGCTCAGATGTTTTCCCCACTGCACTGCCACACAGGCTGAGATTTCACTCTTCAAGAGCAATATTTAAACTGCTCTATGTGTGCGCGTGAAGCTGTTTGTTATGATTCCTGCCTGTCCACGGAGTCGCTCAGCTTGAACATATGCTGCCTTCCCCTCCTCGGAAGTTCTGACTTTTAAAGTTTGGAAATCGTAATTGGGATGTACATTCAAGTCATTTCAGTCAGAATCAAATGGATGAGTGGGGAATGTCACTTGACCAAGATACCTGGTATACCTGTCACCGAATAGCTTGTAAAATGTATAGAAACTAAGCCATTATAACTTAGAATCAGAAATAAGCTCCACTCCATTGGTTACTGTTGTTAACTCAGTCAAGTTTTAAAGAGCTATGTAGTTATGTTGGAATTTAATGCAACTTGAACACATTAACCTATAAATCTGGTTTTGTGTTGGTGTGTTTGTGTATTTCTGGGTTCATGTGAAGACTCAAAGTGTAGCAGTTCAGTTGTTTGTTTGAGAACGGTTCACCTGTTACAGCTTATATCTTCCAGGGAGCATGAGTTGATGTGTGTGTGTATGATAGAATAACTCTTTGCAGCAGAGATGGATCAGACAGCTCCAGATGGATCTCATTGACACTCTTCACTTTGATCAGAGCGAAATCCTGCTCTTCACATATAGAGGACTGTATCTGTTTGTACTCTGATTGCTTTAAACTTTGGACACATATGTGAGGGTTCATTGGTGTGTGAAGCGCTTTCTTTATAGTTCAGGCTCTGTCACGACACTTCCCTCACCAGAAGACCTCCCCTGAGTCGCTAAGGAGAGCCAATGATGTTTTATGAAGACAATGGAAACACTGACCACACTGCTGTATCACTGCTGCGCACATGCAAAGACACACACATGCTCATTCACATCAGTGGAAAATAAGAATTTTGCTTCATTGTGGCGTGTCAAGTGAAAATCAATCATTTTCAAAGCACACAATTTTGCTCAATGAATATTAAATACTAAAAACTTAAAAGTGTTTTTTGTGTATTAAAACAACTATCCAGTGGTGAGGAGGGCCAGAGGTTGAATTCATATTACAGTCGTGGCCAAAAGTTTTGAGAATGACACAAATATTAGTTTTCACAAAGTTTGCTGCTAAACTGCTTTTAGATCTTTGTTTCAGTTGTTTCTGTGATGTACTGAAATATAATTACAAGCACTTGATACGTTTCAAAGGCTTTTATCGACAATTACATGACATTTATGCAAAGAGTCAGTATTTGCAGTGTTTGCCCTTCTTTTTCAGGACCTCTGCAATTCGACTGGGCATGCTCTCAATCAACTTCTGGGCCAAATCCTGACTGATAGCAACCCATTCTATCATAATCACTTCTTGGAGTTTGTCAGAATTAGTGGGTTTTTGTTTGTCCACCCGCCTCTTGAGGATTGACCACAAGTTCTCAATGGGATTAAGATCTGGGGAGTTTCCAGGCCATGGACCCAAAATTTCAACGTTTTGGTCCCCGAGCCACTTAGTTATCACTTTTGCCTTATGGCACAGTGCTCCATCGTGCTGGAAAATGCATTGTTCTTCACCAAACTGTTGTTGGATTTTTGGAAGAAGTTGCTGTTGGAGGGTGTTTTGGTACCATTCTTTATTCATGGCTGTGTTTTTAGGCAAAATTGTGAGTGAGCCCACTCCCTTGGATGAGAAGCAACCCCACACATGAATGGTCTCAGGATGCTTTACTGTTGGCATGACACAGGACTGATGGTAGCGCTCACCTTTTCTTCTCCGGACAAGCCTTTTTCCAGATGCCCCAAACGATCGGAAAGAGGCTTCATCGGAGAATATGACTTTGCCCCAGTCCTCAGCAGTCCATTCGCCATACTTTTTGCAGAAGATCAATCTGTCCCTAATGTTTTTTTTTTGTTTTTTTTTGGAGAGAAGTGGCTTCTTTGCTGCCCTTCTTGACACCAGGCCATCTTCCAAAAGTCTTGGCCTCACTGTGCGTGCAGATGCACTCACACCTGCCTGCTGCCATTCCTGAGCAAGCTCTGCACTGGTGGCACTCCGATCCCGCAGCTGAATCCTCTTTAGGAGACGATCCTGGCACTTGCTGGACTTTCTTGGACGCCCTGAAGCCTTCTTAACAAGAATTGAACCTTATTCCTTGAAGTTCTTGATGATCCTATAAATTGTTGATTTAGGTGCAATCTTAGTAGCCACAATATCCTTGCCTGTGAAGCCATTTTTATGCAACGCAATGATGGCTGCACACGTTTCTTTGCAGGTCACCATGGTTAACAGTGGAAGAACAATGATTTCAAGCATCACCCTCCTTTTAACATGTAAAGTCTTCCATTCTAACCCAATCAGCCTAACATAATGATCTCCAGCTTTGTGCTCGTCAACATTCTCACCTGAGTTAACAAGACGATTACTGAAATGATTTCAGCAGGTCCTTTAATGACAGCAATGAAATGCAGTGGAAAGTTTTTTTCGGGATTAAGTTAATTTTCATGGCAAAGAAGGACCATGCAATTCATCTGATCACTCTTCATAACATTCTGGAGTATATGCAAATTGCTATTATAAAAACTTAAGCAGCAGCTTTTCCAATTTCCAATATTTATGTAATTCTCAAAACTTTTGGCCACGACTGTAGATACTGTATTTATATATTTTTTTCTTTGTCTTTCAGCTCTTGGACAAATCATGCTGTATGTGGATGGGATGAATGGGCTTATCGGACACAATGAAACAGTACAGTGGCTTTACACACTCGTCGGATCAAAGGTAAAGGACATTTCACTATAAAAAATTATCAATGAGTGTGTGTATGTCACTTTGGATCAAGTGATACATGTTATATCGGTACAATATCGGTTATCGGTTATTTATTTATTTCCTTTATTTATTTGTAAGGGTTGACATTGTACAGCCAAACCTAATATTCAATAAAAAAACAAACAAACAAAAAAAAAAAAAAACACACACAAGCAAAACATGGTCAGGTCAAAGTGTCTGAATAATTTTTGGACTTAATTTTTTATAAATTTTACTGGTAGTCCACTGTATGAAGAATTTTTGAGTATAATATGTCACAGTTTACTTTATTTTGCTATCCTCTCTTACATAAATGAACTATAGTGTTCTGCACTAAAATATCAAAAATTATAGCTTTTTTTTTTGGTTTGACCAAATATATATATATATCACTCGATATTAAATATTTAATTGTGCTCACATAAAGTTAATCTTTAAACTAAGAATTTAACTAATAATACAAACGTACAAATAATATTTAAACTAATAGTTTAATAACACTGTTAGGTGTATTTTTTTCAAGAAAATCGCAAAAGGAATGTCATTTTTTCACATTTTGATTTGGTATCAGCCAAAATTTCAATCATATCAGTTTATCCTTACTCATAAGATACTTGATGCATATAATATAATAGCATGGATTATATAAATAAATGTAAAATAAAAATAAAATGCAAAAAACACAATTTTGACACACTATTCAGTTGTTATTCATATAGTTTTGCATATTACTGAGTAAATGCACTTCATTGTAATTTTAAAGGGTTAGTTCATTCAAAAATTAACATTCTGTTAAATAATTACTCACCCTCATGTCGTTCCAAACCCATAAAACCTTTGTTCAACTCTGGAACACAAGTTATAAACAGATATTTTTGATGAAATCCAAGAGCTTTCTGACCCTGCATAGACACCAACCCAACTGAAATATTTTTTGCCCCAGAAAAGTACTAAAGACATTGTTAAAATAGTCCATGTGACACCAGTGGTTCAACCATAATATTATGAAGCTATTAGAATACTTTTGTGTGCAAAGAAAACAAAAATAGCAACTGTATTCAACAAATTCTTCTCTTCCTCATGCATGTGCTGTTGCTGATGTAGAACGTCCATCTCTTTTAGTTTATCGTCTGTATATTCTGGTTCAAATAAGTAGGGCTGTGCAAAAAATAGCAAGTCATCCTTTGTCAAAATCTTCAGACATGTTTATGAAGACTGTTTTATGTAAAGTGTGTCTTCTTCTGCTTGTAAACCAAGCACAGCACACAGCAGAATGCTGTCTCCTCTGTCAGCAGCATTACACGGATGAGGAAGAGAAGACATTATCGAATAAAGATGTTATATTTGTTTTCTTTGTGCTCAAAAAGTATTCTCGTATGGTTGAACCACTGGACTATTTTAATAATGTTCTTACTACCTTTCTGGGCCTTGAACGTGTCAGTTGCATTGTTGTCTATGCAGGGTCAGAAAGCTTGGATCTTATCAAAAATATCTTCATTTGTGTTCCAAAGATGAGCAAAGGTCTTATGGATTTGGAACAACATGGGGTTAGGTAATTAATGACAGAATTTTCATTTTTGGGTGAAGCAAAAGTAGATGAGAAACTTGCTTTGATTGTCCAGATCTATTATTTTGTTCCGTGGTAATGAATTCAATAAGGTCTGAAATGTACTTTTTCTCGTATTTATGTTCTTTTTAGCCAATGTTTGCAAATGTTTTAAGTTAGGGCAGCTTCCAGGTGTGCCAACTTGAACAATACTCATAGGGTGGCGTAGTTTTGCCCGCAGCGTTCATGACTGACTTTCCTGTTTTTTTTTTCCCAGTATTTATATTCTTTTAAGCCAATGTTTGTAAAGCATGCTTTAGCTCAGCAGGGCAGCTTCCAGGTGTGCCAGCACACAGAGTGTGGCACGGTTTCTCACGGCACAATCCAGGGTTCTGGACTGATTTCCTCTCTCAATCCTGTCCAGCCCTCTAGTGGCAATATGAGCGCTTATGATGAGACACATGAATGCGTGTATGTATGTGTGCTAGAGGTTGGATGTGAATCACCATATCAACAGACATTTTTATGCAGGTCTATGCTGGTGTTTGCAGTGTTTGAATGCACTTCCTCTTCTCTCTTTTTCTGTTATATGGCACATTTGGAAGGCACAGTATGGTTACTTTATTAAACACAGATCTATTTCTCAACTGCATACACACGTTCACATTCCTGACCATGTATTTTTTGCTCCTCTTTTCACTTTTTTTTAGTTTTTTGGACTGTTGGATTTTCATGGCTCATCTCTTTTTCAGAGTTTCTTTATTAGTTAAATACAATGTCTCAATATCTCCATGTCTAATGCAGCTGAATGCACTTACGAAATCATATCTAATTTGTAAAAGCAAAAATATATTTTTAAATATATAATTTATTTTTTTGTTTTCCTGTAAAAATATCTAAACTTCGTAATTGCAAGATGAGAAGACAAATTGTATGCACTAAAACAGAAAATTATTGTTAATTCAGTTTATTTTTTAACCCTTTAAGTTTTGTTAGATTTATGCTTAAAGCACAAAAAATAAATAAATAAATACTACTATTACTACTAATAATAATATTAATAATAATAATTCAATTCAAAACGAACTACAAAAAAATGTCAGTAGGATATGAAAAATGTATGTGGCTAAAAGTGTTTTGTTTTTAACCCTTCAGCAATTTTTTATTTTATTGTTTTTTTCTTTTTTAGCATGAAAAACACAAAATTTGTTAGATTTATGCTTGAAGCACAAAAAAAAACTAAATAAACAAAACAAGAACAAACTAAACAAATAAACAAAATTAAATGAACAAACAAAACAACATTGTCAGTGGGGTAAGGAAAATAAACATGGATAAAAGTTTATTTAGCTAATTGTTTTTATTTAACATTGATTGACCACACAAAATTGTGTTCGATTTATGCTTAAAGCACAAAAAAAAAGAACAACAAACAAGAAAACAAGACAAAATTGTCAGTGGGGTAAGAAAAATGAACGTGACTAAATGTTTTTTTTTTTTGTTTTGTTTAGTTTTTAGCCCTTTAGCTTTTTAAATATTTTTTTTAGCATGGACCACACACGTTTAGTTAGATTTATGGTTAAAGCACAAAAAAATGAAAAACAAAAAAAAAACAGCAAAAAATTGTTTTTGGTTGTTTGTTTTTTGTGTGTTTAGTCCATGCTAAAAAAATTGCTAAAAGGTTAAAAACATTTAAAACACCACGTTCATTTTTCATATCCCACTGACATTTTTTATTTTATTTTGTAGTTTGTTTTTTATCTTATTATTATTATTATTGCTTTTAAAACAACAACAACACAAACAAACATAAAAACAAACAAACAAAATGTCGGTGTGGTAAGAAAAATAAATCAACAATGATAAATGTGGGGGGGTTTTTTCAAATCTTTTTTAGCTAATATTTTTTTTTTAATGGACCACACAAAATTTGTTATATCTATGCTTGAAGTACAACAAATAAAATAAACAAAAACAAGAACAAACAAACAAACAAAAAACAAAACAATGAACAACAAAACAAAATAGTCAGTGGGATAAGGAAAATAAACATTGGCAAATGTGTTTCGTTTTTTTAGCATGGACCAAACTAAATTTTGTTAACAAAACAAACAAAAACAACAGCAACAACAACAACAAAACAATGAACAACAAAGCAATTGTTAGTGGGGTCAGAGAAATAAACATGTCTAAATGTCTTTTGTTTTGTTTTTAACCCTTTAGCAATTGTTTTTATTTTTTAGCATGGACCACACAAAATTTGTTAGATTTATGCTTGAATCACAAAAAAATAAATAAATAAATAAACAAAACAAGGAAAAAAAAAAAAAAAAAACCCAAACAAACAAAAAAGAAAAAACATGAACAACAAAACAAAATTGTCAGTGGGGTAAGGAAAATGAACATGGATAAATGTGTTTTGTTTTTTAGCATGGACCAAACTAAATTTTGTTAACAAAACAAACAAAAACAACAAAAGCAAAAAACAACAAACAACAAAACAAAATACAATTGTTAGTGGAGGTCAGAGAAATAAACATGGCTAAATTTGTTTTGTTTTGTTTTTAACCCTTTAGCCAATTGTTTTTATTTTTTAGCACGTGTCACACTAAATTCTGTTACATTTATGCTTAAAGCACAAAATACAAAACAAACAAAACAAAACAAACAACAAGCAAGCAACAATCTACAAAACTAAATTGTCAGGGCAAAGAAAATGGCTAAATGTTTTGTTTTGTTTGCAGTGATAGTGTTTCAGTAACACCATTGTTTAATTGATGTTCATAGGAAGTGCTACAGATTTGTATATTGGGCTTAAAGTTACACAAAATACAGTATGAAATAGAAACAAGTAAGGGAGCTAAACACACACACACAAAAAAAAAAAACAGGAGAACAGAGAGCAGACAGGAAAAAGGGTTTCAACAGGCTTCTTGCAGGACATTTAAAGAAGCTCCTCATCCTGTCAGTGTGCAGTCATGTGTCAGAAGCTGTTATCAATATCCTCCATAGTATCCCATTCAGGCTTTTACACCCTTTAAATATACAGTTAATTTTGTCTAGACAGTGTAAGATCCTGTGTGAGCTGCAAAATGTCATATTATTGGGTGTAAAGGCAAATGTCAGGATTAGTGTTGTTTAAGTTGTTGTATAGAAATGAATAGTGTTTCTTTGTATGTGTACTTGTATTCAGTTCCGGTTGGTAGTTAAAACTGCTCTGAAGCTGCTGCTGGTTTTTGTGGAATACACCGAGACCAACGCACCTCTGCTCATCCAGGCCGTCAACACAGTGGACACCAAGCAAGGTAACGTACACACACACACACACACACACACACACACACACACACACACACACACACACTTATGAAATACTCTTGGAGGGTTGTTGAAATGCCGCTGGAAATCCATTTTCAACTCTCAGTCTCTGTATTTGAGTCCAAACTGAGCTCATGTCCAGAGTCTGGATGTTACAATGTGTGTGTGGGACTGAGATGATAGAAACTCTCTCCCAATGAGGTTTAAGAACCTAGAAGAGAGAAAGCAACAACTGAAGATGACAGTTAACAAACTGTTCTTGACTCTTTTTAAGATACTTTAAGGTAATTACTCATATTATCAGCCCCTGCATTGGCAG
Organism: Garra rufa; assembly: GCF_049309525.1. Taxonomy (NCBI): domain Eukaryota; kingdom Metazoa; phylum Chordata; class Actinopteri; order Cypriniformes; family Cyprinidae; genus Garra; species Garra rufa. The sequence continues at coordinate 40,067,131 of NC_133369.1, forward strand.
TGAACAGAATATGACAGCCAGCAGAGTAAATCAAGATTAATGGACTGAGCTCATGGGGGAAAAAAAAAAGTGTTGATAGGACCAGAGCTACTAAGATAGGACAGCTAGAATGAAAGTTTAATACTGTTTTAATACTGTTACATAAGAAGAGAGAATGCTGTCTCTGGTCTCCCAGTGAGAGACAGACAGACTGGCAGATGAAGCAGAACGTCTCCTGCTATTAATCTACGTAACAGACATTTTCTCCTCCAACTAATGCTGCTCATTTGTCTCTGAACCCGCCGTATTTCAAACGATTTACTCCAAATACTGTTAGAAGTTTATTAAACCACAGTTCCTTTGAATTCAGTGAATTTGATTCAATACGTCTTCAATACAACAGCTTTTGTCTGTCTTAAGTGATTTTTATAAATTAATAATTATTGACATTTGTAAATATTTGCATATGTTTTTCCTTAAAGTGCCCCATTATGCCATTTTTAAGGTTCCTACTTCCTAATATTGTTTTGGGAATCTCCTACAATAGGTTTACATGTATGCAAGGTCAGAAAACGCTTTTGTTTTCTCAAATTATGCATTTAATATCCCCTTATTTTCCAGTGATTCTCAAACGATTCGTTCGAAGCAGTTCAAAGATTCAGTTTCTCTAAACTCCTTTCCATGAGCCTACTCTTCTCTGATTGGTCTAATGGCCCAATTTGTTGTGATTGGTCTACCACATACATTTACATTTAGTCGTTTACATTTAGTCATTTAGAAGACACTTTTATCCAAAGCGACTTACAAATGAGGACAATAGAAGCAGTCAAAATCAACAAAAGAGCAATGCTATGTAAGTGCTATGACAAGTCTCAGATTAGCTTAATGCAGTATATGTAGCTAGGTTTTTTTCAATTATATAGTAAATAAAAAGAAAACGGATAGAATAGAAAAAGAATAGAGCAAGCCAGTGTTTTTTTTTTTTTTTTTTTTGCAAAATATGAACTCACAATTCTGACTTTTTTTCTCAGAATTACAATATAAACTCACAGTTCTGACTTTTCTCAGAATTGCAAAATATATACTCACAATTCTGACTTTTTTTTCCAGAATTGCACGATATAAACTTGCTAAATGCAAGTTATGAAGTCAGAAATGCGAGATATAAACTCACAATTCTGCCTTTTTTTCAGAATTGCATGATATAAACTCGCAAATGCAAGTTATGAAGTCAGAAATGTGAGATATAAACTAACAATTCTGACTTTATTTTTCTCAGGACTGCGATATTAACTCACAATTCTGACTTTTTTTCTCAGAAATGTGAGATATAAACTCACAATTGCAAGTTATAAGGTCAGAAAGACGAGATATAAACTAATTTCAGATTTTTTTTTCTCAAAATTGCATGAAATAAACACAATTCTAACTTTTTTCTCAGAATTGTATATAAATTCATAATTCTGGATTTTTTTTTCTCAGAGATATAAACTCACAATTACAAGAAATAACATCAGAATTGCAATATAATAAAAACGTAATAAAAACGTGCAATTCTGACTTTTTTTCTCGCAAATTTAAGTTTGCATGTCGCAATTCTGACTTTTTTTCTCAGAATTGTAAGAAATATATTTACAATTGCAAGTTATAAAGTCCATTTTTGAGGGAAAAAATACTGATAAGTTTTCAGAATTGCTAGAAATGATGTTTCATCAACAAAGTTCGGGAGAAGCGCGTCAGATACTTAGCGTAAACATCACAAGAGGAGCCCACTCAAGTCACTCAGCGCCATAGGTTTAAATACAGCTGACTCACCTCTATTCACCTGATGGTTTATCAGTAACCCTCCACCACCCCATCTCCTCACTCAGTAATTGATTTATCATGCACTTGCAGCTTTGCAGATCGTTTACATTCACATACAGCTACATTACAGACTACATGAAAGGCAATATTGGAAATGGCATAATAGGGCTCTCTCTTATTTGTCATTGACCCTCACTGACCCTTTTGTGTATGTGTATCCAGGCTGTAAGCCCTGGTCTAATGCCATGGAAATCCTCGATGAGAAAGATGGAATGGACACTGAGCTGTTGGTTTATGCCATGACACTTATCAACAAGGTACCAGAACAGTATTATGTTTAAAAAATGTCACTCTTGCACTTTCAGTCACATGATGTTATATATGAAGTTACATTTGTACTATGGTATTCTTTCAGACATTAGCCGGTCTTCCTGACCAGGACACATTCTATGATGTGGTTGATAGTCTGGAGGAACAGGGCATGGAGACCGTAGCCCAGAGACACATCAATAGGAAGGGCACAGATTTGGACCTAGTGGAACAGTTCAATATCTATGAGGTTAGCATGTGCTCAGTTTGCGTTTCAATCAAACATCACCTGAATGATCCTGTTAAGAACTGTTCCATACATACTGTTGAGGTCAAAATTTGCGTACACTTGCAGAATCTGCAAAATATTCATTAATTTACCAAAATAAGTGGGATAATACAAAATACATGTTATTTTTTATGTAGTGCTGACCTGAATAAGATATTGCGCATACAAAATGTTTACATATCCACAAGAGAAAATAATAGCTGAATTTATAAAAATGACCCTGTTCATAAGTTTGCATGCACTTGATTCTTAATACTGATTTGTTACCTGAATGATCCCCAGCTGTGTATTTTAGTGTTGTTTATTGACAGTTGTTCATGAGTCTCTTGTTTGTCCTGAAGAGTTAAATTACCCGCTGTTCTTCAGAAAAATCTTTAGATCCCACAAAGATTTTGGTTTTTCAGCATTTACGTGTATTCAAACCCTTTCCAACCATTACTGTGTGTTGGACAACTGAGGGACTATTACAGAAGGTTCAAACGCTCACTGATGCATCAGAAGGAAACACAATGTATTTAGAGCTGGGGGTGAAAACTTTTAAACAGAATGAAGATGTGTACATTTTTCTTATTTTGCCTAAATATTATATATTTTTTTCATTTAGTACTGCCCTTCAGAAGCTACAGAAGATACTTGCATGTTTCCCAGAAGACAAAATAAGTTTAATTTACCCTTATCTTCAAATTCAAAAGGTTTTCTTAATGCATATGCATGTGTTTCCTTCTGAAGCATCAGTAAGCTTTTAAACCTTCTGTAATAGGTGCATATCTTATTCAACATGCATTTTGTATGATCCTTCTTATTTTGGTCAAAGAATGTTCAATATTGAAAGAATTATGCAAGATGTATGTAAACTTTTGACCTCAACTGTATATATTGCACCAAAACTAAAAAAGTATAAAGAATTTAATGAATAAAAAGTAATCATTGATATATAAAACCTTAACATAGATGCAGTATTTGCTATTTGCCGTTAGTTTAATAGTTGTGTTTATCCATAGTCAACCCTTCGTCATGAAGATGGTGATGATGAGACACAGCCTCCTCCATCTGGACACAAAAGTCGGCGTCGGGCCAGTGTTGGGGCCACACCTGAGAGGCGGGGTTTGGAACGCCGGCGCAGCCGAAGACACTCTCTCCAAAATGGAAAAGGCCACACCTCTGCTCCTTCTTCCCCCTGCCACAGCCACACGCCCAACATCCTGCCCCTCAACGGCCAGAGGATAGACGATATCAGCGAAAGGTGAGAAAAGAGAAATAGAAGTTGACTAATAAATTATATTGTGTCTTATACTATATTTTAAAAACACGAGTGACTGAATTTTTTAAAACAAGGATGTAACTGAAATTTCAGTTCAAATATCTTTAAATTGTCATCATGTAACTGAAAAACATCTCAGGTTACGGATGTAACCATGGTTCCCTGAGAATGGGAACGATACACTGCGTCCTCAAGTGACCTCTAGAGGACGAAGTTCAAGTTCCCTCAGAAGGGAACAAGAAATACACTAATAGTCAGATTTTAAATTTAGATTAAATTACATTTTAAAATATATTCAAATAGAAAGCAGTTATTTTAAAGAGTAAAAATATTTAACAATATTACTGCTTTTGCTGTATTTTGGATCAAATATATGCAGTCTTGGTGAGCAGAAGAGCATTTCTTTAAAAAATATTAAAAGTCTTACTGTTCAAAAACTTCTGACTGGTAGTGTATATGCTTAGATATTCAATTATCTAGATAATTTAGCTTCTGAAGTACATTTATCTTGAATGTTTATATATTTTTACTGGACAAACAATATACAGATTATGAAAATGTAAAAACACTAATATGACACTTTGAATTGTTGTCTTGACAGCTATGAAAAAGTGAAAGTGAATATCCTACACTAAGTCATTTTTTACTTTCCCCTGACCACATGTATTCATTTTCAGCCATAAACACTATGTGTACTTCAGGATGTACTGATTTTTAAAGAACAGGAAGCAGTTTTATATTGGGTGTTCTATCATGTTACTTTTGACATGAGAGTTTTTAAGTCCCAAAAGAAGATGGAGAATTTAATAATGCTCCGAGGGAGAGACGGAGAGCACTTGCTAGTGCACAGACATTTATATTAATCATATGCACACGAGGGAGGCGGTGGGAACCTGCGAGGCTGAGAGGAAATAGGAAGTTACTGAAATATGGAGGTTCGAGCCATGCATACTTGTCAGGGCTGTAGCACAGCATGATGTGCTCGATCTTGTCCTTGTATATTTTGTTGTAAACTATAATAATACAACTTAATCCGTATCCTCTGGATGTTTCAAAGGACAAAGGTGAAAGCTTAGATATCCAAACTGGGAATCACTGTAGTATATCAGCCACTGAAAAAGCTTCATATTGTTTTTCTCTCATCCAGTGAGTCAGTCGTAAGAAGGGACACGGCAAGGTCACGTAAGGCAGTGGAGAAAGAGTAGAGGCCAGCTCAGCTGTTCTGTGTTAGTGGAATGTTGGAGAGTCTGGATGTATTCTGTCTCTATCTATCTATCTATCTATCTTAGATTTATAATATCTTAGATATCTTAGATTTGTTCAATATATTAGCCATAATACTAAATACGTATGTGACCCTGGACCACAAAACCAGTCTTAAGTAGCATGGGAATATTTGTAACAATAGCCAAAAATACATTGTATGGGGCAAAATTATAGATTTTTCTTTTGTGCTAAAAATCACTAGGATATTTTGTGAATTTCTTACCATAAATATATCAAAACTTAATTTTTGATTAGTAATATGCATCGCTAAGAACTTCATTTGGACAACTTTAAAGGCGATTTTCTCAATATTAACATTTTTTTTGTATAAATCCCAATTTCAAAAGAATTGACCCTTAATACTGGTTTTTGTGGTCCTGGATCACATATCAGCAACCAACTTCTGTAAACTACTAACAAAACTAACAAAACCTTTTTGCTGTGAACTCTTGTTTGAAAGCCGCTCAGTACAGCCAGAATTTGCAAGAATACTCCTGTCACTATCTCTTTATATCTCACGTCACTCTCCTCCTTTTGTTGAGCTGAACAGACAGCTTGTGCTTTTGATTATTGATGACAGGATCTGCTGTTAGTGACGGGCTTCATGGGTTATTTTTCTTCGAGCGGTTTGGTTGACAGATAGTTGAATTCATCTCAGTCAGTCATCTGATCCTGACGTCTGTTAGCTAACCCACCACAGGAAATTAGAAGGACCTTTGAAGTGCGGCGTTTTCCATATTAGTAATAAATACCAGTCTACTGGGAGATGGAGAAAAAGTGAGACCCTTGAGCAGCGAGGCACAAGACTTCTCCTCTTCCTCCTAAAGGTCGTTATCCTTTGCTGTATTGACTGTTGAGTAACCCAGTGGGACTCCATCAGTGGGTCGTGACCCAAAAATTGGATATTGTTCTGTTTTGACAATGGGTAAGTATGGAAATTGATAAATTTAACAATTAAAAAAAAAATCAAGATATTAATACTTTAAAATATTTAATACAATTGCAATTGCCAAATGATACATTTAAAACAATTCTTGCAAAAGAAATGACTTTTCATGGTCTTTTTAGTGGCAGGCTGGCAGCATAAATTCAGTCCAGTAACTGGCCTTAACTACATATTAAACAACAATACCAAAACAAAAAACATTGTAACATTATTTTGATGACATGAAACTGGGTGAGCTACTGGTGCCTACCTGTTGCTATTTTTACCACAAAACAACTCGGAAAATAAAATATTGATGGATATATGCATAGACTTAAAGAAATGCCACTAGGAGTCTAAATGCCCCAGGATATTGAGTGAAATCTGTGCTGAGAAACTTGTTCAGTGGTTGCGGCAAGTGTTGCATGTTTACATCCTGCCAGGATGGCATCTTGCGTTTCTTGTCTCTGTTATTTGTAAGCTCTTTCAGTAGCTGTGGATTACTAAAAGCCTCAAAGGCATCAGGGCTAGAGTGGAGAGAACAAAGACGCAGGTCTTTAGGAAGTTTTATTCATCCACACGAATCTTCCCATTCTTTCCTCTTCTTATTATCTTTAGGAAAAGCAGTAAAGACTTACTGTTTACTGCTTCTCTTGTTGCCTATGACTAAAAATTACAACCAAAACAATGTGGCCTTGTATCAGTATTTTATTTCTCAAGTTGTGTATTCCAAGTTGTGTTGCAGTAAAAATAGTAACAAGTAGCGCCAGTGGCTCACAGAGTGCAACCATTTGATGGAATCAAAATAATGGTGCCCCCATTGTCCAAAAAACTGCATTAAACAATGTGGATGTGATTTTTATTAAAATAGCATAAATCTTTTACCGGTTTTCTACTACGTATTTCAGTAAAAGACATCATTTACATCATATTAAGCCATACAAGTCTTAACACCTGGGGTTCCCTTTAATCGGTTTATGTTTAAAGCGGTTTATGCCCTTTGTCATCTTATTAAGCATAATCGGTTTAAGAATGTGCATGTAAATGCACTCTCTGTATGCTTTTGATTGACTAAAAAGAATCGGCTCGTAGAAATCATTTGTTCAGCAATTGGACTACACTGGTCATGTTGTCTATTTTGCGCTATAGATTCATGCTGCTTTCATGTGCTGATATTTCAGATTTCTAAAGTCGTAATTATGAGTTTGTTATGTTTGAGTGCTTTGTTAGGAATAGGAAACATGGAAATGCTTATTAAAGCCAAAATTGATAAAACATGTTTAGTCAATACCCAACAAATTTGGTGTAGCAACCTATTTGCAACAATATAAACATTACCCACATTCACAATTGTTACTTGTGGGATCCAGATCATCAGCTGACGATTCCATCATTTCAATCAAATGAATGCTAATTTCACTGAGTAATAAATACAATATGTATGTTACAGTATGTGACTGTAACGACAAGAGGAAGCAATATAGATGTTGTGGGGAAAAACTGATAAAACTTAACAATCACTATAGCAGTGGTTTGCTCCTCCTCCATGTTTATAGTTTACAGCCCAAATCATAAATGGGTTATCACAATTATCTCTTTGAGTTCCCCAGTCATAAATATGACTTGAGAGGCCATTTATATCAAATTTCCATCTAGACCAGGGGTAGGAAAGTTCGGTCCTAGAGAGCTGCTGTCCTGCAGAGTGCAGTTCCAACCCTAATCAAACACACCTGAAACAAGCTTATCAATGTCTTCAGGGTTGGATCTAAACTCTGTAGGACAGCGGCTCTCTAGGACTGAACTTGCCTACTCCTGGTCTAGGAAACTCATATTTCTGGTAATTGCAGGGGTTCTCAACTCTGGCCTGCGAGATCCCTTTACCTGCACATTTCAGCTCCAACCCTAATCAAACACACCTGAACAAGGTAATCAAAAATTTACAGTCCGGTGAGTTTGATCAAGGTTGGAGCTAAACTCTTCAGGAAAATGAATCTCGTGGGCCAGAGAAAAGTTGAGAACCCCTGCGATAGCGCTTTGAAGGCAGCATCATTCGCAATGGTTTCCTCTATATTGTGTTGATGTGACATTAAGTTTGACCAAGTAACATAACATGACTTTCCCCAAAAGTTTTGTGTTGTGATTACCTGTGTCATATTGTTTGCTGTCAGAGCATGTGGTGAAGGTTCTTGCTCTTGTCCTTTCCTTTCATTTCTGCTCTTCCTTTCCTGTCTTTGCTCATCCCTCCTTCCAACCCTCAATCCCTCCTTTTCGCCACAGAGAGGAGGAAGAGGAGGAAAAGGATGAGGAGCTTCAGAAAACACAGCTCTCTAGACAGGCATCCGGAAGGTATTTCAGCAGAATAGGATTTCAGGGTGTAGAGTCTTAGAGCTATAGGAACCAGATTGTAGATCCTTATCCATTTTCTGATGCTATCTCTTCCCTGACTTGACTAACATTAATGTCTCCCAACATATCATGGTATTCCCTATCATTTACTAGATCTTCTGCTGTTATTCTGTTGTTTGTAGCTGGATGTCATCAACAGTAGATGAAGCTTCTAGCTTGTGTTTGCCTTTAAAGTGCATGGTCAACTTCATTCCCAATGCCGCTGATACAGACAATGAGGAAAACCTCCGGGACAGGTCTGGGATCAAGGTTATCCGCAAGGCCCCAGTGTCCTCCCCTCCTTATACCCCAGATTTTGGCCCCCCGATATCACCCAGACTGTCTTCTTGGGCTTCGGTCAGGTCCTTGGGGGCCCTCCCGTCCCGGGGTTCCTCTGTCACCTCCTCAGCCTCCACCTCCCCAAGCGAAGACCCTTTGTCCCCTGTCCCTCCTCTGCTTTCCTCCACTCTTCTTTCTACTTGCCCAGTGGATTCGGACGAGGTGTCTGTGGGCACTACGCAGGCTCGAGACCCAGACAAACACTGCAGGTAGTGCAGATAGACGCAGTAGATTCTCGCCACTCACAGTACAAGTTCCCATGCATGTGCAGATGGGCTCTGTTCCAAATCTTAGTGAGCTGCCTACATAGTGTAGATATGTAAGCAGTTTTCAGTTTTCTTGACACAAAATCTTTTCCAGTAGAGATTATTCTATAGTACTATCTATATGTCTGTTTGTCTGTCTGTCATTCTATCTATCTGTCTGTCTGTCGTTCTGTCTGTCTTTCTGTCTGTCTGTTTGTCGTTCTATCTATCTATCTATCTATCTATCTATCTATCTATCTATCTATCTATCTATCTATCTATCTATCTATCTATCTATCTATCTATCTATCTATCTATCTATCTATCTATCTATCTATCTAATCTGTCTATATATCTACCCATCAGTCAGTCTGTCTGTCTGTCTGTCTGTCTGTCTGTCAAATCCAAATCAACCCTAAATAGGGTTGCAGGAATTTCAATAAATTCATTCATTCATTCATTCATTCATATATTTATTTAAAAAAACACTTGTCCTAAATAAGGTTGTATAAAATAAAATAATAAAAAAATAATTCATTCATTCATTCATTCATTTTTTTCATTCATATCTATCTGTCTGTCTGTCTGTCTATCGTTCTATCATTCTGTCTGTCTGTCTGTCTGTCTGTCTGTCTGTCTGTCTGATCTTATCTATCTATGTCTATATGTCTGTCTGTCTGTCTATCATTCTATCTATCTGTCTGCCTATCTGTCTGTCTGTCGTTCTGTCATTCTATCTATCTGTCTGTCTTTTGTTCTGTCTATCTGTCTGTCTGTCTGTCTGTCTGTCTGTCTGTCTGTCTGTCGTTCTATCATTCTATCTATCTGTCTGTCTGTCTGTCTGTCTGTCTGTCTGTTGTTCTATCTATCTATCTATCTATCTATCTGTAAAGGATATATAAAGTCAATATAAATAAATATAATTTATATTTATATATTAGTGTTATCAGTGTGATGAGCTATTAGCTTAGCTACATGCTAACATCAAAATGTTGAAATCAGTTTAGTGCTACTTGTGTGGTGTGTGTGAGTGTCCAGTCATGGAGTTGCTGCCTATGCAAAGCATTTCAAATCAAGTTCTATTAGGTTCCTGTCTTGAAAGAGAGCCGCCTATGTAGAGAGTAAAGTTTGGAATAGAGCCAATCAAAGCTGCATGTCATATTCAGAAAATGAATTTCACTCCCACATACTGTAAGTCAAGCTATGAGATACCTGAGAGATGAACTTAGGAAACCCATGTCTGTTTTTATCGATTCAAGTCTCACAAACACTATGACCACAGTATTTGTAGAACTTTCATCCTTTAATAGGAAGGAAGTGTGGCATGGGATTCGCTTGATCTCTGGATCTCCTGTGAATGGCGAGGGTTTATTGTTTTGCCTGTTCCATCAAGCCCACCACTGAAAAGAGTCAGACCCTCACCTAATGGATCATCACCCTATCCCTTTGTATCCGCTTCCAAGAGAACACTGTAAAACGTCCTGTATCTTCCAAAAATTGCACCCTCATAAAAAAGCGCTACGCTCGTTGTGTCTTAACTTATGGTCATGTGCAATATGTGGCTTATCCTGTCTTATATATCAAATCCTCAGACCAATAAAAGGAGAAATGGATACCAGTATGATCAGAGCCTGATAAATCATTATCCTCTGTGGGCTTCATGTTGCTTCCTTTTTATTTGATGGAATGCAAAAAGACAGATCATTTTATAAAGTCTTTTTTTTTCCTTGAACCAGCCACTGTAGTGCAAGACACTCCCTAAAGGATGCTTACTTTTACTGACATTTACAGCTCATCTGCCTTTCATTGGTGCATTGTACCACTACAAAGCCAAGAGAAGCCTGTAAATTAAGTCACATATAAAAGGGCAATTGTATTTCACCGCGGACAGTGCCTGTAGGGTCCACATTTCATGAGAATAAAGCTGAAAATGCTTTGCAATGTCATGTGCATGTTTGCCTGACATTAAGACTGTGGCAGCTTGAGAAACCCATCTGGATTATAAAGTGGATCAAAGACGGTTCTTTTTTAGTCTGATGACTAATATTTAATAACGTAATTACACAGCAGTCTTACGCTAACAGCATAGTGCACTATTAAAGTCAATATGACATCAAAATCTTCTCTTCTGAGAAAACTTACTGACTGACGTATTGCTGGGCTCTTGTATTTTCCCCTTCGGCTCTCCTTGCTAGCTATTTAACAAGGTTTTTTTAATATATAAATGAATAAACAGATACTGCTTTGATTCACTTTCTGTCTGTATTGTCACTGCACTTGTCTCTCGACCGCACTTGTCCCTTTGTCCTCTTTTTTTTTTTGTCACAGCTATCAGTCAGATTAATCCTTCAGTAATTTATTTGTCAATTACTAACTTCTTTTTATGTTCCGTCTCTTCTGTGCAGTCTGTCAGATGTTAGATACTCAAACACATGCAGTTCATGTGGCAGGTAAGGGAACAAGTTGGAAACAAACCAAGTTTGTAAGCTTTGTTGCAGAATTTATAAGGAAAACGTCATGTCGGTTCAAGTCTGGCTAGTGTCATTTTCTTAGCTCTTCATTTCTTGTTCATCTCTTCGTTGCCAAAAATTAAAAAGAAATGTTTCCCTCATGTAAAACCCTCATATCGTTCCAAACCTGCAAGACCTTTGTTCATCTTCGGAACACAAATCAAGATATTTCTGATGAAATCCGAAATCTTTCTGACCCTGCATAGACAGCAATGCAACTGATAAGAACAAGGCTCAGAAAGGTAGTACGAAAGCTCTTGGATTTCATCAGATATATCATCATTTGTTTTCCAAAGATGAACAAAGGTTTACGGGTTTGGAACGACATGCGGGTGAGTAATTAATGACAGAATTTTTCTTTTTGGATGAACTATCCTCTTTAATTCAGTTTTCAATTTATTGCAGCAGTTTGCACTTACTGTATTTAAAATTCTACATAGCAGGTTTTCATTTGCCAAGCCTTACTTTAAACATATTTAACACTTTAAAATATGTCTGACACTATATGCTTTTAGGTGCTGGAACGCTTTGAAATTTCTAACAGTGTCTGTTTTGGTAGTAAGCCAGGATTTATTCCCAGTTCTTACTTAGATAATACGAGTAATGAATCACAGCAGACTCAAACATGGAGGCAAGTGTAGGGAGCGAATGACAGCATGTCACTGACCTCTTTTAATGAAGATGTGGGATTGCACAGAAAAACAAGCCCCCGCATGTCTTGAATCATGTCTTCCATACAAGGTCATATCGTGTACATCTTCAGCCAGTGATCTGAACTGGCAAGCTGCTTTATTTGGAGAAAAGAGTTTACTTAATTTGTTACCCACTCATGTAAAAGCTAGATTTAGCAGCGCACCTGTGTGCGTATGCATGTGTGTCCTTGGCTGTTTGGGTAGTGGAGCGGGGCTTCGCATTGTCACATTGGCCACTTCACAGTTGTCATACATGACATCATTTGGAATCAGAGCTTTACACCTCTTGGCTGTGTGTACTAGCTAAGTGTGATAAATAAAGTGAATGGAAAAGATGGTCGTTAGTTCACTTGGATAAATTAAGATTTTAGCTTTATGCTGTTAAAAGGAAACTTCAGGACAAAGAACGGTATAAATCTATGGCTGAAATTCTCTTTTTGTCTTCCTTTAGCAATAGCTACACAGGTACATATCCTGGCAGGTCATCTGGGGTGTCCAGTGCCCCCTCCACACCCTACAACCGCTTCGGCCCCTCAGGAGGTCCACCTGCAGACAGTAAGCCCGACAGGTAAAGCACTTTTCCACTTTGATGTGCATATGGCTCTGCTTTGCACAGGAATCTTTGAATTTAACAGCTCTGAGGCTAAAATGGTTGTGATTATAAAAATAACATCAGAGAATAAGGTTTCTACCTTCTCATACCAGAGTTGTCATTCATCAGGGCAAGCTAAATACTGAATGAGCATTTTAGTTCACACAAAAAATAAAAGTTCTGTCATTAATTGCTCACCCTCATGTCGTTCCAAACCTGTAAGGCCTTTGTTTATCTTCAGAACACAAATTAAGATATTTTTGATGAAATCCGAGATCTTTCTGACCCTGCATAGACAGCAACGCAACTACCACGTTCAAGGCCCAGAAAAGTTCAAGACATTGTTAAAATAGTCCATGTGACATCAGTGGTTCAACCGTAAGTTTATGAAGCCATGAGAATACATTTTGTGCACAAAGAAAACAAAAATAATGGCTTTATTTAACAATTTTTATCTCTTTTGTGTCATTTTTGACGCCACTGATGTCACATGGACTACTTTAATGATGTCCTTACTTCCTTTTTGGGCCTTAAATGTGGTAGTTGCGTTGCTGCCCATGCAGGGTCAGAAAGCTCTGGAATTCCATCAAAAATATCTTAATTTGTGTTCTGAAGATAAACGAAGGTCTTACAGGTTTGGAATGATATGAGGGTGAATAACTATTTTGGGTGAACTATCCCTTGAACTCTGCAAATGCCCAAGAATATAATGCTTCTTTTGTAATTCTGTTCCTCTTTGCTTTCTCTGGCCCTCCAGACCGACTCTAGGTGGATTGTTGACCTCCTCCTACAGGCAACATCAGGAGTCTCTGAATGCAGAACGTGAGCGGAGGCGTCTGGAGAGAGAGGAGAGACTTCAGCGCATTGAGCGAGAAGAGAGAAACCGTTTCAAGTTTGTGGCCTTTCTCAGCATTTCATTTTGATGCAGTGTGTGTTTTCACCCAGTGCTACATTATTTCACTAATATGACAAATACATCAGCGCTTCCAACGTCATTGACTATCTCTCATGTTGGAGATGGCCATGAGTAACGTTTTGTCCAGCAGTTTAAAGGCCTACATCCAAGTTTTATCAGAGATCTGGGAGTTTTCCTGACTGGACAAGTTATTGCTTCTTATTACAGTCATTCAAAGGAAAACAGCACTCAGACCAGACAGTGAATAATCATGGTGGGCTGTAGGAAGACAAATGCTTGTTTTCTCTGTATGCTTGTTAGTTCTACCAAATACTATGAGTTTTAGTCAGCCTCTACTGTTGTGTAATAACAAATTAAATCACCAGCTTAAATGGTTACTACTTGATTAACAATAAACATTATTTAACCCCATGAACTCCAAATGTGACCCTGGACCATAAAACAACTTTTTTGAATTGACAATATTTGGCCGAGATACAACTATTTGAAAATCTGGAATCTGAGTGTACAAAAAAATCTAATTATTGAGAAAATCACCTTTAAAGTCCTAATGAAGTTCTTAGCAATGCATATTACTAATCAAAAATTACGTTTTTATATATTTAAGGTAGGAAATTTACTAAATATCTTCATGGAACATGATTTTTACTTAATATCCTAATGATTTTTGCCATAAAAGAAAAATCTAAAATGTATTTTTGGTTATTGCTACAAATATACCTGTGCTACTTAAGACTGGTTTTGTGGTCCAGGGTTAAAAATGTTTGTGGTATACTTATAAAATGCATTCTTTTACACTTTTTACATGTTTGCTCATGTTGATTTTCTTTATTGCAGTCGGGATTATGTGGACAAGAGAGAAGAGGTCAGACAAGCTCGAGAAGAAAGGTACATTCCAGAGTCACTTTTAGATACAATATAATATAATAAAATAGAATGGTCAAAGGTTTAGGGCCGGAAGTGTTTTACGTTTTATGTCAACCTGATCTGATGAAGAAAACTGAGTGGCGCTAAAAGAGTGTTCATTTTTTTTAAACCGGAACAGATGAACGTACATATTGTACATTTTATGTGACGTTGGTTTTGTATGTGTCACTGCAGTTCTGACTTGAAATGTCCGTTGAGTGGCACTATAACTTGAATGCTCGTGACTTTTTAAAATAATGTACCATCTACATGATAGTATGAACAAAAACGAATGGGACGTAAAAATGCAATCGCAAGCATGCTGTTTTAGCTTGTATTTCAATCTCTCATCTTTCAGCTCTTTCATCATGAGTCATGTTTTTCACGGGATTTGCACCTAAGGATTTCACATCGGAAGTCCAATTCTGTGCTGGCTGAGCAACAGAGCAAGCTTGTCCAGAAAAAGAAATATATATTTGCTCGCTGTTTTACCACCTCTAGTGTTCATTTCTGTTGGAAACTGCAGTGATGTACTTATTGATACGTATTTCGCGTCTTGTGAAAAAGTTTTCGTCATGAGATCAGGTAGCTTTATGTTTTTTATACAGTTAAAAACAGTAATAAGTAGGGATGCCCCCTAATAATGTGAAAGCGGAAGAGTAGTGTGCTTACTACATGACAGATGGAGGCACTGGTGCAGTCACTTGCTCTTAAAATACTCCGTCACTTTTGGTCATACAGATAACAGTAATACATTTTTTGAACATGTAAAAACTATATGTTTATTTGTGTGCACTCCCAATAACAACGTAACGTTGCGCTTTTGTAAAATAATTCAAGCAAACGGTAAGCACTGTCTTCCATCTCGGTCTCTTGGAACTTGTGCGCGAAACTCTTTGTATACTTGCCTTACAGACATGAAACATTTCAAAGTAGACATTTCACTCTCTATTTTAAATGAACCAATTCAAATAGAAAACAAATATTCTCTGATTATGCAATCCATATGAAACATGCATACAGGCGAGATGACGAGTCAGTGTTGCCGACTTCATCTCTTAAGCTGAAAACAAAGAAAGCACTAGTTTATCAATAAATTATTAAAACGTTACTGCTGCTGTTTTTCCCTGACACATTCAAAATTATTATATCTGTCGGTTTGCTGTGCATGGCAAGCTTTTTTATGTGCGCTTGAACGCTTATTAGGCTATGTAGGCAATTAAAGACTTATTATTATTATTTATATGGTTTATAAATAAACGTGCGACTTATAGTTGACTAATGCTTAAAATGAATGACTACTAGTCAACTAGAAATGCTTTAGTTGAGTGTAGACCTAGTAATAATAGATATATAGAAAAAATCCTCATGTTTCTGACACTGTAATGTTGTACAGAAAAATCTTCCTGCTTTTTTTTTATAATGAATTATATTGGACACTTATTGTTCATACAGTATTACAGATGATTTCTATCATATTGGATAAATTACTGTGGTCTAATGGAATAAAAGCCTTGTGTCGTGTTTAATATCAATTATCAGCACAACGGTAGTAATACACATTGAAAACATTTATTAGACTGAGCTGCAGATGGGAAGCGTGTCGGCACGCGCTGCAGGTGAAATATGGGCGTCAGGGCCCCTTTATGCCTGCTGTAGATTAAGACCTTTAAAGCTGCAGGACAAGGTGTGTAATTGACTTTAGACATGGGCTTTTTCCATTTACAGTAAATGCTAAAAACATGCATCCGGGCAAGTGGAATAGCTCAATGTCTTTGCATTTATTCAAGATCTTATCGGAAGTCACGGTCTTCCAATCTTTTTTTCATCAATTTGATGTGAACCTTACAGTATAGTGGAATTAAAGGATAAGCCAACTTTGGGTGATAGAAAGGAAATGTTATATAGTTATGAAACATCTGGTTCTTGTTTTTAGTAAATGCTGTATATTAGAACTGGCACATATTTTTGGGGTTGATAAGACAGGAGGGGAGCAGAAAGCATCTGCTTTGACACCTGTTAAGGGAGAGTTATAGGTAACATAGTGGGAGGATTTGGTGTTGATGAATTTGGAAGTAAAGCGTATTTATGCGTAAAGTTGGAATCTATATTCTCTTGCATGCTGAATGCATTGCATTTTTGTAATTTTTTAATAATTTTTTCTTCATTATGATATCAAGATATCAGGATTGTGTACTTTGTGGCCCCAAAAAATATTTAAAAAAGTAAAACATGTCACTGTATGTATAAGTTACCTTTTTATTAACACTACTTGTCAAAAGTTTTTAATCAGTAAGATTTTTAATGTTTTTTAAAGATGTCTCTTCTGCTCACCAAGCCTGCATTTATTTGATCCAAAATACAGCAAAAGCAGTAATATTTTGAAATATTTTTACTATTTAAAAGAACCACTTTCTATGTGAATAATATATTTTAAAATGTAATTTATTCCTGTGATGAAAGCTACATTCTTCAGTGTCACATGATCCTTGATGCTGTTCAAGAAATATTTCATTATTATTATTATTATTATTATTATCAATATTTAAAACAGTTGAGTACTTTTCTTCAGGATTTTTTAATGAATAGAAATATCCAAAGACAAGCATTTATCTGAAACAAAAAGCTTTTGTAACATTATACACTATACATTCAAAAGCTTGGAGTGTGTTTTTTTTTTTTTTCTTTAGCAGGGATACATTGATTAAAAGTGATAATAAAGACATTAATAAAGTTACAAAAGATTTCTATTTTAGATAAATGCTGTTCTTCTGAACTCTTCTGTTCTTCTATTCATCCAAATCCAAATGTTTTTGAGCAACAAATCAGAATATTAGAATGATTTCTGAAGGATCATGAGACTGGAGTAATGATGCTAAAAAGTCAGCTTTGAAACCACAGGAATAAATAACATTTTAGTTGAATATATTCAAACAGAAAACAGTTATTTTAAATAGTAAAAATATTTCAAAATGTTACTGTTTTTGCTGTACTTTGGATCAAATAAATGCAGGCTTGGTGAGCAGAAGAGACTTCTTTAAAAACATAAAAAATTTTACTGTTCAAAAACTTTTGACTGGTAGTGTATTTTTGAATGAATGTATAGATCCTCACATGAAAATGAGCATTATGTAATTGTCCTGACACAGAATGTTTTTAGTGACTTTTACTGTTTAATGTGATGTGTGCAGATATAAGCAATTGGAGCGGTTGGCAGCAGAGGAAATCGAAAGGGAACGGCCGAGGCCGACAACACGGGGCCGAACAGAAATCACCCTCAGCCTGAGTTCACGAACCTCCAGCAGCTCCTTGTCTCGTTCTGCCACCCCTTTGACTGTAGAGGCTCAAGAGGATAAGCGTTCTGTCCCACATCCAGCACGAGGTGAGATTCCTCTGTGTGGAGTTATACAGTCTAGCATTTCTGGAAAAAACTCTGGTCTTAGTTTTTCCTCCAAAGTGTGGAATCAAGTGGTTACCACACAAATGTTTTGTAAGGAAAACAATGTAAAGCCACTAGGGCAGTCAGCCATTAGGAAAAACTACATTTATTTGAGGGTTTATTGACCTCAAATATTAACCACAATTTCAGAAATTGGGTCAGTGGTCAGTCAGCCTTTCATACGCAGCCACATCTGAATCTGAGGGGCTGGAGTTGGTATGAACGGGTTGAACGACTGGAGCCTGGTCAATCACTCAGTCTCACTGCGGAGTTTCCGACTGGCTTGAGACTCACACATTTACATGAGAATGGCACAGCTGGGTACCCAATGTTTCAGTCTTCTAAGTTTCATTAAAAAAAAAAATTGAGTTTTTCCATGTGCATTCCCATTCATCTCAAAGGCAGCACTTAGGAAATGAATACACTACCAGTCAAAAGTTTTTGAACAGTAAGATTTTGAATGTTTTTTTAAAGAAGTCTCTTCTGCTCACCAAGCCTGCATTTATTTGATCCAAAGTACAGCAAAAACAGTAAAATTTTGAGATATTTTTTGCTATTTAAAATAAATGTTTTCTATTTAAATATATTTTAAAACGCAATTTATTTCTGTGAACAAAGCTAAATTTCAGCATCATTACTCTAGTCTTCAGTGTCACATGATCCTTCAGAAATCCTTCTAATATGCTGATCTGTTCAAGAAACATTTATTAATTAATATTATCAGTATTTAAAACAGTTCAGTACATTTTTCAGGATTCTTTGATGAATAATAATAATAATAATAATAATTAATGTTTTTTTAAACAGCAAATCAGAATATTAGAATGATTTCTTAAGGAACATGTTATTTTACTATTACTATTTATTTTAAATAGTACAAATATTTCAACATTTTTCTGATTTTGCTGTACTGCGGATCAAATAAATGCAGGCTTGGTGAGCAGAAGAGGCATTATTAAAAACATCAATGATCTTACTGTTCAAAAACTTTTGACTGGTAGTGTATGTAATTTGAACTGTGTAAAGGGAAAAATATAAGTCCTTTTTATGATTTCAAAGTATTAGTTTACCTAAAAAATACAATTCTGACATAATTTACTCACTCTCACCCATAAGACTTTATATGTTCTCTAGAACACAAAAGAAGATATTTTGAAAAATGTTTCAGCTGTTCTCCAAAACATTTGACCCCATTGACTTTCATTATGTGAAAAAAAAAAGAATCAAGTGATGTGACTGCCAATTACAATGTTGTTAATACAATTAGGAAATTAAAAAAAAAATTGTTACTTTCCATTAATATTTGTGGTGGTGTGAGTGATTAAAATCATTGGTTTGTAACCAGTAGGTTAAAGGTTTAAACCACACAGGATGTGAGCTTTGAGCAAAACAGCAAAACAATGTAGCGGTGTGACAGAATATTTTCTAGAATAACAGGGTGATATTTGATTATAGTACAAAATCAGTAAGAAAGAGAGACATCCATCAGCCGTGACATGATAATTGAGTGAAGCGGCTTGAGGTTGTCCAGTCAGTGAGGCCCTGGTTATATCACATTCATGTGGTTTCTGAAGGCCAGAGCATTGGTCACACACTGGTCAGCGAATGAAAGCATGACTAGCCGTGTGTAAAAGAATAGCAGTGTGGATCTGACTGTGGTTTCGGAGGTCTGAGCTCCTCCCAGACCATAAATTGAAAATACGGAACAGATTAACTGAAAAAATAAGGATTTATAAAATAAGGATACTTTTTTTTTCAGCAGTATATCAACAGCACACTTCCTATACCCTTAATATATATTTACATAATTAAAGTGTAATATATTGTTTACTATATACTATTTCCATGATGACATTTACTGTTAACATCACTCAATCATTCAGTTTTTATATTTTTCCTGTGTATTCAAACAAACGTTTGATGGTAAGGTCGTGTGGAATTTTGTTTTGTTATTCCCCATGCTCCTGCAGGATCACATTTCCTCTATTTATTTGCTTTTCCGAATGTGGAGGAGTAGATGTGGTAATGTTATGTGGGTTACCGTAACACAGACACTGGGAGAGGGGGATGTGGATGTGCAGACTTCACGTGAGGGATGAGGGGTGCATGCATTGTATGCATGCAAAGTTTGTGTGCCGCATCACTTTCTTAATCAGATTTTTGGTGTTGTTTTCCAGTAAAAATATCTAAACATCTTTAAAGCAATATTAATTTACTTGGGAAGGATTAAGTCATGGCTCAGTTGTGGTGTCCAAAAGTGAAAAGCCTTTTTTAGTTTTATTAACGTCGGCATCTTGGATATTACTTTGGTCACTGAGTGCTGTAGGTAATCACAGTGTGCCGATATACAGTCATATTGCACGGCTATATATAACAGCATTTCAACAACAGTTCGACGCTACGAGTGTGTAAATACGTAAGAAACAACAACGTAGTGTCTTTAAAAAACCCTCCTTTGTGGAGAACAACTTCCTTCCACCATGGAGCTGAGATCAAGCCTCCGTTTCTAATTTGAAAACATTGCTTTAGAACTAGTAACAACGTAACATTGAGTTCCTTCATTGAAAGCTTATTATATTACTGTATTAAAAGCTCACTGTATTATGTAGAGTATTAGGAGAGAGAAAAGGACTGAGCGAGTGTGATTACCTACATCTGATACAGCATTCATTCTTCAGCTCAGTCTCATATTCACAATAAAACATTAGTTTGAATTAGGGCTGGGCGATATGGCCTAAAAATAAAGTCCCCGATTTTTTCACAAAAAAAATCAGATTTACGATTTAAATCGATTTTCCCCCCCTACTACTTTTAGCATGTAAAGAAACCCCAGCTTTTCCACAATTTATATGGGCACCATATATTTTGCAATATACATTGCAACTGCATCAGTGATCGCTTTCCACCAGGCCCCATTCTTATCATACCAGACACAGTGAATGTTTGTAAGACAAATAAATATGAGATGGGAGGAAAATATATATTTCCATGCTTTTCTCTTGCACTTATATCGTATACAAAAATATACAATTTTGAACACAGAAATATTAAATGATTTAAATAACTGAAACGATCTGCCAACAGGTAGTGGTAAGACACTGATTTAATTACTGAATCATATCATTCATTTGGTTCGTTCGAATGGATGGTTCATTCAAGAATAAAGCAAGTGACTCTTAATGAATGGGAAATTGAATCATTTCACTAGATTCGTTTAAAAACGCACGTTCATTCATAAACGAAACACCGCTGTATCTGAGTGGAGATGCGCAGCGGCTCAGCTGTGACTTGTTTCAGACTACTTTTGATGACAAAACAGAGCAAAATCAGGCAATAGTGTTATAGTCAGACAATGTAAGTCACTTAATAATAACTTCTTGTTTATTTAACTGTTGTAATAAATCAATATCTTGTTTACAAACTCCCTTAAAAATGATTAAAAGCTGTCACTCATCTTAGTTCGCAATCTCACAAAGCTCTATTATAATAAACAAAGCTACTGCCAATTCAGTCTCTTATTTACACTCTCTCTACACTTGAGATACATTAGTCAACGTGCAAAACACATAGAAACCTTTGAAGCTCCACTCAGCGCAAACACAAATATGCTGGTCGGTTCAGTCGCACATGGTGCTCCTAAATATTTTTTCATAGTCGCATGTAGTAGTTTTTTTTTTTTTGCCCTTGAACGGCTGGTCGCACCAGTCGCACCATTGAGAAATTAGGTCGCACTCTAGAGCCCTGATATGCAAATAATTCGCCATTGTCTACAATCATCTCTCTACTCTGTTTATGTGGTAAGTGACATTGTATGTACTGTAATGTAACAGGCTAACTTGCTAGCAAGCAGCTAATCATGTCCCCTTAGTGACTCGCGTTATTTTACCAGAACGCGTTATTTGTTTTCCGTTCTGAATATATATATATCTATATATAATAATATAATAATAAATTAAATCGTCTTAAAACGTAAATTCAAATTAATCGAAAAAATCGAAAGAATCGCCCAGCCCTAGTTTGAATGTCCACTGAAGAAAGACTGTCCGTTAGACTTACCTAAAACAAATGATATCTCATGTTTAAACACTATAGAGACATCAGAGCCAGCCACAAATTCCAGAGGATCTGGCAGAAGTAAGGCTGCTCTTGGTGGGTTCATGAGCACTGGATGTCCACTGATGTCCCTGGAGCTCACATCTCCGAAAACATCAAAATTTTCAAATAGACATTATATTAACAAACCGGATATTTGATATCTACACAAGTACATTCTGACCTAAAAAACTCCTAAAACTACATTCCGTGACACAAAAACAGTCACAATGACACATAATTGACACACAAATGACACAAGCTGTAAGAAATACCAAAATCGAAGTGATACAAATGGTGAAACGGTTGGAGTTCCGATATCACTAGAATATTGCACTCCTTTTAGCCAATCAGATTCGAGGACCAGAAAGAACTGTTGTATAAATGTCATTATTAACCTCTTGTAAATTTAACATTTGGTAAGATTTTAAATTACCCATATTCTAGATCCCTTAACCCTACCCTATATCCAAACATAACTACTACCTTACTTACAATCAGTAATTAGCAAATTGGAAGATTATTGAGGAAAAACTGGAATTTTATGTGGTCTTTATATCAGGACATGGTTAGTATAACTTGTAAAGCCTTTAGTGTTTTTACTGGATGGAAGATTCATCATCAGAAGTTTATTTTTCAAAATGGCCTTGTTTCATCATTAGTTCCATGTAAGTGCTTCTTATCTGGAATGGGTACCAAGCCAATCTTTTTTCCCCCTCAGGAATTGAGTCTGAGACAAGTCGTCCGGTGCAGGCAGCAGTCGTGTGGCCTTCCTCAGAGCCTCCCTCTGGCTCAGCGTCTGCGCCGGTCTCGCCCTCCAAACCAGAGGAGGAACAGAAACCTGTGGAACCGTCAGACATCACACTCTGTCTGTCTCCAACAAACTCTGAGCCAGAGACACCTGAGACAGAGGAAAAAGCGGAGGATGCTGAAGCCGAAGAGTGTGAGGAAATGGTGTTGAATGGAACGGAAGATGAAAAGAAAGAAGAACCAGAAGAAACATTTGAGGAAGATACTAATGCAACAGGTACAGAGGAGTGTGTGAGAGAGCAGATTTTAGAGAGGGATGTAGAAGAGAGTGTCGTCCTGAGTGAGAAGGAGAGGCAGAATGAGGAGCTGAATGAGAAAGACAACTGCTCGGCCTCCAGCATCTCCTCAGCCAGCAGCACTTTGGAAAGAGAAGAACGAGAGGAGAAACACATCAGTGACAGTGACTCAGGTAAGAACAACACACATACACAAGTCGAATTCTGTGAGTGAGTGAGTGAGTGAGTGAGTGAGTGAGTGAGTGAGTGAGTGAGTGAGTGAGTGAGTGAGTGAGTGAGTGAGTGAGTGAGTGAGTGAGTGCAATACAGAGGGTCTGACATTCACCACAGTGTCCATAGTAGGCATTTATCTCCTTGTAAGTACAGGCAAAGTCAAATGTTTACATATACCTTGTAGAATCAGAAATAAGAGGGGTCATATAAAATGCATGTTATTTTTGTATTTAGTACTGACCTGAATAAGATATTTCACATGAAAGATGTTTACATATAGTACAAAAGATAAAATAATAGTTGAATTTATAAAAATGACACTGTTCAAAAGTTTGCATACTTTAATACTTAATACTTAATAATGTGTTGTTACCTGAATGAGCCACAGCTGTTTTTTTGGTTTTTTGTTGTTGTTGTTTGTCTACTGATAGTTGTTCATGAGTGTCTTGCTTGTCCTAAACAGTGAAACTGCCTGCTTTTCTTCAGAAAAATGCTTCAGGTCCCACCAATTGTTTGCTTTTCCAGCATTTTCGTGTATTTGAACCCTTTCCAACAATGACTGCACAATTTTGAGATCCATCTTTTCACACTGAGGACAACTGAGTGTTAAATATCATATTATTTTAATTTAGTACTGCCCTTCGGAAACTACAGAAGACATGTACATGTTTCTTACATGTTTCCCAGAAGATAGAACCTGATCTTTACATTCAAAAAGTTCATTGTGTTTCCTTAAGCATAAGTGAGCATTTGAACCTTCTGTAATAGTTGCATATGAGTCCCTCAGTTGTCCTCAGTGTGAAAAGATGGATCTCAAAATCATACAGTCATTGTTGGAAAGGGTTCAAATACACAAAAATGCTGAAAAACCGAAGAATTTGTGGAACCTGAAGGATTTTTCTGAAAAACAGTGGGCAGTTTCACTGTTTAGGACAACAAATGGACTCATGAACAACTCACCAAACAAACAAACAAACAAACAAACAAACAAAAAAAACAGAGCTGTGAATCATTTAGGTAACAACACAGTGTTAAGAATTAATTGTATGTAAACGTCTTTTATCTGAAGTATCTTATTCAAGTCAGTACTAAATAAAAAATAATTATTTTTGTAAAATAATTAACATTGACTATTAACCCTAAGCTAACAGTCTGCCAATCCTCAAATGAAAGGTAGTTATCCTGTAGTTGCATAATAATGATAGTTAGTTGATATGTAGTTGTCTAAATTGTCACCTGTCACAAGGTCAAGACCAATAGAGGCTTTGTTCCTCATGTTTATAATTTAGTGCCTTTATTTTTTGCGAGGATTATTTCACATATGTGGAAAATAGAATTCTGGGGAAAATCATCGTAGATAAACCTGTAATGGTAAAAGAGTCACAGATGTTTTATTTAGTAGACACGTGTCTTTTATTTGAAGCATGTACATCACTTGCATCAGACAGACAGTTATTAGAATTTGATTTAAATGATGTATTATGTTGCAGTTCATAATAAATTCACCAGCCAACTGGCGTATTTACTCAAAGTGGTTTGCCAAGCATCAAAAGATTTTTTTTTAAATAATAATGCAAACAACAGTTTTATGAGCAGAAAGAAATATTTATGGCTAGTTTTGTTCCCAGTTTAAGGTTATTTTCCCAGTTTACCCACCATTGGCAGGTGGGACAAAAAGACTTTTCAGTCGTGAAAATTCATTCCAGTTTCAGTATTTCTGTTTTTCCTTAATTAGTGCC
The DNA here is from genome assembly GCF_049309525.1 of Garra rufa. Lineage (NCBI taxonomy): Eukaryota > Metazoa > Chordata > Actinopteri > Cypriniformes > Cyprinidae > Garra > Garra rufa. The sequence continues at coordinate 40,092,080 of NC_133369.1, forward strand.
AGGTTACGACATAAAAATTGATATGTTTTGTGAAGATCCACTCTAAAAGTCATACAAATTGTTGAAACTTGCTCTGAATTTGTACTCATAGGCCAGTGGACAGACTGTATGAACGCAGGGGATGTGAACAATCAGTGCAACAAAGTTCTTAACAGCAAACGTTTCATGCTGGACATGCTTTATGCTCAAAACAAGAAAGGAGAGGAAGATGAAAAAGAAAAGGAGAATGAGAATGAGAAAGGCTGTTCAGGTCAGGACTCCTCTGTGACCAGCCTTGCTAGTCGAATCTCCACTCTGGAGGCACGTCGGCAGGTTTGCGAGGACAACATGAAGAAACTGGATGTGGAGAATCTGGATAAGCAGGGTAGCGTACGGGCTGTAGCCGAGAAATTTGGAGATTTGGTGAAAGGACTGGTATTGCCTCATGAGGTGGAGCTTTCTGGAAAGGAAAAGCAGCAAGGACACGAAAAACCTCTGCCGGCTCCTTCACCAACGCCCCCTAAAAAGGAATCAGATCACATATGGGATCAGCTGATGGCCACGCCACGGGAGCTACGCATCAAAGAGCTGGACTTCACGGACTTGGGAGAGGAGGATGATGTGGACATTTTGAATGTTGGCAACATGATTGGGTCAAGTGACCTCACGCCACCTCCTCCCCCGCCTCCTTGTTTGCCCAGCCTTCCGCCCCCGCCACCTTTATTTGGATGCCCTCCACCTCCCCCTTTGCCTGGCATGATGATGCCCCCTCCACCACCTTTTTTGGCTTCAATACCTCCCCCAAATCTCGGATCTCCTCAGCTTTGTCGAGGAGAGCCTCCACTCTTCCAGAAAAAGAAGAAGACCATCCGACTGTTTTGGAACGAGGTCAGACCAATAGATTGGCAGTACAGCAAACAAAAGACATGCAGGGAGTCACTGTGGTCCAAACTTGATCCGGTCAAACTGGACACAGCCAAGTTGGAAAACCTCTTTGAGACGAAATCCAAGGAGTTGCCAGTTACAAAGGTACCGTTAAATTACTTCTTTTCCAAATATTGGTGTACTTAATATTGCACAAATTATTTCCTCATCAGTATCAATATAGTTAGTGGTGGAGCCAGAGTTGTCCATAAGTATAGACCAGGGTAAGGGTGCTCCAGCCATTTGGGTGGTCTTAACTTTTAAAATGAGATGTAAAGATAACACCGCTTAGTAGCTACTAGTATATGGCTCTTGTTTCAGACCTTATCGGTTTCTTGCTGGAGAAGAACTTAAGAATTTAAAGGGGTCATCAGATGCAAAACTCACTTTTACATGTTGTTTGAACATTAATGTGTGTTGCCAGTTTGTGTACACAACCACCCTACAATGATAAAAATCCTCCCTGTGGTATTTTTTTAATCTTTAAAAGTAATATCCCCGGCACACCGACAGAGGACGCTCCCACGATAGTTGATTGACATGAGCACCTTACCTTAGACCCGCCCTCACCGAGCTAAAACAGTCAGACTCCAATCGCCATTGTGTGGACTCAGGTGCAGGGGAAGACAAGAATGTCTCTGATTGAGGTGTTCTGTTGTTGGATGTAATAATGAGCATAGCAGTCGTCATTAACTCCAGACATCTGAGCCGCTGAAGACGCAGAGGATTAACGTTACTTTCGTTTTTAAAAAAGAAAAGCGCCGATCCCGATCTACATATGCGTCTAGTTCGTGCAAATCGTTCCTGATGCAGCTTCACCCACAGCAGAAGTGAGTATAAGGGTTTTTTTATGCATCTATGCAAACGGCCTTTCTCAATAATGTGCTTGTTGGCAAGTTTTTCCGCTAAATGTGGCTAAAGTAAACATTGCAGCTCATAATCCCACATCAGAGAGGGGCGGGGCGAGCAGAGCTCATTTGCATTTAAAGGACCATGCAATAAAATTAGTTGATTTTTTGCAGAGCTGATTTTGACAAGGTAAAAGGGTGTTTTATTACACTACTATTGAGATATTTTAACCAAAGTATATTATAGACTTTTCAGTAAGATGAACTTGTGGAAAATAAGCATTCGATGACCCCTTTAAGAATCTATTCACATAATTTTCTTTCTCTAAAATGAAAATATTAGCTGTTTCCATCTCATGTTTTATGCAAATTTGTGGATGTCACATAAAAATGCTAAGATGTGCATAAAATCTTAAAATGTGCATAAAAACTTACTGTATGTGCTTAATTGAAGTAGAAAAGGTCAAAAATAAGAAAACATGCGCACAAGCTACATGATGTCAACACATGTACCAAATAAATTCCTCATTGCATTGGATAACTGGACTAACCAGTGTACCAGTCTCATTGAACACCTTCCAAATGTTGTTTTAGTCATTCTGCAATACTTGTGCCAAAGTCTGTCATCAAAATGATTTGGTTTAAATATCTGCCAGAACTGTCTTACACGATTGCATGCTCCAATATCTCAAACATCTGCCTCCAAATGCAAGATAGCATGACAGTGTTTTTTATTGCGATTCGTTTGCACGCTCTGATGTGCAAGTATTTTATTATGTAGAAAAGCAGAGCTACAAAGGCTTCCCCAGTTGCAACAACTTTCATTTTTATTATTGATCATTTGCACCTGCTTTACAGGAAGTGATTATTTTGTTCTCTTGAACACATGGGACGCAAACCAGTATTCTAGTTTTTTTTATGCAGTATTTACAACTTTGGATGTAAACATAGCTAGTGACATGAAATAGGCCTATGACTACAACATTGAATTTTGCCAGGTAAAACATGAGCCCACTGATATAGTTTACTCACCTTTAATTGTATTATATTATTATTATTATTATTATATAGAGGCTTTTGTAAATACTTTAAACAATGTAGATATTAAAACCCTTTAACTAATGAAAAATAATGCCCTCACTGTACAAAAAAAAAAAAAAAAAAAAAAAAAAAACTTGAGCTGACCAGCTTTGGGTCTTTTGAATAATGCTCAACTTAAGGAAAACATTGTATTAACTTAACAATTAAAGTTATTTTGTGCTTACATTAAACATAATTTTCTACATTTTATGAACTCAAAAATAAAATATTTAAATAGTTTAATAAGCATGCATTTTTCATAGTTTAATTTTGTGCACTGAAGAAAGTTGTATATACTCACAAAAATGGAAGAAACTTCTCCAAACACTAATCACAGTAATGGTGACTATGAAAACAAAGGCACAACATGAAGCTACCGAAAACAAATGACTCAAGTGGATCATTAGTGGTCAAACTAAGCATGCTCAACAGCCTGTTAGTTGGTGACTTGCCACCAGATTTGATATTGTTTAATACATTTTTAATACATTGTTTAATACAAGTTTTTGACCTAAAATGCACTTTATTTGATGAAATGTCAACTTTTTCAACATTCGATAGTTCAGTCAACTTTTTTAAAACAGCCTAGCATCAAGATGGCATTTTTCCTATTTTCCTTGTGCAATGAAAAAATGTATTTTTATTGCTCTACTTTGATTTTACCTGGCTTTTATCAGCACATGTGAAAACAAGCTATAGCTGCTAGGAAGTTGCTTTGATCTTTTCTGGGCCTTTCTTCAGTAACACATGGTATGAATTCTGACACCTTCCGTTGCCCATGTGCGGCCGCACAGCTCTTTCTTATGACATGATCGCACGTGTTTAGAAAAGAGCTGCAGAATGTAGGTCAGAATGGTAATAGGTTGGTTGATTAGCTATGATGAATTCTTTGTATTACCTAAAAGCTTCATCAAAGGTGCTTTCTGGGATTCATAAATCCTGCTGCCACTCAAAACAAAGTCAAGTTACAAGTCAGAGCTTGGTCGAAACATTCTTAACCTAATCAATACAGCCTGTTACAAGGACCTCGATGTTTGTATGTGTGCTGTACAGTGAAACATGAACTGCACCGTCATTTCAGGAGTTCATACTGAGATAAATCCCTGACTTTATAGAATAAACACTGGTGTTCACCATCACAGGTTTTAGGTGTTTGAGATGAATTGATGTTCTTAAAATGAAGATCTATAATATTATTTGGCTTGTTTGCTCTAAGATGGTGTCTCAGAAATGTGGCCTGCATGGGGTTTCCTCTCCTCTCTGCTCAAAAGCAACCTTTTCCAGCTGTTTTTAATTTTCAACCCATTCTCCCTCCCCTTTTCTTCTGAGCCCCTCCTCTCCCCCTGTTTGGCCGCAGACAGAGTACCATCATGGCTCTGCTCCTCCAGAAATATTCTCCATCAAAGTCCCAAAATAGCCCTCAGGTGCTTGCGTGCCTTTTCAGCGAGTAAACATTAAACATATCCCGGCTTTGTGTTCATATCTCAGGAAGCCATTTTTGGGGTAATTATCCACATTAAAGAAATGCCTTTCCTATTCAGCTCAGTGGCCAGCGTGAGAGTAAGAACAGGCTGAAGGATCCTTATTTCATGCTAGGTGTGGGAGAATAGATGTGTATCGTGATGGGCGAAGCAGGCTTGTTGTGGGAACCAGAAACTTTTCTTCTTATTATTAATGTTGAAAGCAGCTGTGCTGCTTAATATTTTTATGGGAACTGTGCATGGTACATTTTTTCAATATTCTTTGAAAAATAGAAAAGAACAACACGGCAACATCTTTAATAATAAATGGCATATATAAAGTTAATAAACTTCCTTCTTGCCTAAAAAATCTCTTAAAACCACACTCCGTGGCACAACAACAGTAGTATTTGTAAAATTATAGCGTTTTTGGTGTAAGAAAAGTGATACAAATGGTGAAACAGGTCTTGTGGCGATACTGGTAGAATAGGATGACTGGAAAGACCTCTAAGCCAATTAGATTCAAGAACCAGAATATATCAGGGGTGTTTCCTCCAAGGAGGCAAGGAGGCAGTGTCTCCTCAAATTATTGGATGAGAAAAAAAAACAGCGCCGATATTACAAAATATAACATTTAAATGTGAATAAATCATTTTTTTTTTCTAAAGAAATATAGCTTAATAACAACACCAGCAGGTAAAGTTAGAGAGTTTTTTTCTCTATCGTTTCCCCTGAGCCCATTGAGTTTTAACAGACTCCTTAAAGCGTGCTGTGGGTTTAGTGGGGGGTAATTGAGAACGAATGGGGGAAGTCACATGAGACTCAGTCGTGATATGATTGGATATGACGGGTTATGTTCGCCTGTGATTGGTTTATGCGATAAATCCCGCCACTTGTGTTCATGCGCATTCTGCATTTGCGAATCAGTGTAAATAAACAATATAATGGCGTTATTATTAGGAAGACTAATTATAAAAATCATGGTTGGTAAAATTTAAAGTAAGTGTCTGTGATGAATATTTACTGAACTGTGATGACTGATGATCTGAAAAATTCTAAGACAGTTAAAAATTAACTATTAAAAAGGATAGCTAAATATAAGTTCACAAATAAAATATATTGTTTAAATTGATGCTGCCGTGAGTTTTTGTATTGGAATAAACGTAAAATGCTTAAAAACACTAACTTGATGGGATTCATACTTGGCCTTTATAAATAGAATATTTATTACATTGTAACATGTAAAAATATAGTGTAAGTAATGTTTATTTAACCAAGAAAATGTGACAGGGACATGAATTTACAAATTTATATTTAAAAAATCTTTGAGGACTTTGACTCCTCAACAAGTATGATGGCAATATTTTTAATTGTGTCATAAAGTTAGAAAATTATATTTACTTGATGCATAAACTGTAATAAAATTAGGAGTTATACAATTTAAAATGTCAAACGTTTTAAATGACACATTTTTACCACAAAATGTTATCCTTCAAAACACATGAATTTGAGATCTGGTATAAAAATGACAAAAAGATTTTGAAGATGTTCTTGTGATGCATATGTGAACCATTTGACATTGTTAGAATACAAATTAAAGTCATAGAAATATAGAATACAGAATACAGATCTGTTTTGTCTACAGAACCTAACCAGCAAACCTTGACATCATGACTCCTCGAAGTACAGTCACTATGAATAACTCGGATGATCTGTTTATGTATCTGATTTCAGAAAACGGCAGCAGATGGGAAGCGTCAAGAGATCATCGTTTTGGATTCCAAAAGAAGTAACGCCATCAACATTGGCCTGACGGTCCTGCCGCCTCCTCGCACCATCAAAACAGCCATCCTCAACTTTGACGAGTACGCCTTGAGCAAAGAGGGCATAGAGGTAATACTGCGCCGGTTAAAAAATCGCATTCCGTTTCGCAAATTATGCCAAATCAACCGCAAGTAATGAAGCAAATTCGACATGATGAAATTATTAAGAAAAGCTACAATAAAACTCAATACATACGTTTTACTTCTAAAGCTAGTTACAATGCATGGTTACACTTTAATCCTGTGAATGCCAGACAGGTTACCATGCAGAAAACACATCTGTACTTAATACTAGCCTTGTTTCGAGTCCACGTGAGTCACATATTCCTTGAACCCCTCTACGGTTCGCTTTGCTCCCTCTTTCTCTTTCTCTCTCTTGTTACATCGATCATTCAGGCATTTATGATCATCCCCAGACTGCTACATGAAAGCATATTTTGACCAAAATACATGGTTCTCTCTACAACTGTGTTCAACAAGACAGAGACATACTGACTGAAGCCGAGTTGGCAAACCGAAAGCATCGAATCAAAGCTTGTGTCCAAAATAACTCAACCCCTTTGCCCTGAGAGCATATACGTTTACTTTGGATTTCCGCAAAACCAATAGATTTTACCCCTAAAACTAATGTTAAGCAAGTTGGTTTGGCCGGCGGCTCGAAATATTATGTGGATTTCCTGCAAAAACTGAAGCATTTTTGGCAGCGGTCATAAATTCATCTCAAAGATTAAAGGTTAGCAAAATGCTTCATTTAGCCTGTTACAGCCCATGATACAGATCTGAGGTAAACGTCTCAATATCAACATGTGAATAATGGAGCTCCCATTTTCTCATAAAATCTGTAATTTTTTATCTTTCGTCATGGGAAAAATGGATTAGAGTGTTTCTCTCCACCCTTTATGTCTCTACAGAGAGCGTTATATTCTCACTGACAACCGCAATTTATGTTTCTCAAGATTTTATCAGAAATTTCGCTCTGGTCAAGAGAAATTACCTTTTTTATTCGATTATTCAGTTGTGCAACAGCGGGATATGCCCTTAGCAGATGAAATAGCAATGAAATAGTCATCATTTCCCACATTTTTGAGCAAAGCCGTGTCTTCCCAGGTGTTGCTATTCATCAACGCTCAGATGATTGATGGAGCGAATGCCTTTCGAGGGGCGAATCCCCATATACAATGGTTTTTGACAGTGATACTAACACTCCCCGCTGGGTCTCGTGCTCTTTCGTAGAAAATCCTGACAATGATTCCTACGGAGGAGGAGACGCAGAAGATTCAGGAGGCCCAGCTGGCGAACCCCGACACTCCGCTGGGCAGTGCAGAGCAGTTCCTCCTCATTCTGTCCTCCATCAGTGAGCTGTCCGCCCGCCTGCAGCTTTGGGCCTTTAAGATGGACTATGACGCTTTAGAGAAGGTCAGCCTCATGTTCTCAATGTTACCCCACTTTTACAAATTAAAATGTAACTAATAAAGTGCAATTAACTAATATAATCATGTATAATTTGGATCAGACATAATCCTTGACATGTCCTTAACTTCGCAAACCATGAACCTACTCAAAAGAAAAGGACATATCATTAAGACTGCATTTAAAGGAACCGTATGTAGGATTGTGGCCAAAACTGGTACTGCAATCACTTTCAAAATACTGTAGAACGGTGTATCCCCTCCCCCTCCCCCCTGACTCGAGGTTGCCAGCTAAGCTGCAGGATCCGTTTTCAGCCGTCTCCATCTTTCAAAGGCATCTCCTGTACAAATCCTTGTTTTATTTCGGACTTTGTCACAACGTATTTCGGACTCATAACGAGGTTTCGTAACGTTATACATGTTTTATCCGACACGTTCATAGCTGCAGCTGTAACTAGAGCAGAGCTGGCAACCCAGATGACTAAACTCTACTGACTTCGTGATTAGTAGATAGCTGGAGGGTGGAGCCTCAGACCAAAACACAAAATGACAACAATAACATCAGTTGTGGGCTGCAACTCTCACTTTTAAATGACAATATCCTGGCCGGACCACTGTTGTCAGTGATATAAGTATTTGAAATGAACATGATTTCTTAATGTCTAGTGACACGTCGGGACCATTTTATGATTAACTGAAATACATTTCTTACATACAGTTCCTTTAAGGAATAGTTCACTTCCAAAACCAAAATGTACAGATAATGTACTCACCCTCTTGTCATTCAAGATGTCCCTGTCTTTCTTGCTTCGATCATAAAGAAATAGTTTTTTGAGGAAAACATTTCAGGATTTCTCTCCATATAATATGTATGGTGCCCCAGAGTTTGAACTTCCAAAATGAAGTTTAAATCAGTTTCAAAGGGCTGTAAAAGATCCTAGCCAAGGAAGAAGGGTCTTATCTATCTATCTAATTGATATACTTTTTAACTGCAAATGCTTGTCTTGATCTAGCTATGCGTGAACTGTGTGTATTCCTGTTTATGACAGTTAGGGTATGTTGAAAAACTCCTATTTCATTTTCTACTCCAACTTCAAAATCACCTTTACATCGCTGTTTTACCTTTTTTTGTAAAGGACATTTGACCTTCTATGCATGTTCATTTTGTAAACACTGGGTTGGTACTTTTTCAGCGATGTAGGGCAATTTTAAAGTTGGAGGAGAAAATGAGATGGGACTTTTTTGACATACCCTAACTGTCTTGACTTGGTGCACAGAGTACAGGCAGAGCTAGACAAGATGTGCATTTAAGGTTAAATAGTATATAAATTGTCCATTTTTTTTTAAATAACTGATCATTTCACTAGATAAGACCCTTCTTCTCGGCTGGGATCGTTTAGAGCCCTTTGAACCTCCATTTAAACTGCATTTTGGAAGTTTAAATTGGCGGGCACCATAGAAGTCCACTATATAGAGAGAAATCCTGAAATGTTTTCCTCAAAAAAAAACAAAAAAAAAACAATTTCTTTACGATTGAAGAAAGAAAGACATGAGTACATTGTCTGTGAATTTTTTTCTGGAAGTGAACTACTCCTTTAAGTATGGTTAAATAAGAAGATTGCATGAGTTTTGCATAATACATTATTGGCATGAAATCAGAGAAATTTAAAAGTACATTTACAAACTGTATAAAGACACAAAAACGTTTAGGGTTGCCAAGTTTTCTTTTAAAAGTCTTTCATGCTGACCAATACAGTACAACTTTTATTCCTGTGATGGCAAAGCTGAATTTTTAGCTGCCATTTCTCCAGTCTTCAGTGATGCATTATCCTTCAGAAAATATTTTAATATCCCTATTTGGTGCTTAAGAAACATTTGGTATTATTTAAGGAAACCATTATTTTTTTCCCAGGATTTTTTGATAAATATCATCAAAAGAACAGCGTTTACAGTATTTACAATAGAAACTTTTGTGACAAAAAAAAAAAAAAAAGCTGTTTATTTCTTGATTGTATTACAGTATATAAACATATTACACATTTATTAGCATTATTATATAACAAATTCCAATGTTTTTTGTTGTTAGAACAATGTTTGAGTTTCTCTATTATATGATGAACAATTTTGGTATTGTGTCGGGAATGCAGATCCTGAAGCAAAACCACCGTTCTACAAATTTTTTCCCCAGAGGCTATTTATTTCAAATCCTTTCTTTTTTCCTCTCTCTCAGGAAGTAGCAGAGCCACTCCAGGACCTGAAGGAGGGCATGGACCAATTAGAAAAGAATAAGACACTGCGCCACATCCTTTCAACTCTGCTAGCTATTGGCAACTTTCTCAATGGGACCAATGTAAGTGCCAGCGAATTCTACAGCTCTTCTTTCAACCCCTAATCTCTCCATCTCCATCTGTCTTTCTTTCTTTCTGTCTGTCTGCTGTTTTCGCTTAGATCTTAATAACGTTAAAAAGGCTGATGGAGATAAACCTGATAAGGTGGTGAGTTTGGCATGAAATTTCTTTTGTTACCGTAAACCATTGAGCGTGGGCAGCAGAACAAAGCCAGCGAGAGTCATGTCACGTCCGTGGGGATTTCTCCATTCCCAGCTCTGTCGTGCCTCGCAGACTTGCAGACAGGATTGAGATTCTGTTAATCATATGTTAATGAAGCATTGGTCAGAATCAGCATGGGAGCTGCACATAGACTGAGTGCTTTTATCTTAATGCAACTGATGCTAATCAGCTAAACTACATAAGAATAATGTCAAAATGAGGCTTTTTTTAGGAAATGATTTGATGATGGAGCAGATCCAAAGCAACTAATGCTCTCAAGGTGCATGTGATTTTCCACATCAGAGCTCATTTCATCTGCGCATATTTACACTTTCAAATTTATCTGATATAAAATTTCCCTGCTATTCCAGCACACATTACATTTGATGTTTTTTCCTTTTTTATCCTCAGAGGCCGACCGTGGCAAATTTACTACACTTATTTAAAGTAATTAGGAATACCTATTTTTCAGTAAATATGAAATGTATCATAAGATATCCATCACTCTGAAATCTATAAACAGTTTTGGGTTTTGGCAGGTAAATATTTACAGTCAAAGACGTGGGTCTTTTGGCAGTTTTTTTTTGTCCACGAGTATCTTCTCTACTCTTTTTATCGCAAGTAAAGTTTTTATTGTTGTCCTTTGACTTTGATTTTTTTTTAAATCACATACACAAGTCTTAATACACTGGGTTCCCTTAAAAAAAAGGAACATAATAGGCATAATAAAAGGCAAAATATGTCTATTACAGGAAAAGTAGCAACATTCCAAAATAAATAATTATTAAGGGTGTTAATTTGGTGTGATTTGGTTTTAAAATGAACTAATTTTACATATATAGCCAACTAAAATGCAGTTAGATGCCCATAAAATTCAAGATATGAAAGAAAGAAAAAATGCACTAAATGGGTTTTACTAGTTTGAACAAGTTCAATAAACAAAAAATTAATATTTTTTTTAAATTTCTGTTTTGATCAACAAAATAGTTTAGTTAAAAAGCATTGTTTTGTTACTAAATGAATCCACAGATTTTTTTAATTATTTAAATGACAAATTTTTCAGGGGGTAATTTCTCAGTCAAAATGTATGTGGGTCAAAGACGTTAAGATGTCCACATCGAAAGAAATTTACAAAAGTGATTTTATGTCCACAGAAAGCACATTAAATGTAAGTAAAATATCTACTTTTAAGGTTCCAATTAAGTTTTTAGAGAATAAAATGTCAAAATTTGGTTGAAGTAATGTTACATTGTCATTCAGTTTAACACAATATTTATATAAAAATTCAAAGAACATGCTTATTTTGACTTGTACGTATTAAAATATATAAAATAATAATATAGCATATTCAATTTTATTGTGTTTTAAAAAACTGTTGTAAAAAATTCTTACTGACAAATGCGCAAATGCAGAATTACAACTAATTAGTATTTGGGGTGAACGTAATTTGTCTTTTAATACGTCATAGATTGATTTTTGACAAGACTTACACTGAATGACATTTTAGTGGGTGTTTTCTGTAAGGGAAAAATGTATGATATTTATGTTTTGCTCAGAAAAAAAAGTACAATGAAATTAAACAGAAAACTTTTTAATATTTTTTTGGAACAGTTTAAAGCAGTATTACACTTACATCTTTGACCATAATTGCATAAAAAATTTGAATCGCTTAAAAATGTTTTACATATTTATATATGCTTCTTAAAAACAAACATGATCAATGTGTGGCTTTATTTATGGTCCTTTTTATTTATGTGATTGTATTTTCAGGCTAAAGGCTTTGAGCTGAGTTACCTAGAGAAAGTTCCTGAGGTGAAGGACACCGTTCACAAACAGTCTCTACTGCATCACGTCTGTTCCATCGTCGTGGAGAAGTTTCCAGAGAGTTCAGACCTCTACTCTGAGATAGGAGCCATCACTCGCTCTGCTAAGGTAACCAAAACTCCCATAGCGCATTTACAGCACAATCACCGCTGATTTTAGTGCCATTTTTGGGTTTTCATTATATTTAATATGGTACAGAGAGGGCAAGAACACCTGACCTTTTGTACAAACAAAGTCACTAGTTGCTTATCTGATTAGCAACCTAGAAATAGTGCAGAATCGTATTTTGTCTTTATCACATTTCTTTGTTTTAAATATTTCAAACACTACAACTTTTTGTTCATTTCCAGATTTAAATTCGATTTTAAATCCCAGATTTATAATGTCTGGACCCCGATGTACAAACAATGGCAAAACAATTGTGCTGCGTACAAAGAAAGAAATAAAGGCTTCACAATTCCATGCGTTGTTGTGAAGCATTGCTTTTGAAGTGCACAGACCAATCATGGGCTGCCTTTGTTGATCACCGATTGTCCTGTCTTTTTCAGGTTGACTTCGACCAGCTGCAGGAAAACCTATGTCAGATGGAGCGGCGCTGCAGAGCATCCTGGGATCACCTGAAGGTCATCGCAAAACACGAAATGAAACCAGCCCTTAAGCAGCGCATGTCGGATTTCCTTAAAGACTGTGCAGAAAGAATTATCATCCTTAAAATTGTGCATCGCCGCATCATAAACAGGTGACTTAAATATGTTTGGAAAAATCCAATTTTCTCAATCTATCTCAATCTATCTATCTTTTAGATTTCAAACCACCTATGAATGTGGTTTGAATCTAGTTTGCAAAAATATGAATTGGATTTTGTGTTTTTGTTGTTCAGATGTCATATACATCAAAACCATCATCAACATTTTGCTTTCTGTCTGAACTGAGGTGTTGTAGAGATATCTGAATTTGAGTTAAAGAGATGTCCCTGTGTGTTTGATCTACAGGTTTCACTCATTCCTGCTGTTCTTGGGCCACCCGCCGTACGCGATACGAGAAGTGAGCATCCATCGCTTCAGTAAAATTCTGAGTGAATTTGCACTTGAGTACCGCACCACCCGAGAGCGAGTGCTGCAGCAGAAACAGAAACGGGCCAATCACCGTGAGAGGAACAAGACCCGGGGCAAAATGATCACAGAGGTGAGTCTGGGCAATTGCAGTACAAGATTACTATACATACAGTGCCTTGCAAAAGTATTCATATCCCTTCATTTTTTTCACATTTTGTTTTGTTGCAGCATGATGTTAAATTAGTTTTCCCCCACATCAATTTACACTCCATACACCATAATAATGACAAAGCAAAAACCAGATTTGCAAATTTTACAAATGTATTAAAAAGAAAACACTGAAATAAGTACATTGCATAAGTATTCATACCCTTAACTCAGTACATAGTTGAAGCAGCCTCAAGTCTTTTTGGATATGATGTGACAAGCTTTGCACATCTGCATTTGGCAATTATCTGCCATTCTTTGCCTCACCTTTTCACCTCTCAAGCTCTGTCAGCTTGGATGGGGGCTGGCTGATATTTCTAGAGTCCTAGTTGTTCCAATCGTCGATTTTTTTTCTGAACTCTTCCCTAGACCATTGCCTTAACGCAAGTCTGTCACTGAGCTCTACAGGCAGTTATCTTGACCTCAGGACTTGGTTTTTGCTCTGATATGCATTTTCAGCTATAAGGCCTTTTCTGAGAGGTGTGTGCCTTTCTAAATCATACTCATTCAAATGAATTTGCCACAGTTTAACTCCACTCGAAGTGTAGTAACATCTAGAAGCAATATGAATGCTCCTGAACTAAATTTCGAGTGTCCCAGAAAAGGGTATGAATACTTATGCAACAGGATCTTTTCAGTTTTTTTATTTTTAATAAATTCGCACAAATGTTAAAAACCTATTTTTTGCTTTGCCATTATGGAGTAGGGGGTGTAGATTGATGTGGGGAAAAAAGTAATTTAAAGTAGTTTAGCATAAGGCAGCAACATAACAAAATGTGAAAAAAGGCACTGTAGTTCAGTTAAAAGGTATATTTCACTCAAAAATTTAATTTCTGTCAACATTTACTCAACCTCATTCCAAATTTGTATAAATTTCTTTCTTCTGTTGAACACAAATAAAGATATTTTGAAGAATAACCAAACAGTTGATGGTAGCCATTGACTTTCATAGTATTATTAATTTATTTCTAAAAGCTGATGTGTACTCTTATATTAGATTTTCAAAATATCTTTGTGCTTAACAGAAGAACCTCAAGACAAAAAATTCTGTCATCACGTATTGTCCCTCACGTCGTTCCAAACCTGTATGAATTTCTTTCTGCTGAACACAAAGATATTTTGAAAGACATTTTTTTATAATATGTATGACAGCGTTTTAGTGCCTTGTAAATAAAAATGAAGAAAAAAAGATTACAAAATTAAAATTGTAAAATTTCAAGAATGAAATATAGTCTAAATATTTCTAGAATAAAGTTGAAATATTTTGAAAAAAAAAAAAAAAAGTAAAAAATATTTTGAGAATAAAGTAAAAACTATGGTATTATTTCTGCTAATAATCCATAGTGTATTAAAAGGGTTAAATAAGAGAGCTATGGCAGCTATGAGAACTATATATATGTATATAAAAAAATTTTTTTTTTTTTTTTTTTTTTTAGAAAATATCCGTTTCGCTAGATCCCTCAGCTGGGATCATGTAGAGCCCTTTGAAGCTGCATTAAAACTGCAATTTGGACCTTCAACCATTGAGAAAAATCCTGGAATGTTTTCCTCAAAAACCTTAATTTCCTTTAGGCGTGTAAATTATCAGTAAATTTTAATTCTGGGGTGAATTCAGCAGCTTGTTTTCCCTCTCATTTCCCTCTCAGCTGCTTGATTTCTGTGCTTCATCTTTGCACCACAAGAGGGAGTTATTATTCCTTCAGTGTCTCATTCACACTCTGTGTCTACTTGAGACCAGTGAGGTCTGATTGTTATCGTGTGTGTTCCTTTTCCCTTAGTTCGCCTCAGGGTGTTCAGAATGGCCACAAAACATGCTCACCACTTGCATTACAATAATAAAACATTGTAAACCAAGCAGTCCTATTGTCATGGGTTTTGCAGCTCTGGGCTTGCCCTGGGTATTTGTTACTCCAGGAGGCCAATTTAATGCCTCTCATGGGGGATGTCATAGGCAGGATAGCCCTTCATGGCATGTTATGCTTGGCGGGGGTCTTCCTTAGTCTAAGAGGGGTGTCTAATTCAATCTCTGTGTGAAAATCCAAACCTTTGGATGTCCCTGTAGGAGCGGTGAATGCAAGCGCTGGCTATGTAGAGGTAGAGCTGAGGTAAACGAAAACAAGAAGCCCAAGTGGATTATGTAGAGACGGGTTGTGCTTACATTTGTGAAACTCTGTGCTCATTTTTTTTCTTTTTTCTTTTTTTTTAACCACATGCAATAATATGGTGAATCTCACTAAAATGCACATAGGTCATTTTATAATACAAGGAAAATAGGAGCATAAAGTAAATATAATATTTTTGCATTGTGACAATATTAATATTTTTGCTCAGTTAAGAAACCATCACCTAAATTTTCGTTATTGTAATGCATTTTTGTCATTTACAGTTTTTTAAGGTGATTCTTGTTAAATTATTGTTTTTATGATATTTTTGCATATCGTTTAAAAAATATATATTTAAATCAGCACAAATATTTAGGTCACATTTTATCCCGAAATATTGGAATAGTTATTTGAAATAAAATAAATTAAATTAAAAGAAAAAAATCTGCACATCAAATGCTGCCATAATGTTTAGAATTTTACTAAATTTACAATTTTAATAATAATGTTTACTTGTTTGTTTGTTTTTACACTGTGAAATGTTGTTGTTTTATTTTATGGTCATTGGAGTTGGTGGCAAAATGTGCTTATCCTAAAATATAATATAATATAACAATAAAATTAAATTGAAAATCTGCTTTACCATTTTAATTATATTTATTTATTTAATTTTCCCAGTGTGAAATTTTATTATTTTTGTATTTTATGGTCTTTGGAATTGTTGGCAAGTTGTACTTTTCTTGAAATGAAATGAAATGAAATGAAATGAAATGAAATAAAATAAAATAAAGCACCACAAATGCTACCATGATGTTTATAATTTCACCAAATTTACCATTTTAATAATCTTTATTTATTTTTGCAGTGTGAAATGAATTAAACTAAACTTTAAAAAAAAAAAAATCCTTACATTAAATATTAAATATTTATTCATTTATTTATTCTTTGTGGTAATGTATGACCTGGACATATTTTTGCCAGTTTTTTTAAGTTGCCTAAAGTGCACTAGAATAAAGTTCAGGCTAGTACATTTTGGAATGTATTGTGAAACCTTTAAGAGTCTTGAAGTGCCAAACCAAATACCAAAACCTTTTCTCAACCCAACATTTCCTGCTCATCTTCTCTGCCGTGTGACGCATTTCATTTCTTCTCTGTAGAGTGATGAGGAAGAGGATGATGAGGTATGCGTGTATCTGTGTGCTTTTCTGCACTTGTGCATGGAGGGGTTTCACGTTTTCTTCCTGTGATTCCACTGACCTGTAATGTCTAGCATGTATTACCAGAGCATATCCAAGTTTGTACAGCATTTAGAGGCAATAAGGAATTCAGTGATCAATATTCGTATCGTTTCTAATCATATACAACAATTGTGAATCTCCATGTGGATTTCAACAGAAGATTAGAGCATGTTAAACTAAACATGATGTTGAACAAAGCTGATACAGATGTCAAACTATTTCAAGATCAGCTCTGAGTTGAAAGTCTGCTATTAATAATTCAAGACTATAACATTGAATGTCTGGAACTTTTTGACTTGAGTCTTGATGCACTAATAAACGACTAATGTGTGAATAAAATACTAAACCACTGGGGTGATATGTATTTTTTGTTTTCGAGTATGGTGAGATTATTTTTAACCATATATTGGAATAACTATTAGTATTAGTAAACAACGGAAATGTATAGAACTATCGAATAAAATAAGGAGTGTAATGTCTGACTGAATTCATTTCTTTATTATTTCTCTCCTCAGAGTGGAAAGTTTGCAGGGACTCCTCTGGAGGGTCAAGAGAGCCAGGGTTTGGGCTACACGGAGGACGTGGCTGAACATGAGCAGATGACTGCAGTACTTCGCACCAGCCTGCAGGGCGGCGATAGTCCATCTTCTGTACTCCCCGGCCTCCGCACACGGACTCGAGCCACTCGAGGTACATTTGTGTAGTTAGGGCTACAGATAATGCTGATTTATGGTAGTTGTAGCAATCCTTTGACGCAAAAGTTCTCTTTTTCTTGTGTCTCTTTTGTAGGTCATACAGCACTTTTGTCCACTGCAAATGAAGACACTTCTAATTGCACAAATGATACGGCGGATGAAATCATGGAACGCATTGTGAAATCAGCCACTCAGGGGCCCAGTCAGCGCACACAGCCCCGTGAGAGGAGACGCTCCAGAGCCAACCGCAAATCCTGTGAGTCTGGGAGTACCACCCACAACTCGTTCTGATGTTGTCATGTCATTCCACACATGTAAGACCTTCATTCATCTTTGTAACACCAAATTAAGATATTTGTAATGAAATCCGGAGCTTTCTGACCCTGCATAGACAGCAATGCAACTGACAAGTTAACCCTCAAAGACTGAGACAGCTGCCCGCGGCTAAAAATAACTATTGTTCTTTAATATTTAATAACTTTTGAGTCTCATTTGGATATTCAGAGGTTCCGTAGTGAGCGTGATTACGTCATCACATTTCCTCAGCACTGATTCGTCAGATGAAACCAATGTGTTTCGGTCCTCTGAGCCAAACAGGAACGATTGTTGATGCTTAGTCCCACCCCTCTGCCCAGATTGGTTCAAACTGTCATCTATTCAACTAATAAACATAAGGTGCGTTCCGATCGACAGGGTCCCTACGCAGTGTTCACTGCTCCCTACTCCCTTAGCACGGTATATCCGTTGAAGTGGACTTCGCTGACAATAATCGCTCATTTGGAATGCCCTGGAACGTCATCAAAGCAAATCAACGGCAGGGTCACGCATTTTATGATACAACATAAATAAATATTGTAATTTATTTTACTTTCAAATTTAAATACATATAAAATACATATAAACTTATGTATATAATAAATATAGTCAAAATGTATATGTTTAGACCGTTAATAGATTGCAGTGGTCTTATCTCGCGCACTTTCTTTCCAACACGCCTCACCTTGCCGGTTTTACTTTCATTCATACTATACAATATGCAAATGTCATACATGAATCGCCATAACCATTCATAAACACTCTAATTTGTATAATAATAACAACATTTATTGCAACCGCTCCATTGCAGAGCCTTTAAAAAACTTTAACGGCTCTGCTCCATCGTTAGTTCTAATTGGTGACGCGGTGCGCAATGACAGTTGGGTAATTTTCCCCGTCCACTTCCTGTGAAGTGATGTACCGATGTTCCCTTATTCCCTATGCCGTTCGCAGTGCCCTTCGAACTGAACATGTTCGCTCCCTTCGGTTTGGAATCTCACTTAAGATGGCGGAATACCCTGTGAAGTCCACTTCGCAGTCCACTTACGGTCGAATGGAACGCACCTATAGCTTTTGGTCTTTTGAACCACTGATTAGCATATTTCTTTGCAAGTCTGGACAAACGCAAAGTGAAAGTAAAGTGCTTTTTGCGTGCATGAAAACAAACGCAAAATAACATTTGCATGACAGCATTCTTTGAAAAAGCACAGAACAGAGCCTTTGACATAACACAAACCAAAAATAAGGATGAAACAGCAGTACATATGGATAAAAGCTCTGGAAAATTCGCGTCACTAAACGATGTCCCGGTAAAATAGATTTCGACTCAGACTACAGCCAGCAGATCAATCTATTTGGTTATTATATTATGTAACTAATTCTTATATAGTTTGTAAAGATTATTTGCAAATTTTTTCTGTTGCACTCGGTATATTTCTCTCTCATTTTGTGTGTAGTTTGTGAATAATTTAGACTGTTTATATTTTCGTTGCACAAGACAATTTGTGCAGTTGTTTTCACTACTTCCTATACTGTTTGTGTTTATTGTTCATACTCAGATCTTAAAAAGTAACTTTTTTTTACTGTGTTTTGCTATTATATAACACTGTTTCTGCTATGACTTTATTCCTGAAACGTTTTTGACAGGTTTATATTGTCAATAAACTAAATAGGCCTGTTTTTCATTGAAAAGCGCCTATCATAATATTGTAATATATGGCTATAACTTGCTTGGGGAATGTTATATATAGACAAAATTTTATTTAAAAGTGTAAAACACCTAAATACAAATTTCTAAAGAAAAACCTCAGGAGTTTTTGAGTACACAGTAAAAAACACCCAATTGTTGCTAGCGTTTTTCCAAAAATTCTGGAAATTCACCTTATTTTTTGAGAAAACAAAAGGAAAATTGTAATGTTAAATTAGCTAGACATAAAGTTCAAGTTCGTATGTTTATAATGATATATGACAATTGATGCTGACTGCTAAAATCATTCTGAGAAAAACAAAGAAACGTACAGGTGCCTCAAAAATGTTCTAGGTCTTTAAGGGTCCCAGATAGCACCATACGTCTGCAAGATGTCTGTTAAAGGTCTCTTGATCTGGAAAGCATCTGCTGTTTACAAATGTCTGGCAGACGTCTGTAAGATGACAGTTTTAAATACATTCTAATTCATAAACATCTTAAAGACGTCTATTGACATCTGATAGGAAACGTCCTGTAGACGTATTGCAGATGAGCAAACTACGTCTTGCTGATGTCTTGCAGATGTAAATGCAGATGTCAAATAGAGATGTACGTGTGCTATCAGGGGGTTAAATAATTCTTGTTTTAAAATTTGATTATATTTGGTGATTTATTGCTATCATTGTATTAGCTTAAATAGTGTTTATTGTAATTTTAAATAATAATAGTAGGAGTTTTATCTCTTTTATTTTCTCTACAGTAAGAAGAACACTGAAGAACGGTCTTACGCCAGAGGAGGCGCAGGCGCTGGGATTGGCCAGCAGCTCTGAGATGCAAGTGTGAGACAAACAGCAGCCGCTCAGGGTCTCGGCACACACATCTAAACACAAACGAGCTGGAACGGGTCACTTTAGCTCGAGTTTGCTTTCCTCTGGAGCAGGTGCATGTTTCTGGGTTTGTGTTTTAGGACGGTTATTGCTGTGGACAATTTGTATTCTCACAGGTGAAAGGGATTATAATCACTAACCCACTATACTATACTTATCCTGGGACGTGTAGTCAGACCATACTCCATTTACTAGCTTTTGCATTTTGTCCCAAGGTGGTCTAAGAGAATCATCGAAACCACTCAGGTGCATGTTCACTGTTAATGATATCCCAAATCATTTGAATGCATTTTTGAAAGAGAACAAGCACAGTTGCAGCGCAACTTCCTGATGCACAACATTTGTAGACGCTCTCAAACACAGCCTGTAGAATGCTGATTGTCCAGTTCTCCAGTACAGAGACGAACGTCCGTCTCTTACCGCTGTGGCCTTCAGAACGATCCCAAAGAACTGTGTTTGAACATGACTGGATGCCGTCTCACCGTTTTTGTTTGTACTGGCTGTTTGAATTCAAAAGGCATTGAATAGTAGCACCTTTAGCGTTCATATTTCATTTAAATCAGCAGCGATTCTTCTCTGGTTTACTGCTGTGCTAAAACTTGTTTGTTTTTTCCTGTTTTAAAAAAGCAGGGCTTCTCATGTCACGTGTTCGAGTGCTTTCAGATAGCTTGAAGTTGAACAAGCGTTACAGGGAAAAAAATAATCTCAAAACCTTTTAATTTCTGCTGAACCCTGACGTGTTCTTGTGCGATCGAAACCTGTTTAACTTGGATGAAGATGATCAAATTACTTTGCACACAAATGAGAACAAACTAGAAATTCGTCTTTCTCTTTTTCCCTCCAACCGTGTCAGTTCCTCATACTTTATCTTTATAGTAATACATTCATTTCACAATTTACAACACGCAGAAGTAAACACTCGTCTATTTAAATGAAAGGACTTCTAGCCATATTTGGTTAAAAAAAATGATGGCATTATAAAATGAGTGCCTTGAAGAAATGCTTTTTTTTTTTTGTGGGAATCAGATTATTTGGCCAGGAAAGGAAGGAAGAGGACATTTAAGGGCATGTTAAATGATTGATAGTTGCGATAGATGCAAAATGTACAATTCTGTCATTAGTTCCTCTCCCTAGATTATTCTAATATACACTGGGAAAAAAAAAAACAATTTGAGTAAACCTAAAATTTTAAGTTAAATCAATTTAAATATAACATCAGGGTAACAAATTATTTAAGTTGTCACGTAGTACAACTTAACTTTTTAAGTTGACTAAACTTTTTTGAGTTGACTAAACTAAAAATGATGAGGCAGCCAGGTAAATTATTTAAGTTGATTCAACAAATTGATTTTTTTACAGTGTATGAATTGAATATAAATTGGATGTTTCGATCAAAATGTAAGTTAAAAGTTAACTTTCTAGAGATCAGTGAATAAAAGAAAGTTAGGTTATGACTTCATATTACAGCCCGCAAGTCATTTGGACTGGTTTTGGTGCTTCTTCATTTTAACAACGATAGGTCAAAGTACATGGGTGTATGGAAAGAGTATGATGAGTCTTCAAAATATTAAACATTTCTACAGAACCACTAGATTTAGTGATTCAATCACTGCGGTAAATTCGATCAGTTTCAGTTTTTTTTAGAAATTGCCCAGATTTACCAGAGACCCGTGTCCACTGTCAATACTAATAGTACCATTCAGCACCTTATCATGTGTAGCATGCAATTTCGAAAGGAATTGGAAAATTGAGTATTATAGACTTTTTGTTTTCACCTTTTTCCCTCAGATTTTTATTCTGAGTATTATGTGGATAAGAGATTAGATACGTGTAAAGTAGAACCTTGATGTAGAGGCTAAACATGAGAGAGATGCTGTACAATTGTGTAAATGTCACTTTTTTTGTTGTGTTCATGTTTTGTCTGTATTTTGTATAGAATAGTGTATTATAGGTCAAAAGCAGTGTTATTCTGTGAAAATTCTAATTTAAGAGAAAATAAGCCATGCATGGTTCAAACGATAACAAACGTCAGCAGGCGAGGTCAATATTTTGTGAGCCTGTGACGTCTCGGTACCCTGTGAACGTAGCTTTTGTTTCATGTGTTTACGCGGCACAGACTTGAAACATTGTCATGCACCCATCAGCTCTGCTCAAATGGCCTTTGATATTATTGCACTCGCATACAGTTTCACCCATTGCTACAAGTGCCATAAAAAGTTGGTTTTGAGTAAAAGATCGAGAATGTGAAAATTTGACTTCTAAATTCCAAACGGAAAAAGCATTTACTGTACTTTGCAATAAAAAGCTTTTACAGCAACACCCAGAATATAGAGTTGGACTATTTCTTTCTTGATAACTGTGTAATTGTTTTTAGTTGAACAAACGGGGCTAAACCACTTAATGGCAGAAGAAACGTGCCATAGCACTTTCCAAAGCTTTTGAAGATACACGTTCAAATTTGACCGATCGCGCTCAGCAGCGCAAAGTCCATTCGGTGCTTGCTTGATATTGTAGATTTAAGTAGCAAATGAGAATGGCTTAAGTTCTTCAATATATCTTGAGACAAATGTCTTCATAATGATTTTCAGTTTTGTTTAAAGATAATTGGACATTGCCAACAAAACATTGTATGGGTCAAAATTACAGATTTTTCTTTTATGCTAAAAATCATTAGGATATTAAGTAAAAATCATGTTCCATGAAGAGCATTTGTCAATTTCCTATCATAAATATATCAAAACTTTTTAGATTAGTAATATGCATTGCTAAGAACTTCATTTGGACAACTTTAAAGGCGATTTTCTCAATATTTCGATTTTTTTGCAACCTCAGATTCCAGATAGTCAAATAGTTGTATCCCAACCAGTGTCCTATACTAACAAACCATTAATTGAAAACTTATTAAGAAAAATGTACTCTTATGACTGGTTTTGTGATCGTGGGTCACATGTAGTCTCATTATTAGGTAAAGTCAGATGTAAAGTTGCAATTCACTGATTCCTGAGACATGGGACAAAACATGTCCAGCAATTGTCACTGCTATTAGGTTTAAAAATTAAAATATTTTTAATTGTAAATGTTATGAGGGATTACTAATAGAATGTATTTAACACAATTATCCCCTTCAGTGTAAATGTATTATTCATTATTTTTTAAATCTGAAACTTATTGTCTTCTTATTTTCAATGATGAAAAACCTTGTTTTATCATAAGCAACACTTAAGACTTGTTTTGTGGTCCAGGGTCACATATGAGATATTATTAAGTCGCTGGGGTATATTTGTAGCAATAGCCAAAAATACATGTATGGGTCAAAATTATCGATTTTCTTTTATGCCAAAAATCATTAAGATAATAAGTAAAAATCATGTTCCATGAAGATATTTTGTAAATTTCCTACCATAAATATATCAAAACTTAATTTTGAATTAGTAATACACATTGCGAAGAATTAAGAACTTCATTTGGACATTTTCTTAATATTTAGATTTTTTGCTTTCAGCTTTTAGATGATGTATAAATCTGAATTTCAAATGGTTTTGTTGTCCATGGTCAAATATCAAAGCAAGGTTGTTTTTCAAGGACACATGCTTGTTTCTATGGTTTTTAAAGTTGTGTCACTTTTTGTCAACACTGTCAGACACAAAAAAAAAAAAAAAAAAAAAAAATCAGGGAATATCAGAGGCAACTGTCACTCTAACAGACGTCCTTGCCACATTCCACCTCTGCAAAGTACATCAATGTCAGACAGGCTTTGGTAAGTTTTAAAGTTTTAGAATATTTTAAATCCTAATGTTAATAGTTCCTGTGTCACACCATCTTCCAATTTCTGAGAAAATTATTTGAAATCTTTAGATCATTTTATTTTCCTTTAGCAGGTTCCATTGACATCTAGCATCAACAGAGAAAAAAAATGGCTACTAGATGAACTCCAGTTGTATTGTGAAAGAAATGCCAAACTCATCAACACTGTTAGATGGCAGTGGTGATAGGCCAATGATGGAGTTCACAATTAAGTCGTCATATTTTTGTAGTTTTCAGGTCAGTGACCGACTTGTGTTAAGGCAATGATCTAGGGAAGAGTTCAGAAACAAATCTGCTGCATTGACGGTTCACGGAAGCATGTAGCCTTCATTATCCATAACATAAGATTGGAACAACTAGGACTCTAGAAAATGTCTGCCAGCCCCTATCCAAGCTGACAGAGCTTGAGAGGTGAAAAGGTGAGGCAAAGAATGGCAGATAATTGCCAAATGCAGATGTGCAAAGCTTGTCACATCATACCCAAAAAGACTTGAGGCTGTAAAGGTGCTTCAACTAAGTACTGAGTTATACTTGTGCAATGTACTTTATTTCAGTGTTTTATTTTTTAAAAATTTGTAAAATTTGCAAATCTGTTTTTTGCTTTGTCACTATTATGGTGTATGGAGTGTAAATTGATGTGGGGAAAAACTAATTTAAAGCAGTTTAACATAATGCTGCAACAAAATGGTGTGAATACTTTTGCAAGGCACTGTACCTCTAAAAAGTGCCTTAAAAGTACAATATTAGTACCTTTTTTTCTGAGAGTGTACGAGAAACGCTGTCCAAGATACAAAGTGGGGGACATAAGGGTGCAGTTAGGAGATAAAATCAGACTTTGAGAAACAAAGTCACAATTACGAGAAATACAGATGTATTTCTTGAAGATAAAATTGTAATTAGCTTTATTTGCCCATACAATTCACATAAACTCTCCAAGAACAGAGTTGTTAGACATATCACCACCTTTATTTAGGGTCATGTACAGCAGATGGTTCTTTTGCAGTGTCACAGAGCTCCTCTAAAACGAGCTGTGACAACATCGAAACTGATGGAATCTCATTACAATCATAATTGTATGACAATTTTAGTGCAACAACAGACATGTAACATGCCTAATGCAGTAAAGATGTTGGTTGTACAAGACCATACAAAAACAACCTTGTGTTTGTTTGTTTGTTTGTTTGTTTGTTTGTTAGATATATCTATGGCAAAAGTGAGTTTGCATTTGTCCCCTTTTTCAGCAAGGACAGAAAGATGCCATGGAAAAGCAAAAAAGAAACAAAAAATGTCTCAACTGTAGGTCAAAAAGAAAGGAAAAGCAAATAAGCTCAGATCACAGAAAGGAAAATAAAAGACAAAATCCAAAGTCTAGGATTCATGGTAAAATCCAGTGCAAACTATGTCTTTTCTGCAAGATGTATGCCAACTACAAACTAAAGAAAGTGATCAAAGCAAGAGAATATATATTGATTCCTAGCCTGTCTATGTCTACACAATAGCTACACAATGTCCCTGAACAATAGGGTCTGCACAGTACTAGAAGAAATTAATTGTAGAAATTTCAAGTTGGAAGGTTTTCCAAATACAAACAGCAAGTCCACACCAATGAACTTTCATACTGCTCAGATTTAGCATCTCTATAAAGCTGAAGATAGCTGTACTTTTCCTTTTTGCAGTTTTACATGTGCACTTTTTAGGGCTGTAATATCGAATGTCGATTCCAAAGCACCAAAAGTTTTTTTTTTTTTTTTTTTCAAAAATCTGACACTGGTCAAAAAAAAAAAAAAAAAGGAATGACATTTGTGTGTGTGTGTGTGTGTGTGTGTGTGTGTGTAGTGCAGTTTACTTAAGGAATTAACACTCTTATACAGTTACCTGATATGTGATAAGAGAAGAGAGTGTATTATTAACTGACAGTTAACTAGTAAAACCAACGCAGGTTTAAGACAATTTCAGCCTAGGACACTTCAGGCAAAACAAAAAGAGAACCAAAGAAATTCGGCCTGCTTCGTACGATGACATAAACAGAAATTCATCTTTTTGTTTGTCCTTTCTTCTGTCAAACATTAAATAAAAAACATATCAAGCATATGTCAGTTAGGCACTCATGATGTGATAATAAAATGAGTGCGTGAGATAATAAAAAGAGTGCTTGCATTTCCCTCACGTCCACCTCTGGATTTAGGCTTAACATTGCACAATATCACGGAAATTGCTTTTTTTTTTTTTTTTTTTTTTGAAGATTAAACATCTAGTCTTTTCTGTTTGCATCATTTCAAGCTTCATTGCATATAGATTTCTTTGCCAGATTTCTCACGCTAGCAAAGTAAATGTCAATTTAAACCTATAACACCGAATGAATTCATTCATCTATCCGCCCGCTTGACCAGTCCTTACAGGTCGGGGCAAAATAAATTAGCCGTACAGGAAGGAAGCACCCAAACTTAAGAGATGGTGAAGCACACTTACATACGATTAAAGCTTATCATCCACAGTGTTTTAAAAGCCTCAAATGGTTCTATCAAAATGTAAACCCCACTTATCTAAACCAGTCAGGTAACTGGAGCTTCCATACTTAAAAACTTTAAGTTTTAAACTTGTTTATATTTATATTTTAGCTTACTGTAATGTAGCACCAACAATTTTTCATGGCAAGTTTTGGGTCTCTAGACTCTATGGTGCACTTAAGAGATAGTCAAGAGAAAAGGAAAAGAAATATCTGAACTAAAAAAAAAAAAAGAAAAAAAAGAAAAAAAGAAAAAGAAATAGAAAGAAATACCCCCAGACCAGAGGCTGACCAATCGCTGTAATTCCCCTGGGAAGAAAAAGTGCAGTCACAGTTATCTCCAGGACCTAGGGTAGAAAAACCCTGTCTCCCAATCTTCCTCTGACGCAGCTAGTGGGGCGACTCCAGCATCTCCATTAGGAAAGTGTCAATGGGGGTGTCTCCAATCAGTTTAAAGAAGAAAAGGTGCTCCAGACACTTAAGGCCAATGGAACGCAACGCAGGAAGTCGGAGGAGGAGCTTGGCAAACCTGTGAATAAGCGAGCGAGTCATTTTTTAGTGTCATGCTTTCACAACTTCATGTCTTGATAACGTATGACTGCTTATGACATTTATGAATGACAGTGTGAAGTACACTTAAGGATTTCACAATACAAAAATGTCAGTAAATCATAAAAGAGATCATTTACGTGTAGTAGGTTTATAGACACAACACAAGTTTAATTGTGAGCGAGACAATGGACAAAAAAATGAATCACGCACAATATAAATGTGCTATTTCAGCACTTGCTTAGAAGGGTCATGAACTGAGGAATCAAAATTCCCTAATTTTTTGGACATATAAAAGGTCATTGTGCTATTAGTCTAAAAACGGCTTATATTGAAGCCAATCTGCCAAAACGACAGGTTGTGATAAACTTTATTTTTAATGAGGATCCAGATCGCATCAGTAAGAACTTTGTCCTTTGTTCACTTCATTTTACTGTGGATTCATTTACAAATTTGATGCAAGATTTTCAGAATGACCGAAACTAAGGGTGTGTTTACACTTGACATTTGGTTCGATTAAAATGAACTGTGGTGCGATTGCCCAGTTAGTGTGGTTCATTTGAGTAAGTGTGAACGCTGCCATCCGAACCCTGGTGTGCACCAAACAAGCGGACTGAGACCACTAAAAAGATGGGTCTCAGTTCACTTCCAAACAAACTCTGGTGCGGTTCTAATGAAATATGAACGCAACACGGACCAAATACCTCTAAACGAACCAAAAACAGGAAGTAATGATAAGATGCAATGCTATGCGACATGATTTCATGAAGGGAACAAGCGGTGTATCCAAAACAAAATGAGCAGAGGACAAACATGGAGCAACGAGGAGGTGAAGTGCCTTTTATGAGCTCTTTGTTAGTTCGAAGTGGTGAAAATCAAATCATATACACACTAGGGGTTGCACCGTCTAGCTAACTAGACGACTTTAACGCTCTGCCATGACACTTTAAGCTTGACGTCAACTAGTCGCTGGTCCTATTGAAGGTGCAACAGGATAAGAAGTCTTTGAAGTCCACATTTACGTTTACATTTACTCACTTATGACTTTATATAAATGTAATCTTTACAGCACTACTCTATCTGTATCTGATTTAGAACGAGCAGAAATGTGTGAGAAATATAACGACCCAAAGACAAATAAACTGATAAAAGTGAGCTATTATAGGAGCAATAGCCATGTAGGCAGTGCTGTGTCATATGCCATAGTTGTGCACAAGGTGTTTGAGTCTCAGCTCAAGGTTTAGGTGTATTTGTTGAATAATGATGTCAAATGCGACTAGTCGACTTTTAGCACAAAAAAAAAAATCTGAAGTCGTTCAACCCCTAATACACACAATAATGAGCACGCTTAGTCCAGCAGACGGCATTAGTTGTAGTCGACTTAAAGCCGCACTGAGCGGACCAATCAGTGAATAGGTACTTTGATGTCATACACCCGCAGTGCCGATTTAAGTCGAATGCACCTTTTCCTTTTGTTTGGAGTGTTCCGTGAGCTCCGTCACAAAATGTACGTCATTCAACCCGACCAATCACGCTGTGAATGTATCACTATGCCTTTAGGTTTGGTATCTTTAGGCTAAGCGGACCAGAACCAAATGTATAATTTTCCTTTTTGGTCCGGACCAAATTAACCAAACAAATCGAACTAAGTGTGAACACACTCTCAAAGACAACGCTGTGCCGAATATATTGGTTCCGACAGCAATGTTCCAACACACAAGTGTGAGTAACTGAAATTAACTTTAATTACGTGATCACTACTGCTTTGTCTGTTATTACAGATAGTTTGATATGTACTAAGTATGTGTGTGTTTTTAACTTAAATCTCAACTGCGTCCATCTATGAGGGATGTAGGCTGTCTGTAAGGCCAATCATACCAGTGGGTGTTTACTTTCGAGTCTACAATCCGCCATACCTTTTCAAACAGAGGATTCCAATCAGAAGAGTCAAAAACAGGACAGAAAATAGCCTTTTACTTCTAAATGACGTTTTTTGATGTAAAAATCTTGAAAACATTAAGTGGACCTCAGAGAACATCGCACTACAAAATAATTTAAAAAATGCAGTTCATGACCCCTTTAAACTGGATTGTGGGTACTTGGTGATAACATTTAGGTTTTGTCACTGAAATACGACGAGGGCTTTTAGGGAATTTGTGTCTGTACAGAACACTCACCTCCCCTGCTGATCTGGGTATTTCTGTTTGCAATATGACTCCAGGGACGCGTACACCTTCTCTCTGAGAAGCTCCACCTCGCTGCTGCTAGTCAGACCTTTGGCATCTAAGAAAAATTGGAAATATTCAGCAGAAACATACACCATTCTTTGGGTTTTTCTCCAGTTTTGATGACAAAGGTGTGCAAAACATATATGCTGCCAGGATGCCAGTGAAGGTGTTCACACACAGTGAGTTCAAAGTAATAGACCATTATTTAGATGTGCCAGTTAATTACTGTTAATGACCTATACCTGATAATAGAACTGCTTAACCCTCATAGACCGAGACAGCCGGCGGCGGCTAAAATAGATATTGTTCTTCAGTGATATCGCATTTGTCTCATTTGGATATTCAGAGGCTCCGTGGTGAGCGTGATTACGTCATCACATTTCCTCAGCACTGATTTGTCAGATGAAATCAATACGTTTCGGTTCTCTGAGCCAAACAGGGACCATTGTTGATGCTTAGTCCCACCCCTGTGCCCCGATTGGTTCAAACTGTCATCTATTCTACCAATAAACATAGGTTTTGGTCTTTTGAACCACCGATTAGTACGTTTCTTTACAAATCTGAACAAACACAAAGTGAAAGCAAAGTGCGTCGTGCTTGCATGAAAACAAACACAAAATAACACATTTGCATGACAGCATTCTTTGAAAATGTACAGAAACACTCATAACAGAGCCCTTTGACATAACACCAGTGCTTAATTTGAGCCGGATCCTGTTCCGGAAAATGTCAGATTTTGGATTTTTGCGTTCCGGTATTTGTTTTTAAAGATCCGGCATTAACAAGTACATTAGATCGTGACAGTGCGTGCGTGCAAACAAGACAGAGCAAGCGCAGGTTTATGTAGATGAATTTGGAGGATGCGTGTTGGTCTTCAACATGTTTTAGCTTCATGTTTTTAAGTACAAAATCGCTCTCATTGATTGGTGCTTACTGCTTAACCCACTCTCTCCAAATGTCCACTACTCGCAAAACATATTTAGTGAGCAGCGGAATGTTTAGAGAGAGAGAGAGAGAGTGTAATATTAGAAATAATAGGATACCAAATCAAACGAAACATATAATGTATAAACATTATAAACACTATAAACATAGTTAGTTAGCCAGACTCCAAAACAAATCATTTAAGGTATTCAGAACAAAAAAAGAATAAAACAAAATATATAAACAAAGCGAAACTAAAAGGCGTTGGGCTCACGTAGCCTACCTCTGGTATTCGGCACAAATCCAAGTGTTTCCATATTCGCAATGTATTTCAATGATAAACTATTATTAATAATGCAGACTAGGCTTTGTACTTTACGTTCGTATATCGATAGAAAAAAAAAAAACACTTCAGCAGAAATGCGCTTGGCATAACAGCAGAGTGGACCGATTATACTAGGCTATAGACATTTTAAATTGACCAGAGTAATATATTAAATGTTTAATTGACTGTATTTTATTTTGATAATGTACAGACTGCAATGTCAAGTTTGAATTGCTAAAATATGTGGTGTGCACGAGGCGCTGGCGCAATCGAATAGCTAAAACATAAAATACTCTATTTATGGTCATACAGAAAGAGTTGGACATAATTCCGTTAAGTGTTTTATTATAGCACGGTTACAGGATGCGCGTTCTCTCATGTCGGTTCTCGGTTTCATTTTCGTGAACTTGTTTGCGCAGCGCCGTACCTACATTGGTTTTAAATGTGTTAATAATTTAAGTCAGATATATATATTTTTTAAATGTATAACTCTCTCATATGTAGACTATGATTGTATTTTATTTTTAATGTAACTTTTCCATCATCCTGCGGACTTATTTTTGACCCAGGGTTTGTGCCCTAGGCTGCAGTCCATGCAGAAACTTAAACTATGCGCTTATAGTCGTGGCATAATTGAATGTTCCGGTAAAACTGAAGTTGTATTGTCAGAATCGGTCACAGCGCCTTTTTAACTGCTGTTTTGGATCCGGCAATTATTCATTTACAAATCAAGCACTGCATAACACAAACCAAAAACAAGGATGAAACAGCAGTAGATATCGGATAAAGCACTGGAATGTAGGTTTTCGCGTCACCAAGCGATCTCCCGGTAAAATAGATTCCGAAGCAGCCAGCAGATCCATCTATTTGGTTGTTATATTATGTAACTAATTATTACATAGTTTTTAAAGATTTAAAGATATTTGCACTATTTTTTCGGTTGCACTCTGTATATTTCTCTCTCATTTTGTGTGAAGTTTGTGAATAATTTGGACTGTTTATTTTTTTGTTGTTGTTGTTGCACAAGACAATTTGTGCAATTTGTCTTGTGCTACTTTCTACACTGTTTGTGTTTATTGTTTGGATTAAGAATATATTTATCTGAAATAGTAAATTATCAATATATCCTGAAATGTTTTTGGACAGGTCTATATTGCCAATACACTAAATGGGCCTGTTTTTCACTGAAAAGCGCCTATAATAATAATAATAATATGGTAATAATTGGCTATAACTTGCTTGGGGAATGTCATATACAGACAAAATTTTATTTGGAAGTGTAAAACACCTAAATACAAATTGTTAAAGAAAAAAATCCAAACTTCAGGAGTTTTTGTTTGAGTACACAGTAAAAAACACCCAATTGTTGGTAGCGTTTTTTGCTAAAATTCTGGAAATTCACTAAATTTTTAGAGAAAACCAAAGGAAAATTGTACTTTTAAATTAGCTAGACATAAAGTTCAAGTTCTTATGATTATAATGATATATGACAATTGATGTTGACTGCTAGAATAGGTCTGAAAAAACAAAGAAATATACAGGTGCCTCAGGTGCCCCAAAAATGTTCTAGGTCTTTAAGGGTTAAAGGAGAAGTTCACTTTCAGAACAAAAAGTTACAGATAATGTACTCACCCCCTTGTCATCCAAGATGTTCAAGTCTTTCTTTCTTCAGTCACAAAAAATTGTTTTTTGAGGAAAATATTTCTAAATTTTTCTCCATATAGTGGACTTATATGGTGCCCCGAGTTTGAACTTCCGAAATGCGGTTTGAATGCGGCTTCAAACGATCCCAAATGTGGTTGTAAATGATCCCAGCTGAGGAAGAAGGGTCTTATCTAGCGAAACAATCATTTTTTTTCATTAAAAAATACAATTTAAATACTTCTTAATCTCAAATGCTCGTCTTGTCTTGCTTTCCCTGAACTGTATTATGTGAACTGTGTATTCTGGGTTAAGACAGTTAGGGTATGTCGAAAAACTCCCATCGTATTTTCTCCTTTAACTTCAAAAATCATTTCAAAGTCATCCTACATCGCTACAGAAGTAATGGGATGGAAGTGTTTCGACATACCCTAACTGTCTTTAACCGGGAAAAAAGTTCAGGCAGAGCGAGACAAGATGAGCGTTGGACTTTAAAAAGTAGATAAATCGTATTTTTTTCTGAAAACAACCAATCGTTTTGCTAGATAAGACCCTTCTTCCTCGGGTGGAATCGTTTAAAACCGCATTTGGGATTGTATGAAGCCGCATTTAAACTGCATTTTGGAAGTTCAAAATTGGGGCACCATTGAAGTCCACTATATGAAGAAAAATCCTAAAATGTGTTCCTTAAAAACTATTTATTTACGACTGAAGAAAGAAAGACGTGAATATCTTGGATGACAAGGGGGTGAGTTTTTGTTGTGGAGGTGAACTTCTCCTTTAAGGCATTTACATGACACATTTTCAGGTTAGAAGAAGTACAATTCTTCATGTCGCTCCAAACCAGCAGATATTTTAAACAATGTTTATTGGATTAGTTAAATCCAGAAAAAAAAATTCCTGAAAAATGTACTCACACCTATGTCATTCAAGATGTTCATGTCTTTCTTTCATTAGTCAAAATGAAATTAAGGTTTTTGAGGAAAAAAAAGGTCTTCCAGTGGGTTCAAAAATAAAATGTATATACTTTTTAACTACAAATGCTTGTCTTGCACTAGCTCTGAATCCACGACTATATGCATTACATAGTTAGTCACATTGGAAAGGTCACCATCATTTAAGCGAAAGTACCATCTCAGTGTTTACAAAGCGAACAAAGTTTACAAAGTCAAACGACCTTCACAAAAAATGTTGGACGATTTTGAAGTTGGAGGAGAAATCAAATGACCTTTTTGAACCACATGAATTAACCACGTGTGATCTTTCCAAAACGTGTGAAGTCGTAGATGCGCATTGCAGAACTACTTCAAGACGAACATTTGTGTAAAAGTATATATATATTTTTTTTTTTAAGAAAATGACTGAACGTTTCACTAGACAAGACCCTTATTCCTCGGCTGGGATCGCGTAGAGCCCTTTGAAGTGACATTGAAGCTGCAATTTGGACCTTCAAGTCGCTGATCCCTATTGAAGGCCACTATATGGAGAAAAATCCTAGAATGTTTTCTACAAAAAACTCTTTTTTTTTTTTTTGGACTGAAGAAAGAAAGACATGAACATCTTGAATGACATAAAAGTGAGAAAATTATCAGGAAATTTTAATTCAGGAGTGAACTAATCTTTGAAAAATTTTTGTACATACAATCAATGTCAGTTGGGTCCAAAACAACATTGGACCCCATAAACTTTCACTATACGAAAAAAAAAAAAAAAACACTGAGACATCGGGTTCTGCAAAACAAAAGCATGTCATGTTTGGAACAACGCAAGTAAATTATTCAACAACGTTGAGTAAATTATCGACATTTATTTTTATTAATCTGAACAAGTCAAATTCAGAAATATCTGAATATCATTCATTTTTAGATAAACCTAAACAAAATGCTTACCTGGGTTAAACAGAACTATGGCACGCAGACAGCCAAGTTCAGTTTTGTCCATTTGCATATCACGCATCTTACAGACCAGCTCAGTCAGCACCCTGCAGAGGTGTAAAACAATAACAATAATGATCATTCTACAAAATAGATCTCATTCACCCCAAAGACAGAATTATAGGGTGGCTTTTTATTTCAAAAACATCCACACAGGTATGAAGTAAACACAACAAAAGCAGGTATTACCTGTCGAATAAGGCTCCCACCTCTGCACTATGTGCACTCTCCCTGCACAGACATTATGAACATGTTAAGCATTTAAAATGACTATATTGTTAAAGAGTTGTAAACACAGACTTCAGTGTGACCTGTCAAAAAAGGCCTCCACGCCCAAGTTGTGAGGGCTGTCTCTGGGCACATGTAGACCTGTGGCCAACAGAATCTCATCCGTCACGCTGATGGAGCGATGGGAGAAGGCAGCGATCAAGAGCTCATTCCATCCTGTTCCATACCAAAATATCACATACATACAGTTTTCATGTACATTTATCTTAATATAAAACAGACAGCGACAAGTGAGTGCGAGAAAGTCAGATGCTCCTACCAGCCCTGAGCAGAATGACTTGATCATCCAGGGGCAGCTCAGAGAAGTGAGGGACTCTTTTGGCCCACTCCACCAGAGTGAACAGCTGTTTGTCTGCAGCCTGGCAGATATTAGTGACTGGATCATTGGGCTGGAGAACAGAGAAGTCAGTGGAGGAGAGAGTTAGCGCAAATTCCACTGGCACTTCTGGACAACATAAAGAGAATCTGAGAACTGATAAACGTCTGAGTGCTTTATTCTTTGTCAATCTGTCTGTGGGAATATTCAACTCCAAACACTGAGAATTCAAAAGATCCTAATCTCTACATCAGCTCTGGGAATACCAGCATTTAAACAGCTTTAAATAAGGGCTGTTTTTCACCCACCAGGAAGCGGATTTTGCCAGGCAACAGTCGGCAACAATCAATGCTTGGCATAACTTTGCAAAAGAATCGCTTACAACCTTTAAACCAACCTCTGCGACTACCATTTCAAGGCAACTGCTGACATGAATGCCAATATTCTGATAACTCCCAAACCAATAATTCTGTAACGCATATAAAGCGTGTTAAAAATCAGGTCACTCATCAAAATGTAATCATTTGCGTATATGGCTCAGAGTATTCCATTTATGTGAGTTGTGATGTTACGACTCTGGAGTATTCCAGAATGCTCTGGGGGAAAGGGAAACTTGTATGAGCTTGTGAGGTTTCTGCGGATTCAGCATTTTGACTGTTCCACTTCGGCTGCATGAGATGAGAACATTTTTATTATTTCTTGGCTCAAGAAAGAGTCGGCGTGTACAATACATTTCCTCTTCCCCTACCACGAAACACTCACTCTGACTGGATGCACTAACATCCACAGTAAGGACAACTTTTGGAAACACTGGGCCAAAAAAAAAAAAAAAAAGACTTTTGGGTTCCACTTTATATTAGGTACTTGCATTAAAAAATAAGTACAATGTAACACTTTTTTTTGCTATTGAGGTGGGACACGAGTAAGGTTATGGACAGGTTTGAAGGTTTAAGGTTGGGTTAAGGTGTAAGGGATGGGTCAACAGTTTAACTATAAACGTCATTACAGAAATTAACTACAGATTTAATTACATGCAGGTATTTTGAAAATGTAAACATGCATGTGCACAACAAGTGCATTGTATTAAATGATTAACTTAAATGCAAGTACATAGTAGTTAAGGCTACCTAACATAAAATGGGACTGACTTTTTCAACAATATAATTTATTATAGACTTCATTATAGAATTCATTAAGACTGAATTGAACTATACAGATCTAAAACCAATGCAAGTATGTATTATAAGTGTGAATATAAATGTCAGTGTTCTTCACTGCAGTGTGAACTTTAAACAACCTATACACAAATAAATGGTATTTTGGCCAAGAATGGTTCCAAGTTCCTTAATTACATTATTTGTTCTGTAGACTTTCCAAATAACAAGCTTAACATGCAGCCACGAGTGGCGTGTAAAAATACTCACTGAACCAGTGGCATCAGAGTGCAAGTCTGATCTGTGCTCTACGGTTGTCTCGGCCTCCAGGATTTTCTCCACGGGCATCTCCTCATTGGCTGAACTGCTGCATTCATAGTCTCCATCCCGCTCCTTATTCTTCTGACGCTCTTCCTGAACAGCTGAGGGAGGATAAGAGTGGAAAATCAGAAATGTCAAGGAATCAGCTCAGCTATCTGTACATCATTGGGTTGTGGCGCCAAGTGGTACATGATCTGATTATTTACAGTCATTACAATTATTATTGTATAAAATATATATATTACTGTATACAAATAAATAAATAGTGAATAACTGATTATCGATTTTCTATATTATTTTACCATCAGTATCCATTTCAACATGTTCATTGAAATAATTTAACAAATTAAACTTTGGGATCAGCAGGATTTTTTATGCTTTTTTAAAGACGTTTCTTATGTCTTATTCTTTTATTCGTCTCTTTCTTATTCTTTTATCAAAATACAGAAAAAAGCAATATTGTGTAAAATATTGTAAAATACTGTTTTTCTATTTTAACATTTATTCCTGTGATCAAAGCTGAATTTTAGCATCATTACTCCAGTCTTTAGTGTCACATGATTCTTCAGAAATCATTATAATATGCTGATTTATTATCAGTGCTGGAAACAGTGCTGTTCAGTATTTTTTAGGAACCTGTGATACTTTTTTCAGGATTTTTTGATAAATAAAAAGTTAAAAAGAACAGCATTTATTGAAATTGAAATATTTTCTAACAATATACACAAGAGTTAAACAAGAGTTTGGGGTCAATACATTTCAATTCTTTCTTTTTTGAAAGAAATTCATACTTTTATTTAGCAAGGATGTGTTAAATTGATAAAAACCTGATAGCAAAGACTTCTATTGTTGAAAAAAAAATTATATTTTGAATAAATGCTATTCTTTTTGACTTTGTATTCACCAAATGACACTGAAAAAAGTATCACAGGTTCCAAAAAAACACTAATAAATGAGCATATTAGAATGATTTCTGAAGGATCATGTGACATTTAAGACTGGGGTAATGGCTGAAGAAAATTCAGCTTTGCATCACAAAAAAAAGCAGTATATATATATATATATATATATATATACACACACACACACACACACACACATATATATATATATATATAAATATTATGTAAAATAAATGTGCATGAGTTCTATTTTTTAATTAAAATGATTATCTTAATGTCAAAATGTTATCTCGTACATCGCTCAGTCATTCTGTTCTCTATAATATCTGAACTGTCCATTTAAAATCCCTAATGGCTGATCATTCTTATTATTATAATTTTTTGGCCTTTTATATTAAGTACTAACCAGCTAGTAATTACAAGTCAAAAAAAAGATTAATTATACATGAACCTTCACTCCACATAACACAGCAATCTCAGCTCTTCAGATAATAATTCATGAACCACACAAAGGATTCCGTGAGTGAGGTGTTGAATGCAAATACTCAAGAGCTGTTCATAGAACCAAACGTCATGAAAATCATAAGTGGTTCTCAGTTCCCAACCCTAGTTTTTGTCCTGCTGGTTGTTCCCCGCCCACTGTTCCCATGACATGCTTTCCATCATCTGTCAAGAGCTGTGGACTAATTAGCTATTTGTTCTTGCATTGTTTAACTAAACCCATGAATCCATCGCTGTCATGCTATGACTAACACCACCTTCTCATATGACAACAATGCAGAATTTCCATCACATTATGCTGATCTACCATTAAACCCGTTCAAACACCAGATGCATTATGTAATGCTACTACAATGCCTTTCACCTGACTCGATTCTCCATCTAGACTACCTATATGTTTCTAAACATAGAGCTCATGTATTGCTTCATACTATAGATGAAATATCTTTAGTGGTGATTGGCTGACAGGTACCCACCCTCTCTTTTCATTCCCATGGCCAGGCACTTCTGATAGCGGCAGTACTGGCAGCGATTGCGCTGACGTTTATCGACCAGACACTCCTTGTTGTCCCTGCAGGTGTAGCTCAGGTCCTTCCTGACCGTGCGTTTGAAGAAACCCTTACAGCCTTCGCAGCTGTACACGCCATAATGCTTCCCTGCACACACAAAACATGGCCACATTATCTTTGAGCTGCAATTAAATTTCATTTTTCAAAACATTAATTGTAAACAACATTACCTGTTATTTTACAGACATTGCCCTATAAATACAATAAGCATCAGCTGTATACAAAGTGACCAACATTTGGTTTTAGACCACTGAAAATCAATATTATTTAACAATCTGAATATAGAGCTGCATTGAGATCCTCAAATCTATAGGGCTTAATGATGTAGGGCCTTGAAAATGCAGATTCCAAAAGAAAAGAACTAGAATCTATAATCATACTAAGGTATTTTTAACACTTCTTGAGTTACAGGCACGCAAACTTTGGAAAAAGAATATTTACGGCACTCCGGTGTGTTTTGACGGAAGGAAACAAGATACATTTCTAGTTTCAACATTATTTGCTCCTCAGACATTCCACTTTAAAAGAAAAAAAATATCATCTTTACGCAAAGTGACCCACATTTGGTTTTTGACTATGAAAGTGTGTCCAATTCAACATTTACTCCTGGAGACATTTAAAAAAAAAAAAACAATGTATGGCCTTAAAAATGAAGATGACAAACGGAAA
Organism: Garra rufa; assembly: GCF_049309525.1. Classification (NCBI taxonomy): domain Eukaryota; kingdom Metazoa; phylum Chordata; class Actinopteri; order Cypriniformes; family Cyprinidae; genus Garra; species Garra rufa. Next base: position 40,130,793 of record NC_133369.1, read on the forward strand.
GTTTGATAAGACACAATATCTAAAAGGTATCTAAAAAACTTGAAAAGTGCTTTTTCCCCATTTCTGAATGGTCACAATTGGCACATAATGTAACAATGATAGCTAAAATCAACAGATTTTACTAATAGACCTACCAATCTCTGTGTAAAAATAAAAATGGTGCTGCCATCTTTCTTAAGTCATTTTTACTTGTCTATAATTTGGTTCTGAATCTCAGATGAAAGAGTGAAACGATTGAGTCATTTTCCCAAAAAAAAAAAAAAAAAAGTATATACTTTTTACCACAAATGCTCGCCTTGCACAAGCTCAAGTTCCTGCATTAGTCACATTGAAAAGGTCACATGTCCAGAGTTTGAAATTAACACCCTTTAACCCACCAAATGTATCATCATGATACATATTAAACCCAGCCTAATTGTACAGCATCTGCAAATATCTAGCATACTTGAACATACCCGACAAATAGCGGTGTGGAAGGCGTGCTGGTTTCCTATGCATTGAAGCAATAACGAAGAGTTGAAAAACAACACCGGACGTGAGCAGCGCAACCAAAAACAATAGAACCCATTATGATCAGTGACGCTGGCTTGTAGAAGTTATGAACGGCCAGTAACTATATAAAATTTTACTTTTTTTAGAAAATGACAGATCGTTTCACTCGATAAGACCCTTATTCCTTTGCTGGGAACGTGTAGAAGCCTTTGAAGCTGCAATGAAAATGCAATTTTGGAAAACCTCAACCTGTTGACCCCCATTCAAGTCCACTATATGGAGAAAAATCCTGGAATGTTCTCAAAAACCTAAATTTATTTTTTTGACTCCTTTTTGATTCCAGAAGTGAACTAATCCTTGAATTTATCATCCGAGTACACAATACCCTGAACAGCATCACGTTCTGTTACGCGGCAACCCTATTTTAATTAAGATCTTAAAACTGAATTGTAATTTAAAAACCAAAAATAAAAACTTTATCTTTGTCTTCTGAAAAAAAAAATGAATTGGGTGCATCACTAATAAAAAAAGCAATCTGAAAGCTAAAAGTTCTAGTACACACCCGAGGAACGGTCCCCACAAATGGCGCACATGCGTTTCTGGGACAGTATTGGCCCAGAGCCACTGACAGATTTCAAGCCAAAGGGGGGTTTCACATCATCAGAGCTGCTGACAGCATGTAACCCAGACACAGACATTGAGGAGTTTATCTGCAAGAGAATAATAGACAAGAAGTGATGAGAAAACCAAAGTCATCAGGAGCACAATAAAAGGCTACCAATACATCCCTTTTATTATATAGAGAAGTCCAGAAAAACTTGAATATGTGGCTCACTTGAGAGCTGCTGATGGGTCCATAGCCGACGGATGGGGTGCCGGGAACGCCGGGAGAGCCGATGGACGAGCTGACGGCTGACAGTGGCGAATCCACGGAGCTGACAGGGCTACTGACGGCAGAAGTGGAGGGCGGTATGGAGTTCATAGATGCGCGCTAGACTGGCCAATAGAGAGGAGACTGTTGATCGTTGATAATCTACTGAAAGAGAGTGGACACATAGAGGGATTTAGTCATGATACACTGAGTGCGTTGAAAGATTTCTGTAATATTTCTGGATATGTCATTAAAGTCCCAAGATGGTCATTTCAGTAAAGAATGGAAAAGAAAGCAAACCTGGTGCCATACTCACAATATCCACCATTTAAAATCTGTTCCTCTTGAGTATCTCAGAAAATATGGAAAAATATTGCGAGGCGTACATTAGGAAAGAAAACGAGGCGTTTTGTCTGTTGTTTACTGCTCTATTAATCCTTAGGCCGATGTCTAAGGCTGTGTTTCAAAAACTAAAGAATTGCCTACCTAGATAGCATACTGAGAAATCATAAGAGAGTTCGAAGGTTTTAAAATCAGTATATTATGATCTACGAATCAGTCTAAATAGGTAGCTCACTAGGTTCGAAACTTCGAACACGCCCACGTCGGCCAAAATGCTGGCTAGGTAGGCAGCTCACTAGGATTTAGGACGCAGCCCAAATCTGTTCCTTATAATCAGCCCCACCAAAACTGACACTATCAACGCTAATGTTTGCCAACTATCTATGCAATTGATAATATATGACTAAGACGAAAGAAACTGCGCTATAAACTCATCTTAACACGATTACGAGCGTTATTTTGAAGCTCCTGACAGCGTTTGGATTATTTATTATTTAGCACGCAGCGCGGAGCCCAGCTAACATGCTAATGACGGCTAACGGACTGTTTACGATTAAACGAAAACCATTTGGTCAACCCCTTTCATCCTTATTACCCTGTTTAAAACGCACAAATGACTCTATTTACGTATAATTATTATACTGTGCAGCATACCAACACTTGTATGCTAAAAAAACAAATGGCGAGACGAAATAATACGGCCAACCCGTGTTAGCTTAGCTTAGCCTAGCTCGTCCAAGTGTTTGTTTGTTTTTCCGTCATTTTTACAGAAGTTTGCAGAGTTTATATAAGCATATCGACTCCAGTCTCACCCATCAAACGCCGAATCCTCCGACAGCAACGATTCGTGTCCTTTAAAGCATCGTTTCATCTATATTTTACAGTTTACGCCATAAATGTTTGCGTCCAGACAAATACCTTGTTAGGCAAGCCTCCTAGTGGACACTAAGAGTTAGTTCACATAAGAAATATATGCACGCAAATAAATAAATAAATAAACAAATAATTAAATAAATATACACGCAGAAAAGTACTACATGTTCTTTTGGTTATTAAAATGTGTTATTTAGTCTGAAATCTCTGGAATAATCACATCATTATTATTCAAGAATAAACAAATCAAGTTAGCTGTCATTCTTCCTTTAATTATTATTCAATTAATGCATCACAGGAAGACACCTTTTTTTATTTATAAAGTGCAAAGGAGCAGTCAACTTAGCCTTCTATGGGACATTGTCATTCATAAATGACGCTTGGAAAATTGCATTAAAAATAGAATAATGTTCAGTTATGTGTGGAATGTTTTGGGTACACTGAAAAAAAAAAGAAGAATCTTGTGGACTTTCACTTGTGCCGTGATAATTGATTTGGATTTCCATGAAACAGAATGTTAAATTTGCTTTTGAAACACTTTGTGAGTGGAATTGCATCTAAATTTTTACACAAGAGTTTCAAATATCAGCACAAAAAGAAACGGAACGTTAATAAAGATATATAACAAAACAGCAAAAACTTTTCACTTCTTTTTTAGAGAGTGAAAATGCATGTAAAAAGCTCATTTTTAAAAATTACTTTAGTCCTAAATCTATGTAAAATGTGAAGTCATTTATTTTTTAAGATGTGAAGTCACGGTAAGTCCCAAATATACACCTGTTTTATACAGTATATCTTAACATTCTTACTTTCAAAGTCAACTTCTTGAATCACACAACAATGCAAGACACATATGCATTTGTGGCCTATTACTTTATATTACTGAACTCAATCTTACAAAAATAATCTAAACTATTTCTAGTTTTTCACATTTCTAAAATAGTATCAGCATTATTATGCATTATCAGATGCATTTTAAACACTTTTCAAAACTATTACAGAAGGTTCAAATGCTTACTGATGCTTCAGAAGGAAACACAATGCATTAAGAGCTGGGGGGTGAAAACTTATGAACAGAATGAAGATGTGTAGTTTTTTCTTATTTTGCCTAAATATCATTTTTTCAATTTAAAGATCAGGGTAAATGTAACTTATTTTTGTCTTCTGGAAAACATGTTAAGTATCTTCTGTAGCTTCTGAAGGGCAGTGCTTAATAATAATTTAAAAAAAAAATGTATTTAGGCAAAATAAGAAAAATGTACACATCTTCATTTTGTTCATAAGTTTTAACCCCCCAGCTCTTAATACATTGTGTTTCCTTCTAAAGCATCAGTGAGCATTTGTAATAGTTCTGTAATAGTTGCATATGAGTCCCTCAGTTGTTCTCAGTGTGAAAAGATGGATCTCAAAATCATATAGTCACTGTTGGAAATGGTTAAAATACACAGAAATGCTGAAAAAAAAAACTAAAAATGTGCGAAAACTTGTTTGTTCAACTATCGCTAAACAAAAAATAAATAAAATAAAAAATAAAGTGTATGCAAACTTTTGAAAAAGGGCATTTTTATAAATTCAACTATTATTTTCTCTTGTGGACTATATGTAAATGTCTTTTATGTGAATATCTCATATGTGAAATATCATTTTGTACGATGGTACGAGCCCTCTTATTTTGGTAAAATAATTAACATATTCTGCAAGGTGTATGTAAACTTTTGACATGAACTGTATATTTGTTATAAAAAAGTGACATTCTGCATGGTATATATGTACATCGTATTAAATTGTAGTAATGAGTATTTAGCAGTTTCTGAGAACCCATTAATGTTGTGCCCCATTGTTTGACTGAATATTTACACATTTCGTTAAATCATAGAGAGAAACTGCATGGTCATCTGAGATGATGAGGTGAACGTGCCACCTTTTCTTATGAAAAACATATGATGTGTCTATTTAGGGCCCACACACACATTCCTCAGGTGTGTCATTTCATTCGATCTGATCTGCAACATGACCTGTTCACCCTCATTCTCACACAGAATGCATGCCCGCATAATCGTTTTTCAACTGTCACAGCAACTTCATCATTATCTTTGAAAATATGCGCTCAGCATTCAGTACTGTAAGTAGTAACTTCATTCTGATCTAATGAAATATGTTGCAGAAGATTGTGGGAGTATGTGACGACATTATTTCTCAAGGGTATGAGAAGATAACAGGCTTAACAACATTCTTAAAACTTAGACTGCTTTTAGAACAGTCAGACTTCAATCGCACAGTCTACGAGTAAGAGCGTCTTAAGCTGATGTGAGTATTATATTTCTAAGTAAGTGTCATGCTTTTATTGGGATTTTAGAGTGTTTGCTCTCCTTCAGTTGAGTACTATAACATTACATGCCATGTAAACTTGTGATTTTGATTTGATGGTGTCAGATTGTGTTTAAAAGGAGGAAAAGAGGGCTGTATGGACCATGTATTGCTCACACACTGAGCTCGGTGTTGCTCCTGAAATTACAGCATCATGGTTTTCTTTCTCCTGGTTGTCTTTGGTAAGTGTTTTTTTTTTTAATTGATGCACATTTTATGATTTTGATCTATAAAATGGATGACACAAATTAGTAAAATGGTTTTCCACGTATATAAATGTTTTCAAGTGTTTGTAGTGCTTGGCATACCATGAATATTTGATTATCTATAATTGTTTTGCTCTTCTCAGGGCTTTTGTCCTTCACTTCAAGCCAAATATCTCACCAGTATCACTTCATAAATATCAGTAAGAGCTGGACTGAGGCTCAGAGATTCTGCCGCGAGATGTACACTGACCTGGCGACTGTAAATAATGAAGATGAGATGAAAATCTTGCTCAAAACCATAACTGATAATTCATATGATGCATATATTGGACTTTATAGAGGTGAGGTGTTCAGATGGCACTGGACCCTGCCAGACAGTCTGTACAATGAAAACACATACCAAAACTGGAAAAATAACCAACCAGATGAAAATAATAACGTGGGCTGTGCTGCAATGAACAATGGGAAATGGTTTAGTGATAGCTGTGACATACAAAGGCAATTTGTATGCTTTAATGGTAAGATTTTTAATGTAATGTTTTGTGTACAGATTTTGTACTTATTTTCATAAACATATTGACGGCAATCCAAATCTTTTGCTTGTCATTTGTCTGTAGCAACAACCAATAAAAAGGACATCCTAATTGAGGTGAAAAAATCCTGGAGTGAGGCACAAGAATATTGCAGAACTTTTCACACAGATCTGGCCAATGTCAGAACCCCCTCAGAAAATAAAGATATCAAGGACATAGCAAAAGAAAACGAAGTATGGATTGGACTATTTAAAGACTCTTGGTTGTGGTCAGATCAGAGCGATTCTTCTTACCGTTTCTGGAACTCAAGTCAGTTAAGTAACAACAGAAGAGACTGGGACTGTGTTGCAGTGATGGTGAACCAAACAGGGAAATGGAATGGCATTCAATGTAACACCACTCAGCCCTTCATATGTTATGGCGGTGCGTACGTTTTCTCTTCTTTGCCTTTAAAACTGGCCAAAAATAAGACATCCTTCATCTCTGTATAATACGCATCTAATCTGACTCCTTTACAGATCTGAAGTCTCAACCAACCACTAAACCAGGTATATTGCCAGCACAAACATTAAAGAAAAAAAATAATTTACTAATGATTTACTTACCCTCATTTAGTTCCAAATAGGGATGCACAATTTGGGAACTTTCAAACTGGGAAGCACAACTTGGGAATTTTTCAAACGGTCTTCTATTAAGCTGCACAGAAGAAAGAATGTCATACAGTTTTAAAATGACACAGGAATGACAGAATTTAATATTTGGGTGGAGAATTGCTTAAAAATGCAGTCAGAATTATATTATCTTTTGAATCTTTAACACTTGTTGTTTAACACATGATAAATGTTACAGCAAAAGCATTAACTATGCAATCTATTAACCAAAATGCTCTCATGGAAACAGCTACTCCTAGACCAGCAACAACTAATACTGAAGGGGAAAATACAAGCACACAACCAACACAAATACTTACTACAGGTCCAGAGCAAGGTAAGACAAGCTCTCTCATATGAATTTGTCTGTTTTTTAATAAATCATAAATGTTTTTTGAGTTCCCAAATTCGTATGAATTCGTACGCAGATAGCACCATACATCTGCAAGATGTCTGTTAAAGATCTCTTGATCTGGAAAGCATCTGCTGTGTACAAATGTCTGGCAGACGTCTGTAAGATGGCAGTTTTACATAGATTCTAATTCATAAACATCTTAAAGACATCTAATAGATGTCTATTTGACATCTGATAGGAAACGTCCTGTAGACGTGTTGAGCAAACTACATCTAGCTGATGTCTTGCAGATGTAAATGCAGACGTCAAATAGATGTATGTGGGCTATCAGGGTATGAATGACCTACTCCTAAACCTACGGGTCACTGGGTTCTAATCAAATTGTTTGAAAATCATACGAGTGAGGGCGTACAAATTTGTACGAACTAGCCACCACATAAAATACGTACAAATTGGTCGTGAGACAGCGTTGGATTATTCAGTTATAATTTCTGCAGGCCATGCCAGGACACGTGACCATCTTTATAGCTGAATTATAGCCTGATTTGTTAAAAAAAAAAAACACAGATTAGAAAACGGATGGTTCCGGATCTTAATTCTGGTTGAGCTGCATTCAAAGCTGTTGTAAATTACTTTACAAACATACACCTTTGTTGCAACCACAACCGTTTCTGAGGAACTACATTGTTTGGCGGAAGAATGATTTTTTAATAATACCATTTCACTTTATTTGCTGTTTTATTTTGTGAAACCTTACTACGTATATGGAATAACCATTTTATAAAAAGCAATAAGCCCCGTGAAGCCATGGCCTAACAATGCTCCTTATAAATTCACTGTAAACCACAGATCCTAGGGGGATTATTTCTTTATTCATTCATGAATGCAACACCACTTCTTTGTTGCTCTGAGACATGCTTTGGTTTTGAAGGCAGAGCAAAAATTGAAAAATAGTAACTGGTCAAAAAAACGTTACATAACATACCTTCTTGATTAATTAACTGTTGTACCAACTGTACACTAGCTTGTGTGATATTGCTATATTATATTTTAGTCTTATACTTTTTTGTAAAAATAAAAATTTTACTCTTATGCTTGCTGCCCTGAGTAGACACATTCCAAGGTTCAACAAATAGTACTTATAAAATTAGTTTAATATATTAAATGTATGCTATCATTTATCAAGTCATCAACTTTATTAACATAGAACTTTTTACAATACAGATTGTGTCAAAGCAGCTTCACAGTAGTAAACAGGAAAATATTTTTTTTTGTAACCCTTGTGCAACCTTATGGACATTTTTGTCCATTTCAGTTTTGTTATAAGTGTGCCTGTGTTGATGCCAACTGCATACATTTTTGCTCAGGTGTTTATTTTTATTGAAATTTTTATATTTCAAAATCAATTTTACCCTCTATACAAAAAAATACTCACACATTGAAACCCATTAAAACTGCAATTTTTTAACCCAGGGCCATTTGACTATAAAATGATGCAATTTTTGCTAACAGGCATTCATTCTATCGGCAAGGCTTCAAATTTGACATTTTTACAATGTTTTTACTAGATTACTAGATTTCAAATTCTGTAAATATTTTTTTTTTTTATCTAACACTAATTATAAATATCCGTGCCTCAAAATGAATGTTGTTGTTCTTCACTGACACAAGCAAGATCCTAATAAGCAAAGGAAAAAATTCTGCTCAGCATTTAGTATATGGAAATTACTACTATTTTTCATTTAAAAAAACAAAAAAAAAAACACCTGTGGCATTATGCAAACAGACCAGCATTTAAATGGTTACAATTCTGAAAATTAATGAATGTTTGATATCTATGGATAGAACAGATGCTGGTTAAAAAATCAGTGAAAGTGGGAAAAAACATGAATAAATCATATTTTTCATGACAATTTTTGGACATGGACATTTTTGTCTATGTTGCACCTATGTGTTACTTTTTTTTGAACGCACAAGGGTTAATGTTGCAGAATGCAGTCAATGCAGTTGAATTGATAATATACCCCAGACAGCACATGTACGTCTGCAAGATGTCTGTTAAAGATCACTTGATCTAGAAAGCATCTGCTGTGGACAAACATTTGATATACCTCTGTAAGATACATACATTAATTCTAAATCATAAACATCTTAAAGACATCTACTAGACCTCAATTTGACATCTGATAGGAAACGTCCTATAGACATATTGCAGATGAGCAAACACTCTAAAAACACATCTTCTAATTCTCAACTCTGGCCCTCGAGGTCCACTTTCCTGCAGAGTTTAACTCCAACCTTGATCAAACTCACCTGCCTTTAACTTTCTAGTAATGATGAAGAGCTTGGTTAGCTTGTTCAGGTGTTTTTGATTTAGGTGGGAGCTAAACTCTGCAAGAAAATGGACCTCGGGGGCCAGAGTTGAGAACTCCTGTTCTAGAGGTACACTGTAAATGCAGATGTCAGATACATGTGTGCTATCAGGGACAGTAGCTATTGCCTTGTGTTATACCATATTGAGCATTATACATTTTTCCTTATTATTGCACTTACAACTTCCCAAAGATAACCTGATTCTGGTCCGTGAGAACCTGACGTGGTCCGAAGCTGTGACTTACTGCAGAAACCACCACATAGACCTGGTCTCCATTCACACTGAGGAGCATCAGAACAGGGCAGCTAGAAAAGCTGTTGAAGCCTCCACTTCTCATGTATGGCTGGGTCTTCGTTACACCTGCACCTTCAACTTCTGGTTCTGGATAAAGAACAGAGAAGCAGGCTGCTACCAAAACTGGGCGTCTGGTCATGGGCCACATGGTTTTGAAGAGTGCGGGCTGTCAGGAGCTATGGAGTCCACTGGGGGGCACCATTGGGTCGGGAGAGCAGAGAGCGAGAGACTCAATTTCATCTGCCAAATATGTACTAATGCATTTTAACCATTAAGAACAATGGAAAACTATGAAGATGCAGTCAGTCGTGCACTTTTATTTGATCCTATACATTTTAAAGGATACTGAGATTTACGTGTTAAACATGATATCCAACCAAATAACTGTTAGCATCAAAAACAGGATGTTATATTATTTCTCATCTGGTTTATGAATTAATGTATTTTATTATTATATATTTTTCTTCTTTGTTTGGTTCTAATTTAAAGTTTGACAACAGGAAAGTGTGATAATTAGTGAGATAATTGCATAAAATGTAATAAGCACTTTATTATAATTGTTAATAACAGAAAACGTGATGTCTGATTAAGGTCATAACTGTAATTTGTGTAATAATACAAATACATTGTACATTGCATATTGTAATATGAATCATTTTTTAAAGACATTGTAATGTTGTACTAATACAAATAAAATATAATATTTGCTCAAGAATCTTGTTGCACAGCATAATGCTAATTGTCAAAGCTGTGGCTTTAGACCTCCTTATGAAATTATCTAAATGTTTCATAGGTAGTAAGTATTCAAATGACGTATTTTAGTCTATGACGTAGTTTTTAATAACTCTTTGTGTTTTGTGCCCCTTTCCTGCAGTCAGTTACAGGAACACAAGTGTGGTTTTCATTTGCTATATCTAGATCGGTTAATTTAAAGTGAAAGATTGTAATTAGAACTGTAATATGCTTTAACACTTCGTGTCATGAAGTCCATGAATGTTGCACCATCATGCTGTTCATACTTCTTACTGGCTTAGGTTAACTTTTTAAATACAGACTTTAATGCTCTTTCCTGAGTGCTTTTCAAGGCATTAATTCATACATTTTTATCACATGATCTTCTCAGGGCTCTTATCCTTCACTTCAAACCAAATATCTCACTTCATATATCACTTGTATCAGATATATCACGTATATCAGAAAGACCTGGACTGATGCCAGTTTAATAAAGAAAACATTTATTTCAGTGAAAAAATAAGTCCAACACTCTCTATTTCAACATTTTGAACAATAGGGCCCTACAATCTTTTGCTTTTTTTCCCCCAGGAATTCTTGTGTTTTAATTTTTCTGATAATCAAATAAAAGCATAAACATTTATTTATTTTTAATCAAATAAAAAAATAAACCCTTTTATTTTTTTGGCAAACAGAGGTTTACTGTTAAAATTAATACATGGAAGAATAATTATATTCAGTTAAAAAAGTTTTAATAATAATTGCAGTATTTTTTTTCAACAATTAAGTGGTTAATCTTGTTGTAATATATATTTTATCATTAAATTGTTTTATGTAAATAATCTAAATAGGAATATATAAACACCAATATACTGTACAAAAGTAATACAAGACTAATATTGTTCGGTTACATTTAAACCGAATTTTTATTTTGACAGGTTGCTGTGAAGTTTCTGTGTGTATGATATGATGCTAGTTTTCTCAAATTAAACGCTAAAATTGACAAGAAGTGACACGCACAGCAGCTTTGTTTGGAGATTGAGTTTACAGGATTCATATTGAAACGCTCTTTTTGCGTTTCAGTTTTCACACACTAGTCTGTGAAAACCACAAAAGCAATTTGTGTGCTTTACTGGTTAGATTTTATACAGTATTGCAGCTATTGAAGCATTTAGAATTAAGTATTTTACACTAATGTTTTATGACCTAATCTACAAATTGGTTTTGTTTAATATAACCAACATGTTGCATAAATCATGCCAGCCATATTAAACTTTTTCTTGTCATTTGTCTGTAGCAACAGCCAATGAAAAGTATATCCTGATTAGGAGGAACAAATCCTGAACTGAGGCCCAAGCGTTAGCTGTTGTGCTGGTCAGACGAGACGGGATCCAATAACAACATACTTTTAATGAAATCCTTACAGGAGAAAACACGGGAAACTTCCACACACATTGACAAACTTAATGACCGAGCAAGACTGAAAACTGAGACAGACTTATAAAGACAAACTAATCATGAGACACAAACGGGGGAAGACAGAGGAAGAAACCAAATGAACAGATACAAACACAAGGATACATGTAACATTACTCCCCCCTCCCGCTAGGCGCGTCTCGCGCCATGACAGTACCACCGGGGAGGGAGGGCGGGCGCCCTGGAGGCTGATACGGGACAGGTAAGTAGTAGCCAGGGAAAGCCTCTAGGGCGGATCAAGGAGCCATGGCGGATCGGGGAGCTCAGGGGGCCATGGCTGTATAAACAGTTCGTGAGGCCATGGTGGGTCAGGGAGTTCTGGAGGCCATGGCCAGATGGACAGTTTGTGAGGCCATGGCGGATCAGGGAATTCAGGTGGCCATGGCCAGATAGACAGTTAGTGAGGCCATGGCGGATCAGGGAGTTCAGGTGGCCATGGCCGGACAGACAGTTCATGTGGCCATGGCTGGTCGGGGAGTTCAAGAGGCCATGGCCGGGCAGACAGTTCATGTGGCCATGGCGGGTCAGGGAGATCAGGAACCAGCGGAGGCTCAGGAAGGCGGGGCGGAACCAGCGGAGGCTCAGGAAGGCTGGGCGGAACCAGCTGAGGCTCTGGGCGGGACCAGTGGAGATTCTGGGCGGCTGGACGGAACCAGCAGAGATTCTGGACGGCTGGACGGGACCAGCAGAGACTTGAGAGACTCAGGAGAGAGGATTGGGGCCGTAAACTCCATTGGGAGTGCCATGTCCATAATGTCAAACACATCCATCTTGGCTGGAGACTCAGGATTGGTGGCTATTGTGGCCAGGAATTCATGAACAGAGGCCGTCTTGGCCGGGAACTCAGGAACAGAGGCCATCTTGGCCGGGAAATCAGGAACATTGGCCATCTTGGCCGGGAAATCAGGAACGGCGGTCATTTTGGGTGCAGACTTGGCCGTTGCAGCCACCTTGCGTGCAGACTCGGGCGTTGCCGCCATCTTGCGTGCAGACTCGGACGTTGCAGCCATCTTGCGTGCAGACTCGGACGTTGCAGCCATCTTGCGTGCAGACTCGGACGTTGCAGCCATCTTGCGTGCAGACTCGGACGTTGCAGCCATCTTGCGTGCAGACTCGGGCGTTGCAGCCATCTTGTGTGCAGACTCGGACGTTGCAGCCATCTTGCGTGCAGACTCGGGCGTTGCAGCCATTTTTAGTGTAGGCGCTGACGTGGCGGCGGCCATCTTGCATGCAGACACCAGCGTGGCGGCAGCCAGCGGTATAGTGCTGAGGGAGGCCACGGAGCTTTGGAGTGTGACAGGGCGTTCGGGGCGTGGCAGGTGGTCTGAGCAGTTGACGAGGCATGTGGAGAACACCGGCTTTGGATGAGCTGGCGTGATGCGATGTGCATCTGAGAGGACTGGACAAGGATCCGGACTGTCATTCTCCATTTCAGCGAGCTCAAAGTTAGAGCCGTTCAAATGAAGAATGACGTTGACAAATTCTACAAATTTCTGACAAACGGAAGATCGTGAACAGATATATCGCAACTGATTGTATCCTTGTCCAGCCCCAACAGAAACACGACGCTGATAGATGCGTCCGGCCAGCTCGTCAGACGAGATGGGAGACGGTATCCAATAACAACATACTTTTAATGAAATCCTTACAGGAGAAAACACGGGAAACTTCCACACACATTGACAAACTTAATGACCGACCAAGACTGAAAACTGAGACAGACTTATAAAGACAAACTAATCATGAGACACAGGTGATGGGGATAACAAAATAACAAGGACTAAACCAAATGATCACAAACTGACGGGGGAAGACAGAGGAAGAAACCAAATGAACAGATACAAACACAAGGATACATGTAACACCAAGAGTATTGAAGAACCTGATACAGCTATTCCTGGACAAACAAAAGTCTGTAAAATAGAACATAAACCCAGCTCACATGGAATGTTCTCAGATCTTTGGCTAATGTTTGGTTACAATTCATTTTGATGGTCCCCTTTTGACATTGACTATAAGTAACTTTGCAACTGCATGTCAAATAACTTTCATTAGAGTATTAGTATACTGTTAGCTTAAGGTTAAGGTTAGTAGAATAAAATATTAAAGGGGTGAACGGATGCCCATTTTCCACAAGTTCATTTAGGGTCTCAATGAAAAGTCTCTAATATACTTTGGTTAAAAATTCTCAGTAGTAGTGTAAAAAAAAAACACCCTTTTACCTTGTCAAAATCAGCTCTGCAAAATATCAGCTCATTTTATCGCATGGGCCCTTTAAATGCATATGAGCTCAGCTCGCCCCACCCCTCTCTGCTGAGGGATTAGGAGCTGTAATGTTTACTTAAGCCACATTTATTGTAGTGATGGGAAGTTCGGATCATTTTACCGACTCGGATCTTTGAGTCTCGTTCAGCAAAATGAACGAATCTTTTTTCGAGTCATTTCGTTCATTCCGTTCATTTTACCAAAATATAATAAAAAAGCTACGTGTTACTTCCATAACACATGTACTGCTTATACAAACGTTGATCACACTACAAACAAGACAAAACTATAATGCTATTAGAAACATAAGAGACTAATTCATTTTTTACCTGGGTCTTCAGTCTATGATTAACTCCCTCACCTCTATCTGTCCGGGTTTGAGTCGTTCGTTCATCACGTGACAGCCCCATATTAACTTAACTAACGCGATCTGAGCCGGAAATAGAATTGATTAGTTCATAGGTGCGTTCGAGATGCACTACACTAGCCTGCCGCCGGCTGGCGAGAGCAGCCGCTTGCAGTCGGGGGAGGAGTAAAGAGACGGCAGTCAGGTCGGACACTTATAGGTTTCCGTAGTGTGCTGAAAATTGTTTTCTTAGCAGTCTATGAGGTCTGAAAAAGCACAGAGCAAATTATTTTGACCTGTTTTATATTGACATACTGTTAGTAGCTCATAAAGTGACGCCAAGACAATAATTTTACATAAACAAATAACAAGCAACATTCAGAAAAACTAAATAATTTTGAAATGGTCTCTTATTTTGTGACTTTGTGTATAATCAACACAAAGTAGTACATATGCATGGGTAGATATGTTACATAAACATGTTAAAACAATCATTACAAGATTACATTGGCATGGAAATAGATTATATAAAACACAGAACTCGTCAAAGATGTGTTTATTGTATCACAAAACCATTTATACATATAGAGTACATATAGGCCTATAAAGAAGCCAATCATTTATTCGTAGCTATAGGACATTTTTCAAATATAAGCAGTTCAGTGTAGTGAAGCCTCTCACAGCATCCATTAAAAAAACAAACAAAAAAACAACAGCCTCTGGTTGACCAGTTTTTTTCCAAGTTTTAACTCTTATACAATAAGAATATATATTTACCATATTGCCTAATCTTCATTTCCATCATTAATGTTTTGTTTGAATATCAGATATTCAATATAAAGATTGATTACATGAGATGTTGTCAACTTTGTTTTACTGTTGGGTAAAAATCATATTCATGTATGTAAATGGAAAAAAATGTAAGCCCTCCTTAAATGTAAGTTTGTAAAAATGTTTCAGAGTTTTAAGTATTTAAAAAATCTAAATAGAGAGTCTGAAACTCTTTGCCTCTCTGTCTCCAAATATTTATTATTGTAATATATCTTATTAGATATTTTTTGATGTCTATTCTTGCTTTAATGTTGTGTGTGTGTGTGTGTGTGTGTGTGTGTGTGTGTGTGTGTGTGTGTGTGTGTGTGTGTGTGTGTGTGTATATATATATATATATATATATATATATATATATATATATATATATATAGTTGATTATTTATAGTATCAGTGATGGTTGTGCCTTAAGTTTTGTTCCCTGTCTTATGTACATTTTCGCAATAATAATAATAATAATAATAATAATAATAATAAAAGATTGATTACATACAGGAACTTTTTTTAAGAAAACACACGCAGCACAGGTCGTGCTTGTCGTCACATAATCTGACCAATGAGAATAAAGTGTGTCGTCATCAAGGCTTTCGCAGCCGATTTTAAGCAGCTGCAGCGCCTGACCTCTGCGACTGCTCTCGTTTTCCTCTCATGGTATTTTGATGGCACACGTGATCGAAAGGCGGCTGCAGCGCCGATCAAAGTCGGACAAATTATCTTACCAGAATGCATTGTTTTGTAAGGCGGCAGCCGATTTCTTGCGGCACCGCATGAAATCGAACGCACCTCATCTCTCGAGTCTTTCGGGTTTGAGTCGTTCGTTCATCACATGACAGCCCCATACGCTTAACCTATGCTGCTGGAGCCGGAAACAGAATGGATTCGTTCATCTCTCGAGTCTTTCGGGTTTGAGTCATTCGTTCATCACGTGACAGCCCCATAAGCTTAACCTATGCTGCTGGAGCCGGAAAGAGAATGGATTCGTTCATCTCTCGAGTCTTTCGGGTTTGAGTCGTTCGTTCATCACGTGACAGCCCCATACGCTTAACCTATGCTGCCTGAGCCGGAAAGAGAATGGATTCGTTCATCTCTCGAGTCTTTCGGGTTTGAGTCGTTCGTTCATCACGTGACAGCCCCATACGCTTAACCTATGCTGCTGGAGCCGGAAACAGAATTGATTAGTTCATCTCTCGAGTCTTTCGGGTTTGAGTCGTTCGTTCATAGTTGCGCAATTGCGCATGCGCGACTGAACGAATCACTCCCGAGACGACTCGTTCTTCCCGAGTCACATTAAAGATTCGTTCAAAATGAACGAATCGTTCAAGAACGACCCATCACTAATTTATTGGCAAAACTTGCCAACAAGCACATTATTAAGAAAGGACATTTGCAAAGATGCATAAAAAACTTAATACTCACTTCTGCTGTGGGTGAAGCTGCATCACAAATGATTCACACAAACATAGATGCATATGCAGATTGGGATCAGCGCTTTCCTTTTAAAAAACGAAAGTAACGTTGTCCTCTGCCTCTTAAGAGGCTTAGATATCCGGAGTAAATGACGACTGCTATGTTCATAATTACATCCAACAATAGAACACCTCAATTAGAGTCTTCCTCTGCACCTGAGTCGACACAATAGCGTTCGTATTTGGACTGTTTCAGCTCGGTGAGGGCGGGTCTCTAAGGTAAGACACTCATGTCAATCAACTGTGTTTCGTCACAACCACAAGAAGCTAAGAATGACCTGATTTTAAAAAAGGGGATATTACTTTTAAAGATTAAAAGAATACCACTGGTTGGATTTTTATCATTGTAGGGTGGTGTACTACCAACACACATTAATGTTCAAACAACATGTAAATAGGCACTTTTTATTATAAATATTGAATATGTGATCTGTATCTGAACACAATGTCTGATTAAGGCTCTTTCATATCCTTTCATTTTTATATGCTTGTTCTGAACATGGATGTAATGTTTGAAATAATACAAAAACATTTTACATTGTAATATGAATCATATTACTTTTTAAAATATTGTAATATTGAAATTACAATATTGTACAAAATCTAATTAAATGTAATATTTGTTGAAGAAGCTTGTTGCACAACATAATGTTATTTGGCAATGCTGTGGTTTTAGACCTTCCCACACAAGTATTTAAATGTTTCAAATAAGTATTCAAATTATTTTAGATCATTATTAGGTAATTTACAACAGAGTATCAAAGAACTCTTTGTGTTTTGCACCTCAGTAGTAGGAACACAAGTGTGGTGCTCATTTTCCTATCTAGTTATTTTAAAGAGAAAGAGTGTAATGAGAATTGTAATATGCCTTAACACAAAGGGTGAATGTGTCATTAGTCTATTATAGCCTTTCTATGAAGACTGCACCACCATGAGGTTCATACTCCTCGCTGTCTTAGGTAAGCTTTTTTAATACAGACTTTCTTCCTTGACTACTGAAACTGCTGATGTACAGTAATATAGTAAATATATATTTACTGCAAAATAGACAATTACTTATTTCCTTTTCAAGCCAATAATTAATCCATTTTTATCCAATGTTCTTCTCAGGGCTTTTGTCCATCACTTCAAGCCAAATACCTCACAAGTATCACTTCATAAGTGTCAGAAAGAACTGGACTGAGGCTCAAAGATTCTGCCGTGAGATGTACACAGACCTGGCCACTGTGAATAATGAAGAGGAGATGGACAGCTTGTTCAAAACCATAATTGATAATTCATATGATGTGTACATTGGACTTTATAGAGGTGAAGTGTTCAGTTGGCACTGGTCACTGGCAGACAGTTTGTACAATGAAAATACATTCCAAAACTGGGAAAATAACAAACCAGATAAAAATAATAATGAGGACTGTGCTGCAATGGACAACAATGGAAAATGGTTAAGTGAATGCTGTGACACACAAAGGCAATTTGTATGCTTTAATGGTAAGATTTTCATTTGTACTATTGTCTGTATTTATTGTGACATAGTTTATAGCATCTTTATTTAAACAGATACAATAGTGCTTCAGTTTAATAAACATATTTTCATAAACATATTAGCTGCAATTTGAATATTCTGCTTGTTTCTTGTCTGTAGCAACAACCAATAAAAAGTATATCCTAATTGAGGTGATAAAATCCTGGAGGGAGGCACAAGAATATTGCAGAACTGTTCACACAGATCTGGCCAATGTCAGAACCGACTCAGAAAATAAAGATATCAAGAAAATAGCAAAAAACAAAGTATGGATTGGACTATTTAAAGACTCTTGGTTGTGGTCGAATCAGAGCAACTCTTCTTTTCGTTTCTGGAACTCAAGTCAGTTAAGTAACAACAGAAGAGACCAGGACTGTGTTACAGTGATGGTGAACCAAACAGGGAAATGGAATGGCGTTCAATGTAACACCACTCAGCCCTTTATATGTTATGGTGGTATGTTAATTTTTCTCTTCTTGCCTTTAAAATGGCCCAAAAATGAGACAAAATAATTCAGTTTCCTTCATCACTGTATAATACATGCATCTTATCTTACTGCTTTACAGATCTGAAATATCAGTCAACCACTAAACAAGGTATATTGTCAACACACACAAAAGGATAGTTCACATCATTTATTCACCCTCATGTGGTTCCAAGGAGGGATGCCTGATTTGGGAAATCAATCTAATTGCGTTTTTATTTTCACAAATGATTACACAAAGCCATTGAGTGATTTTATTACAATTACACGTGCAGCCCTAGTTTGTCTGTTTGCTTTTCTGCTTTCTCCTGCAGAACAATAAAAAGATATTTTTAAGAATGAAAAAATATTTCAAACTATCTTCTTTTCAGCAACACAGAAGAAAAAATGTCATACAAGTTTAGAACGACATGAGGGTGACAGAACTGCTTAAAAAAGGAGTGTTGTTTAAACATGCAGTCAGAATCATATTATCCTTTGAACCTTTAACGCTTGTTTAACACATGAGAAATGTGTTTCAACACATTTTAACATGTTACAAATGTTACAGCGAAAGCATTATGGAATTTATTAACCAAAATGTTGTCCCTTATACAGCTATTCCTAGACCAGCAACAACTAATCCTGAGGGGAAAAATACAAGCAAACAACCAACACAAATACTCACTACAGGTCCAAAGCAAGGTGAGAAAAATGCTCACTGTCGATATTTTTGATGTTGTCTTTACAAAGACAGTTCCGTTCTTGAATTTGATTGGCTGAGCAAAGGCTTTTCAGTGTTAGTCTCATGGATCCTCATGATATCCAAAAAAGAAAAAAGATATTTGGTGGTGCTGTAAGAGGGACAAAACAAAAAATGTCTATAATCAAAATGAAAATTTGTATGTTGTATCTCCAAATAGTCCAAAATTAAGTTTGCACACCTTTTAAACAAGGTTAAAGGAGGTTGACTGAAACTAAACCTAGTGGGCCTGTTTGCCCCATTTTTTAGGGGCATAAATGAATGCATTATGTGCAGCTTTTCACACATACACACAATATTCATATGTGATAGACCTCCATATTAAACAACTTTGCCTCTAGAACCACTGCTGTAAAGCTAATTGTTTGTTAAATAATTTAAAATATGTAAAAAAAAAAAACTAATTTTGTGTCCTAGGGTTGTTTGCTCAATCTCAAAAACAAAACACTCTCCAGGTCAATAATTCGTCACCTTAAAATTATAAGCTTCTATCTGCATTCTGAGCACTTTTGAGATATTGAGCTTCAAAGTTTTTGCATTCCATAGACTTCTGTAGATAGAACTGTAGATTTTTGTTTTCTAAAAAAAGGCCCAAAATGTACACTTAAAAAAAAAAAAAAGAAACATCACATGATGTAAACATGTTGTCACTGAATAAGAGTATGTGAATAACTCAAATTTGACAAAAATGTTAAATAATTCTAAGGTGACAAATTATCACAAAAATGTTGAAATTTGGCATTGTTTAGAAAAGGACCTGTCCAACTATACCCCAAAACCTATAAAGCCTAAAGAAAAACTCAACACTTAGTGAGACTTTATTATTCTAAACAAGCATACCAAGCTTGGAGACTGGACCACTGGTAGTGCTATATCAATTAAAAGTCTTCAAAAAAATTATGACAAATTACCTCAAATTGTAGAAAATGTTCATACATTCATGCATACACTAGATATTGTACATATGATCTTCTCATTCTGAACAACTTTGCCTCTAGGACCATTGCTGTCAGTCAAATTGTTCTTCAAATATTTGACATTATTTAAAAAAAAATACTTTTGCAAACTATTCCTAGGTTTTGCACTCAACCTCAACAAAAACAAAACAAAAACACTGCAGTACAATTCTCTGGACTTTCTGGGTCAACAATTATAAAAAAAAATTGACCTTTCCCCTTTGCATAGCTATAACAGGGTAATTTAGAAAAAAAAAACATGGCCAAATATATCCCATATCCTAATAAAATTTTAATAGAGATCGGCCAATGGCTGAGGCAGTAACTGCTAAAAAGGTGCAAAAATGCTGTAGTCTATTTCAATGGCAAAACCAATGAAATGGCCCTCTTCCTGCCTGATTTACGTACAGCTTTACATTAGGTAAGCACATGCATTACATGACTCTAAACAAGCATGGAAACTTTGGGCCCTAACTAGGCTTTAACTGGCGCTTCAAATGTTACAAAGGTGAAAACTGCTGCATTATTTTCTATGCAAAATGACAAATGAAATGACATACTAAAAAACGTAAAAATAAAAGATTTTAAATTAAAATCCCAGAAATTAAAGAAACCCACTATATTTTTTTAAATAAACTATTTCAAAGTGCAAACAGTGGTCTTTTCCCTCTTCAATGATAAATAGGAGCATTACAGCAATCAAAATTGGAATCACTGGCTCATTTGGATTCAGTATGTTGGATAGAAAAAAGATAAGATAAAGAAAAGAAACTTTTGCGAAGTAGTCCTAGGCTTTTTGGCCGATCAGAACTAAACCAGTGCAGAAAGATTTCAACTTACATAAAACATTAAAAAGGGGCAGGGCCACTTTATACTAAGCTATTTGAGATATGAGATTTGAGATATCTTCACTAAACTCAGAACACTTATGTAAGAGGTCAATCTGAGGTCACACATGAAAAAAAAAATTACAAAGCTTGGCCACTTGGTGCCACTATAAGAGGGAAAAATATGAAGATGGCTATAACTATGCAACTATTTGTCCATTAGGATGAAAATTAGTATGTTGTGTCTTAGTCCAAAGTGCCACAAGCAGGGGCGTCGTAGTTGGGGGAAAAGGGGGACTAAATTACCAGGGCCCCAAGTGTGGGGAGGGCCCCCGAGGATCAACCCCCCCCCCCCTGGAACGTAGTACAGCGGGGGCCCCTTAGCTGAGTCAGTGCACAGGGCCCAGAACGACGCAGCGACGCCCCTGGCCACAAGTGTCTGTAAGTACATTTGCATATCTAAAAAAAAACATGGCCACCATTGTGCAATACATTATGAGCACCTATTAGACAAGGTTGATCGGAATGAAACTTGGTGGGCCTGTTTGAATAAAGGTCTGTGAGAAATTTGAAAGATGTCAGCCACTAGGTTGTGCTAACGAGTTTTTTACATCTGTCATCAGTACAGTACTGCAGTACAACTTTCTGGACTCTCTAGGTCAATAATTATCAAAAAAACAAAAACAAAGCAATAATGAAAAACCTTTTTAATTTGGTTAGCCTTAACTATGTCATTTTAAAAGTGGTGTGGCCAGTTATACCCAAAAGCCTATAAATCCTAAACGAAAACTCAAAACTTCATGAAACTAGGTGAGCACATGTGTCAGACGGTTCTAATCAACCATGCAAAGTTTTATGGAAGTCGTAGACACTTGAAACTTGGAGGGATGTTAGTACTCACACCACCTACAACTTCACCAAGGCTCTGCCTATTTGATCTGTTGGGGGCACTACAGTCATCAAATGTACGAATTCACTCATATATCTCCTAAACCGCTCACTCAAGTATTTAATATAACTGAAATCCTTGGATCACACTGGAAAAAAACACACGCAGATCTGGATTCAGCCAAACCAAATCTCAACCAAACAATTGACAAACAATGTCATTTTTAGCCTATAAATCCTAAACAAAAAATCAAAACTTCATGAAACTAGGTGAAAGTTTTATGGAAATCTGACAATGGGTAGCACTATAACAGTCATAAATGTTAAAAAAATGTTTTTCTGAATATGTAATGTCAGGCTGTAATTTTTGTAATAATACAAATACAATTTGCATTTTGTAATGCTAATCTTTTTTTTAAGATAATGTAATGTACCAATACAAATAAAATAAAACATTTGCTCAAGAAGCGAGTTGCACAGCACATTGCTAATTTTCAAAGCTGTGGCCTCAGACATTCACACAAAAGTATTTAAAT
This sequence comes from Garra rufa, assembly GCF_049309525.1. NCBI lineage: Eukaryota > Metazoa > Chordata > Actinopteri > Cypriniformes > Cyprinidae > Garra > Garra rufa. Next base: position 40,153,218 of record NC_133369.1, read on the forward strand.
GTTTCATAGGAAGTAAGTATTCAAATGATGTTTATTGTAGTCTGTTATGAGGTAGTTTCCAACAGAGGATCAAAGAACTCTTTGTGTTTTGTGCCCCGCGCTCAGTTACAGGATCAGGAAGTGTGGTTTTCATTTGGCTATTTAGATCTGTTTTTTTTTTAAACGGAAAGGTTGTAATAAGACTTGTAAGATGCTTTAACGCTTCACGTAATTTCTATGAATGCTGCACCATCATGCTGTTCATACTCTTTGCTGTCTTAGGTAAGCTTTTTAAATACAGACTTTAATACTCTTTCTTGACTTTTTAAGGCATTAATTCTAAATCCTATTATCCTATTTTCTTCTCAGGGCTTTTGTCCATCACTTCAAGCCAAATACCTCACAAGTATCACTTCATAAGTGTCAGAAAGAACTGGACTGAGGCTCAGAGATTCTGCCGCGCGATGTACACAGACCTGGCGACTGTAAATAATGAAGATGAGATGAAACTCTTGCTCAAAAACATAACTGATGTTTCATATGATGTGTACATTGGACTTTATAGAAGTGAAGTGTTCAAATGGCACTGGACCCTGTCCGACAGTTTCTACAATGGAGAGATATTCAAAAATAAGAAAATTAACAGTGCAGATATAACTAATAATGGGGGCTGTGCTGCAATGGACAATGATTGGAAATGGTTTATTGATAGCTGTGACAAACAAAGGCAATTTGTCTGCTTTAATGGTAAGATTTTCTATTGAAACTATTAAGCATTAACAATTAAATACATTACACATTCGTTTTGTAATTTTTTGTGACCTAATCTTTCCACTCGTTTTGTAACAGCCATGATACATATAAATACTACAAGCAATTTTGAACTTTTCCTTGTTGTTTGTCCATAGCAACAGGCAATGAAAAGTATCTCCTGATTGATCAGAACAAATCCTGGACGGAGGCCCAAGAATATTGCAGAACCTACTACACAGATTTAGCCAATGCCAGACACTGCACAAATAATGTCAATAACGTATGGATTGGACTATTTAAAGATGCCTGGTCGTGGTCAGATCAGAGCAACTTTTCTTTTCGTTTCTGGAATTTCAGCCAGACGAAACCCATCGACAGGCACCGCAACTGTACTGTAGTGATGGTGAACCAAACAGGAAAATGGAAAAACATCCAATGCAACATCACTCTACCCTTCATCTGTCATGGTGGTGCGTTCAACAAATTTTACTCAGCAGCCTTCAAATCTACATAGATTGCTACAGGCTACATTAGAATATATCACATACAGTACACATAACTGTCATTTTTTACAAGCCTTAAAGGGATAGTTCAGCCAAAATTTAAAATTTGATGTTTATCTGCTTACCCCCAGGGCATCCAAGATGTAGGTGACTTTGTTTCTTCAGTAGAACACAAACAAAGATTTTTAACTCAAACCGTTGCAGTCTGTTAGTCATATAATGGCAGTGAATGGGCACCAAACCTTTGAAAGTAAAAAAAAAAACATGCACAGACAAATACAAATTAAACCCTGTGGCTTGTGACGATACACTGATGTTCTAAGACACAAAACAAATGTTTTTTTGCGAGAAACTGAGCAGTATTTATATCATTTTTTTACCTTTGATACACAGCAATGTCCAACAACTGTCCTGAGCGTGTGCTCAGCATCCAACTTGTTACATGTGTAGTAAACGCAAACGCCGGAAGCGATCTTTTGCGTGTATCTGACACTCATTGTTTACACAGTGCACAGAGAGTGTGGGTATAGCGGCTATTCAAAATGGTCATTACTTGCGCTTATCCTGATTGTTCAAACCAATTAAAAGCTAAAAGATTACGTTTGCTTGCGCGAACTCATACGGGACTGTTGACTTTTCACCGGTTTCCCCTTCCGCCATTTGCGTACTATGCTAGAGCGCATACACATGTAACGCGCTGGATGCTGAGCTGAGTTGGACATTGCTGTGTATGAAAGGTAAAAAAAATTTCACTTTCAAAGGTTTGGTGCCCATTCACTGCCATTATATGACTAACAGACTGCAATGGTTTGAGTTAAAAATCTTAATTTGTACTATCCCTTTAATGATGAATTTGAAGAATCATGAATTTTTGTTTTCAGCAATTGTAAAATAAGACTAGAGATAACACTTATTTACTGCATCTATGTAATATGTCTATATTTTGCCTTTACAGATCTTAAATCATCCACTGCACCAGCAACAACATCCAGACATAATCCAAATGCATCTTTTAAATGTAATTTCTCACACATTCATCCTCATAACTCTAAAATGTGATGTGAAAAGGGCTAAAGTAACAACATCAGCAGCTGGTTTAGTACAGAAGAACAGATATTAACTTTTTTTGTGTAGTAGAACAGTCTGTATTTCAACATATTACATGCAAGAGCCTTAATTATACAGTTTATTAATCAAATTGTTCTCACTGCAGTCACTCCTGGACCAGCAACAACACAGTACAGACTACTTCAAAACACAACCGAGGCAGAAAATACAAGCAGTCAGCCTACACAAACACACACTACAGGTACAGAGCAAGATGAGTGATTTGCTGTTTATATTTGTTTAATTTTATGCAATAGTTGGCTTACATTGTTTATCATTTTTACATTTGCACTGTTCTCACCACAAAAAAATAAAAAAAAATTAAAAATAAAAATTGATGCATTTTTGCCATTTTTACAAAACATTTCTTTTTGGACAAAATTTTTTAAAAACACATTTACATTTGAATGGCAGAAAAGGATGTACAAGAACAATGAACGCTCTATCAACTGTTCTGACACTTATATCCGTAATATTGAGTCCTTGCAGAATTTGTAACCGCCACAAAGGATACATCACAAAAAAAAAAAAAAAACATTTACATTTGAATAGCAAGAAAAAAAAAAGGATGTACAGGAACAATGAATGCTCCGTCAACTGTCCTGAAACTCATTTAACTTAATATTGAACCCTTGTTTACAAAATAATGCACTTCTTAGATGCATTATGTATTAAGCAGACACAGTTTGCAAAAGCCTGAAAAATAGAGCATAAACCCAGCTCACAGTGAATGTTCTCAGATTCTTTGGCTTTCATTTACAAATGAACAAATGAAACTACGTGAATGATTTATTCCTTAATGAAACGCTATATAGCCTATTTATATTTTTTTAATTAGCCAAAATAAAATAAAATGTATGTAAAATCCAGCCTTTAAACTGTATTCCAATAAAAATTTCAGCAAAATCAAAGATTTGGCATGTGGAGCATTATAGGCTATCATTTACATTCAGAATGTTAAAGATCGTAATGAAGGGAAAAAACGAATATATAAATAACCAATAATAATAATAACAGGCTGACTGGAATAAGTTACTGTACTCATGCGCAACAAATGTAATGTTTTCAAATATTTAATTCTCATTACTCAGTAATTTATTATACTGGGTTTTAGTTTTTTTTTTTAATGAGCATACTTGTGGGATGGTGCGTTTGATAAATGAGCATTTCTGCAATAGCAAAAAAACTCTTGCTATGTGCATTCCACAGTACATACAGAATCTGGCTCATATTCGTGATCTCAACCATTTAGGCTCAAAACTATCATTTTCAATTACTTTGAAGTCAACATTTTGATCGCTGGCAGCTTATTCACCACATGCACCATCAAATAAGAGTGACATTTGTATTTTATTGGAGTTACAGTAATTGCTCTGCACACAAGTTCAATTTTTGCTGATTTTGTTTATGCCTGCGATAGCTATGAGTGAAACATCACGTCATTATTGTCTAATAAACAGTGCCACCTCGAGGTATAAAGGTGAACTGCACATATTTAGTATCAGATATTTCCATATTTTTGCGCACAAAAATTTACTTACACTATTACACACCTCGGGTCTCTAGTGAACCTATACACTTTTTATAAACAAAATAATCAGAAAAGAGACATTCTTTTATATGTTGTTATATTTTTTTTCTTGTTATATTATTTAGAATGAGTAGATTGAGGAAAACAATCGAGGTTTGCATTTAAACGAGTAATTCACTTCCAGAGCTAAGATTTACAGATAATGTACTCACAATATTATCATCCAAGATGTTCATGTCTTTCTTTCTTCAGTCATAAAGAAATTATGTTTTTTGAGGAAAACATTTCAGGATTCTTCTCCATATAATGAACTTCTATGGTGCCCCCGAGTTTGAACTTCCAAAATGCAGTTTAAATGCAGCTTCAAAGGGCTCTAAATGATCCCAGCCAAGAAAGAAGAGTCCTATCTAGTGAAACGATAAGTTATTTTCTAAAAAAAAAAGTACAATTTATATACTTTTTAACCTCAAATGCTCGTCTTGTCTTACTCTGTTTGAACTCTGTATATTCCGGTTCATGACAGTTAGGGTATGTCAAAAAACTCCCATCTCATTTTCTTCTCCAACTTCTTCTCCAAATCGCCCTACATCACTGTTTTACCTTTTTTTTGTGAAGAGAGTTTAACCTTCTTGGCATGTTCACTTTGTAAACACTGGGTTGGTACATCTGCAGTGATGTAGGACGATTTTGAAGTTGGAGGAGAAATTGAGATGGGAGTTTTTCCACTTAGAACTAGACAAGACGAGCATTTGAGGTTAAAAATGATAGAAATTGTCATTTGTTTTTAGAAAATAACCAATTGTTTTGCTAGATAATACCCTTCTTCCTCTGCTGGGATCATTTAGAAGCTGCATTTAAACTGCATTTTGGAAGTTCAAACTCGGTAGCACCATAGAAGTCCAATATATGGAGATAATTCCTGAAACGTTTTCCTCAAAAAACATAATTTCTTTACAACTGAAGAAAGAAAGACATGGACATCTTGGATGACAAGGGTGTGAGTACATTATCTATACTTTTTTTTTTATTTTTTTGGAAGTGAACTACTCCTTTAAGGGTTAAACTTAAACTTACTTAAAATATGTTGTTCCCTCAACATAAAAAGTCTTTGCCACAAGAAATGGACGTCTTTCCCTCAACATAGCATCTTGAGGCTACGATGTCCTTACCTTGACAAAATGAAAATGTGGCCATGATATAATATGAATTAATATCTTGTGGTCATGACATATTATCATAAACATAAACACAAAAAATATTAAAATAAACAGTTACCTAACGTTCTGGCAAAATTCAATCAAAGTTATGAACAAACATTCTTTCAGTAATGTTAATAAAATGTTTGTTGTGAGTTACCTGGTTTGTAATTTTTATTACAATAATAATTGCTCTGATGTTCGCATTATGATAAAATGGAACATTCCCCTCATGTTTTTGTCCCCCATTTTTTTTTTTTCTGACAAACTGTCCCAAAGATAACTTCATTCTGGTCCGTGAAACCCTGACGTGGACCGAAGCTGCGAGTTACTGCAAAAAGCACTATGTGGACCTGGTCTCCATTCACACTGAGGAGCTTCAGAACAGCACAGCGAGAAAAGCCATCCAGGCCTCCACTTCTTATGTATGGTTGGGTCTCCGTTACACCTGCAAATTCGACTTCTGGTTTTGGATAAAGAACAGAGAAGCAGGCTGCTACCAGAACTGGGTGGCTGGTCATGGGCCACATGGATCTAAGGAGTGTGGGCTGTCAGGAGCTATGGAGTCCACTGGGGGGCACCGTTGGGTTGGGAAACCAGAAAGTGAAAGGCTCAATTTCATCTGCCAGAAGTGTGTTGATGTGTTATAGCCACAAAAGAGAAGAAACTGAATGACTGAGAGACTGATTTTTATTGTATTTGTTAATTCTATCAAGTACTGAAATGTGATCTATGTGTAACCTGCCATCAAGGGGAGGGGAAGTAACAGGGGAAGACACTTTACAATAATAAAACCTGACTGTAGTGACATAACTTGGTATAACTTGGTATATATTTTCTGATTAGTGAGTGGCAGATTATTCAGTCAGAGGTCTACGACTATTTACTTAATATCATTCAACCAATATAAATAGAATATCTTAATATCTTACAGTGGTGTGAAAAAGTGTTGGCCCCCTTCCTGATTTTTTTGCATGTTTGTCACACTTTAATGTTTCAGATCATCAAACTAATTTAAATATTAATCAAAGTTGGGCCACCATTAGCAGTAACAACTGCTATCAAGCGTTTGTGATTACTTGCAATGAGTCTGTTACAGCGCTGTGCAGGAATTTTGGCCCACTCTTCTTGGCAGAATTGTTGTAATTCAGCCACATTGGAGGGTTTTCGAGCATGAACCGCCTTTTTAAGGTCAGAATTCAGGTCAGGACTTTGACTAGGTCACTCCAGCCATTCAGCCATTCAGAGGTGGATTTGCTGGTGTGTTTTGGATCATTGTCCTGCTGGAGAACCTAAGTTCGCTTCAGCTTGAGGTCATGAACAGATGGCCGGACATTGTCCTTCAGGATTTTTTGGTAGACAGCAGAATTCATGGTTTTATCACAGCAAGTCTTCCAGGTCCAGAAGCAGCAAAACAGCCCCAGACAATCACACTACCACCACCATATTTTACTGTTGGTATGATGTTTTTTTTTTCTCTGAAATGCTGTGTTACTTTTACGCCAGATGTAATGGGACACACACCTTCCAAAAAGTTTAACTTTTGTCTCGTCAGTCCACAGAGTATTTTCCCTAAAGTCTTGGGGATCATCAAGTTTTTCTGGCAAAACTGAGACGAGCCTTTATGTTCTTTTTGCTCAGCAGTGGTTTTCGTCTTTGAAGTCTGCCATGCAGGCCATTTTTGCCCAGTCTCATTCTTATGGTGGAGTCATGAACACTGACCTTAACTGAGGCAAGAGAGGCCTGCAGTTCTTTAGATGTTGTTGTGGGGTCTTTTGTGACCTCTTGGATGAGTCGTCGCTGCGCTCTTGGGGTAAATTTGGTCGACCGGCCACTCCTGGGAAGGTTTACCACTGTTCCATGTTTTCGCCATTTGTGGATAATGGCTCTCACTGTGGTTCGCTGGAGTCCCAAAGCTTTAGAAATGGCTTTATAACCTTTTCCAGACTGATAGATCTCAATTACTTTCTTTCTGAATTTTTTTGGATCTCAACATGATGTGAAACTGAACTCAAGTGTGGTAAACCACAGTTATGTTTTATCACTGAGGGGGGCGGGACAACACTTTTTCACACAGGGCCATGTGGGTTTGGATTTTTTCCCCCCTTCATTTAAAAACTGCATGTTGTGTTTACTTGTGTTATCTTTGATTAATATTTAAATTAGTTTGATGATCTGAAACATTAAAGTGTGACAAACATGCAAAAAAAATAAAAAATCAGGAAGGGGGCCAACACTTTTCACACCACTGTAAATCTTAAATATAATATAATCTTTAAGACCAAACATGCAACTTAGTGAATTTCTCTTGTAGTTATGTCATCATCAAAAATGTCTGAAGATAATTTTTATAATAATTTTTAAATGTAATTTTTGCATATTTGAGTTGCCTTGGACATAAATAGCTGCAAAAGAACAATTTTGTGAAGCTTTAAGAAAAGTTTATTTTTTTTTGGGGTAATGGATGTGGTTAAATCATTATGACATCCTGTTCAGCTTGTCCTTCTGTCCATGCCTAAGTTCTTGGTTGAAATGTATGCATTTTCATCACTAAATGCTTCTTATTGTTAACAATTATTATTAATATAATAAATTGAAATACATGTACATAGATAAAAAAAATAAAAACTCAAAAGAAGTTTGTTAAAATTTTCAACCTTTATTCACTTTTTGTTTGTTTGTTTTTCAGTTGCTTTGATAACAATCACTGCTAAAAGCCTTAAATGTAAAATATGACCAACAGTTTATCAGAACAGAGATACTTCAGATAAGATTTAGCCTACTGGCAACACTTTACAATAGTGGTTCATTACTGTAGTTAACGTTGGTTAATGCATTAACAATGAGCAATACATTTGTTACAGTATTTATGAATCTTTGTTAAGTGATTTAACATCTCTGTTCATAACACAACTGTTCATTCTTAGTTTTCAGGTCCATTAAATAATATAAACAGATAAAACATTTGATTTCAATAATGTATTAATACATGTTAAAAATGCTTCTAAATGCTTAGAGCATTTAGTTAATTTTAGATTTAGCAGTTTATTTAAGATAAATCATGGCAAATTATTAGGAAGAAGCAGAAGATTTCATTATATCAAGAAGTAGGACTAAAGGATTAAGTGTGCTATCCAGTAATACTTGCCTAGAGTATATCTAAACTTAAAGGAGTAGTTCACTTTCAGAGAAACAATTTACAGATAATGTACTCACCCCCTTGTCATCAGAGATATTCATGTCTTTCTTTCCTTAGTCATAAAGAAATTATGTTTTTTGAAGAAAACATTTCAGGATTTCTCTTCATATAATGGACTTCTATGGAGCCCCCGAGTTAGAACTTCCAAAATGCAGTTTAAATGCAGCTTCAAAGGGCTCTAAATGATCCCATTTACAATATATACTTTTTAATCTCTAAACAGAGTACACACAGAGCTAGACAAGACGAGCATTTGAGGTTAAAAAGTATATAAATTGTATTTTTTTTTTAGAAAATGACCGATCATTTTGCTAGATAAGACCCTTCTTTTCTCGGCCGTGATCGGTTAGAGCCCTTTGAAGCTGCATTTTGGAAGTTCAAACTTGGGGGCACCATAGAAGTCCATTATATGGAGAGAAATCCTAAAACATAATTTCCTTACGACTGAAGAAAGAAAGACATGAACATCTTGGATGACAAGGGGGTTAGTACATTAGCTGTAAAATTTTGTTCTGAAAGTGAACTACTTCTTTCAACAGAAATCCATAAGCAAACACCATAGGTGAAATCCCACTAAATCCCATATACTCAAAAAGATGTTCTTCAATCTTGGAAAAAATGCAGATGTTGATACATGACAGCAATGGTTGTTGCTCTGAAAGAAGAGGCTTTTGTCTTGTCCCATATTATCTAAAAAGAAATATACACAGTTATTTAATTCCAGTAATCCTAAACCATTTGAACAGACAAAGCTATCACACAGACAATGCTAAAGTCAAATTAAGATCAGATATGAGTTTTTAAAATGATACAATTTTATTTCATGATGTTTCTTCAGTGAAATGTCTGAATTCATGGCAATTCCATCCAAAGAAACAATGTCAAATATTATTTAAAGAACACATTTGTCAAAACGATCTATCACGACTACATGTTAAAGAAAAATAAAGCTTCAGTCTGAATTATACTATCATCTGGTGCTTACCAAAACACATTTCATACATACCCTCAGGTGAATGCTTTTTCGTCTTCCTCAGTGAATCCAGCTTCAACAACCTCTTTAATACTTTTGATTTGTTCTGGAGAAGCAGCAGGTAGAATGGCAAGCAATTCTCGATCAATCTTTTCTAGTCTTGCAGTGCTCTTCCGGTCATACTCTTCTTTATTCTTCAGGACAAGGTCTTTGATACCTTTTTGTGCCTCATCACAGCCGTTCTAGAGTAGTTTTCGCTCATGCTCAAATTCTGGTTCACTTTTATCTATGCCCATTAGTCTGCCCAGTGAACGATTGGTTATTTTCTAAAAAAAAAAAAAAAAAAAGACAATTTATATACTTTAAAGGCAAGAGGAGTGCTTAAGATTAAAAAGTTGTAAATGTTTTTAGAAAATAACCAATCGTTTCACTAGAAAAGACCCTTCTTCATCGTCTGGGATCATTTAGAGCACTTTGAAGCTGCATTTAAACTGCATTTTGGATGTTCAAACTCAGGGGCACCATAGAAGTCCATTATATGGAGAGAAATCCTCTAATGTTTTCCTCAAAAAACACCATTTCTTTAAGACTGAAGAAAGAAAGACATGAACATCTTGGAGGGGGTGAGTACATTATCTGTACATTTTTGTACTGAAAGTAAACTACTCCTTTAATAGGGCCTTTAAAAGATCTGACAAAGCATATTTCAGTGGTATTTAAGTGGAACCTTTCCACTTGTCACACTATTTGTTTAATCTGTTCATAATATGACTAGTAGTCCACTGTAGTGTGTTAACCCACTACAGACTCCCGGGATTTTTTTTTTATTGAATTAAAGTGGTAAGGCTTGGTAAGTGGATTGCTAGTTCATTGTTACAATAGCAAGAAACTCCATAAATCCATCCATTGCATACATCAGCCCAATCACTTTAGCATTTCAGCATGTAAAAATGTTTTTTTTTTTTTTAATTAATTTTAATTTGAATGCTTTGAAAAGGTTGTCCAATTACACATAGCTACTGACAATAGGTACATCTTACAGAACATGTAAAGGCACACAGCACAGCAACTATTCCATACCGCATTGGAACAAGATTGCTTTCTCAAGAGAAAACTTGAGACAGAGTCACAGCTGTTGCTTCAGATTCACAGTTCAGGGGTGTTTTCACAAAACCATTAGCTGACTATAGCGACAAGTCTTTTCATATTACCCACACAGATCAGCAAAACCATAGTACTATTCTGCAAACATTATCAGAAAATTGTGTGGTTGTAGCAACAGCTATCTGTGGTTAGAACAAAATATACTTGTTACTTGCATCCTTATGCTTCTGTAAAGTGTGAGGCCTTTGCCATCAAGAGGGCTGTTCTGAAGTTGAGGTATCTCTCCTTGGTTGCAGTTTAAGAATGATGACAGGTCACAGTCCACTACAGTGGTCCTAGCCAAGGTGTCCATTGTCCAGGTGACTTTGTGATCTTGCTTAGTGTAGGACTTCAACTCTGTTGTGAAACACTGAGCCAGGGCAGCCAGATCTATAAGGTTCCTGCCTCCCCTCACTACAAAAAAAAAAACTTGTAATTATGGGACAAAGCTGAATCTTATATACCGTGAGGTGTAAACGCTGACAGTATCTCAGATATTTTGCTCTCCAGAGACGGACAATTTTTGGTGAGGTTTAATGCAGAATCAGACTTAAAGGGGTCCTATTATGCTTTTTCACTTTTAAATTAATTAAATATGATGCTTCTGTGAAGTTGGAGGCATTTGCTTTCAAGAGGGCAGTTCTGGAGTTGAGGTATCTCCTTGGTTGCAGTTTAAGAATGATGGCAGGCAACAGTCCACTACGGAGAATGGTCCTAGCCAAGGAGTCCATTGGCCAAGTGACTTTGCTGATCTCTCTCAGTGTAGGACTTCCACTTTGTTGTGAAACATTGAGCTGGAGCAGCTAGTATAAACTTGGATGACCTGTCCCACATGTTTCAACCTTTGTCAGGTCTGGAGAATGAGGTTCCTGCCTCCCCTCACTTCACCGCAACGTCCAATCATGGGACAAAGCTGACACTTACAGTACATACTGTGAAAGAACCTCTGATAATTTTTCTTTCTTGAGAGATGGACAATACAGAGTCAGATTGTGCTAAATCTCCTGTCTAACTTGTCCTTTCTACACATTTATTTCACTCTTTTCTCTTCACTCCCAATATATGTTAAATATTATGTGATTATGTGATGCAAGTTATTTCATCTTCATGTTTGCAATCAGTCAAAATGTCTTTGACTGATACAATGATCTCATCCCCACAAAAACAGAACAAAAGGTAAAGTAATAAGGTAAAGTAATTTAAGATTTGAGGGACATTTTGTCCACAGTTTCAATGTCGACATCTGCAATGGGATGTAAACTCCTCACGCTAGTTTAATGCAAGCCTCAAATGACCAAGTACAATGCCCAGTGTTGGATGCAGTGGTGTAAAGTGCGCTGCCACTGGACTCTGGAAATTGTGGCTTTGTGGAATGATGAATCACGCTTCCCTGTTTGGTAGTCTGACATTCTGGCTGAGTCTGGGTTTGGTGGATGCCAGGAGATTGTTACCTGCCTGACTGTACTGTGGCAACTGGTGAAGGGATAATCTTGCATGAAGCCCCAGACCGAGGGAGATTCACAGTTATTTTATGTTTATGTTCAAATAATTGCACCAAGTTTTGTCACCTTCTCACCAAGTTGCTTAGCGTTGGTCTTGTAACCCATTACAGACTTGTGTAAGTCTACAGTCTTCTCCCTGACATCATTGGACAGCTCTTTGGTCTTGGTCATGGTGGAGAGTTTGGAATCTAATTGATTGATTGCTTCTGTGAACAGGTGTCTTTTATACAGGTAACAAGTTAAGATTAGGAACACTTCCTTTAAGTTTGAGTGCCACTAATCTCAGTTTGTGACCTGTATAAAAGACACCTGGGAGCCAGAAATCATGCTGATTGATAGGGGATCAAATACTTATTTTACTTATTAAAATGCAATCAATTTATAACTTTTTTAAAAATGTGTTTTCCTGGATTTTTTTGTTGTTATTCTGTCTTTTACTGTTCAAATAAACCTGCCATTAAAATTATAGTCTGATCATTTCTTTGTCAGTGGGCAAATGTACAAAATCAGCAGGGGATCAAATAATTTTTTCTCTTACTGTACAGAGTGATAACTAATCAAATGTAAGTTAATTTTATTAATTTCTCTGTAACATTAAAAATGAGAAAATTGTGATTAACATATTACATAAACAAGTTGCAAATTTAGTTTAACATAACAATAATTATTTTTTACTACTGAACAGCAGTTGAGGTTAAATCTCACAGCCATGACTTCTGAGCAAAAGATGACATATCAGTGAAAGATCAGGGCATTTCAGCGAAACTTGAAGGGAAAATTTTCACCAGTCACATGGACAATATTTTCATCATTAGAAAACATGTGAAGGTATCACAACTGTCACTTTAAATTCACAGTTCAGGGGTGCGTTTCCTGCGTTAGCTGACTATGGTCACAAGTTTCTATGTTACCTACATTTCTGCAATTTACCGATTCCCGGAAACAGCTTTGCAAAGTTGTTTGATTGTAACTACTGCTCTCAACCTGTGGTAGCAAGTACTAATCTATATCTTTTATTCTAAATGTCACTAGATGAATGGTCTTGAATGGCACTTTGGTGGTGGCCATGATCGTTTCTACTCTGATGTGCCTTTTGGAGGGCTATATGTCCCATTTGAAACACACCTATGATCTGGTCTTGTCAATGTTACTGTGCATTGCCACTCAATTACTCACCTTATTAGATTGCGTTGCTCTACCCGTCTTATTCTGTTGCTGACTTCACCTGCAAAAGAGTCTTATCTTCTGTGTTGTGACATTATTAGTTCATATTAAAGTAATAGTAATTTCAGTATTAGTACATGATTATTGACGCACTGTTATTGTAAAGTTTTACAGATTAAGAATTTCTTAAATGCTATTAAAAACGCAAATTTCGAAAACACAAATTTAAAGATTATTTACTCACCCCAAAGGCTCTAAATGATCCCAGTCGAGGAATAAAGGTCTTATCTAGCAAAACGGTTTGTTTTTTTCTAAAAGAATTGACAATTTATATACTTTTTAACCACGAACGCTCGTCCTAGCTCTCCGTGTACTCTGTGTATTCGGTTCTAGACAGTTAGGGATCATTTTTAAGCTGCATTTAAACTTTCTCAAAAAACAATTTCTTTTTACGACTGAAGAAAGAAAGACATGAACATCTTGGATGACAAGGGGGTTAGTACATTATCTGTAAATTTTTGTTCTGGAAGTTTTGTTCTACTCATTTAAGGCTCTTTAAATCTCATTATTTTGGTGCATTAAGTTTTTCTTCTACTTTGACAAGTCCCTCAGTCCCTGCCACTGAAAAACAGCCCCACAGCATGAGGCTGTTATACCAGCACACTTTACTTTTGGAATGTAGTCTGCAGGTGATGAGCAGAGGTTTCCTCCAAACATGATGCTTAGAATTGAGATTCATCAGACCAGAGAATATTGTTTTCTGGTGGTCTGAGGGTCCTTCAGGCGCTTTTTTCAAATTCCAAGTGTGTTTTCATGTGTCTTTAGAGGATTGAGTTTGGCAACACGGCCATGAAGACAAGATTGGTGGAGTGTTGCAGTGATGTTTGTCCCTCTGTTTCTCCCATCTGCATTATGATCATGGAGCTCAACTAGAGTGACCATCAGGTTCTTGGTCACCACTCTAACCAAGGCCCTTCTCTAACAATTGTTTAGTTTGGCAGGGACTCAGCTCTAGGAAGAGTCCTGGTTGTTTCAAACTTTTTCCATTAAGGGTAACAGAGACTACATGCTTCTGTGAACCTTCAATGCTACAGAAATTTTTGCTGTACCCTTCCTCAGATCTGTGCCTCGATACAATCTTGTCTCTGAGGTCTACAGACAATACCTTAGTCTTAATGGCTTGGTATGTGCTCTGACATGCATCATTAACTGTGGGACCTTACATAGACAGGTGTGTGCCTTTTATGCCAAATCAACTGAATTAACCACAGGTGGACTCTATTCAAGTTGTAGAAACATCTTAAGGATGATCAGTGGAAACAGGATGCACCAGAGCTCAATTGTCATGGCAAAGGCTGTGAATACTTATGTACATGTAATTTGTTCATTTTTTATTTTCAATACATTTGCAAAGATTTCAAACAAACTTCTTTCATGTTGTCATTATGGGGTAATTTAATCCATTTTGGAACAAGGCTGTAACATAACAAAAAGTGGAAAAAGTGAAGTGCAGAAGCACTGTATAAGTAGTGTTTCCTAGCGTGGGTAGACCTTAAAGCACTAAAGTGTTTTAAAAATCCAGACTTTCACCCAAACATTGGTAAATAAAGCCAAACAATAGAGCACATAAATGGCAGAGTAGTCCACAGATACTATTATTAAGTATACTACTTGATATTGTGCATGAAATAAGTGTCACAAGGAGGAGTCAGAGACGTTCAGATCCATTCGCAGCATTTATTCAATCAAACAAACAAACACAAAGGGACAGGCAGAAGGTCGGGGCTGGCGGCTAGAATCAAAACACGGGGAGTAGTCCAGGAATCAAACACGGGAATAAACGCTCGGAAATAAAGACCAGAAGGAACAATATGACTTCGCAAGGTGGCTGTGTGTGTGAGTGGCTTAAATGCATGTGGATAAATTTGAAACAGGTGTGTGCAGCAATCAGTTCAGTGGAAAACGAGGAACAGATGTGTGCAGTGATTGGTGCAGTGGCTTATGGGGATTGCAGTCCAGAATGAGTGTGCAAGAGTTCATGATGAGATAGACCAGATACGTGACAATAAGCTTCTTAGTGACCAAACCATAAGAGTAAAGTGTACACAATGCCATAGAAGGTGCTTAAGGTGCTTCACGATGCCATAAAAGAACCCTTTTTGTCTAAATGGTTTCATAAAGAACCTTTAACATCTGAAGAACCTTTCTGTTTCACAAAAGGTTCTTTATGGCAAAAGAAGGTTCTTCAGATTCTAAAAAGGAAAAAAAGAGATGGTTCTGTAAAGAACCTTTGACTGAATGGTTCTTTGGGGAAGCTAAAATGTTTTTTCTATGGCATCGCTGTGAAGAACCTTTTGAAGCACCTTTATTTTAAAATGTGTGGTTACATAGTTGCATATAAAAACATGATACAAATTACAAGTGAATGGCTTTCTGTTTTCCATGCAAATGACCTACAGTTGTGTTCAAAATAATAGCAGTCAAAAATCAATAACCAGATCAATCTCTGTGTTTGGTAGAAATTATATTTCTACATGGCAAAAACTTTACTAGTAGGTGTAATAGAAAACTAACAGACCCAACAGTCATGATATGCATGCTGCTGATTCCATGTAATTGAATCATTAAATGAAAATGGCATGTTCAAAATAATAGCAGTGTGGAGTTTAGTTAAAGTAAATCATTCTGTGAAAAAACTGACGTTAAACAAGTTGCCCTTATTTAAGGATGAAGGCAGCAAATGTTGTACTGTGCATTTCTCTCAAAAAATCTCTAAAATTGTTGGTACAGACATTATTCAGAAGAACAGCATACTTTGATTAAAAAGTTAATAAGAGAGGACAAAACATATTAAGAAGTGCAGAAAATGATAGGCTGCGCAGCTAGAATGATATCAAATGTGAAAGGCCAGAAAGGCGTGGAAGAAAACTAAAAGCTACCATTCAATTGGATCACAGAATAGCCAAAATGGCAAAGACTCAGCCAATGATCAGCTCCAGGATGATCAAAGAAAGTCTTAATTTACCTGTGAGTACTGTAACAATTAGAAGACGCCTATGTGAAGCCACGCTATCGGCAAGAAGCCGCTGCAAAGTCCCATTGTTGAAATAATGACACGTGCTGAAGAGGTTACAATTAGCCAAATAACACATTGACTAGCCTAAAGAGAAATGACACGATATTTTGTGGACTGATGAAAGCAAGATTGGTCTTTTTGGGTTTAGGGGCCACAGACAGTTTGTCAGGTGACCCCCAAACACTGAATTCAAGCCACAGTACACTGTGAAGACAGTGAAGCATAGCGGCGCAAGCATCATTAATTCTCAAACTATGGTGCTGCGTCTATTTATCACATTCCAGGGATTGTGGATCAGTTTGAGTACATCAAATTACTCAAAAAGGTCATGTTACCTTATGCTGAAGAGGAAATGCTTCAACAAGACAACGACCCCAAATGTAACAACAGTAATGTGCAGCATCTTGGTTCCAGACCAACAAGATTAATGTTATGGAGTGGCTAGCCCAATCCCTGAACCTTAATCCTATAGAAAACTTGTGGAGTGACATCGAAAATGCTGTTTCTAAGGCAAAACCAAGAAATGCAGGGGAATTGTGGTGTGTAGTACAATCGTTCTGGGCTGGAATACCTGTTTACAGGTGCCAGAAGTTGATCGACTCCGTGCAACACAGATGTGAAGCTGTTCTGGTTATACAACTAAATATAAGTTCAGTGATTCACAAGAAAGCTAATTCTACAAGATTTTTTTCAGTTTATAAAGTAAATGTTTGACTTTTTTTGACTTTTTTGAACAGCCTTTTTATCTTCACTTTCAGTAAAGTAATTACAGACTTGATCATTTTTTCTTCATGTTTTGATTTAGAATAGAATTTGCAGTGTTCCCAATGCATTTGTGTGTATTGAAATAAAAGTTATTATACTGATTTTGAGCTTTATTCACTTTTTTAGACACACTGCTATTATTTTGGACACAACTGAATAATAGTATGACTGTCACCAGAAATTCTGTCCCCATGTGGCCATAGGAGACACTGCTGCCAATTTGGATTCCTAGTAGCAGGGGGAGTGGCATTAGACACAAAAAAGGTTGTGGGTGGGATCCTTTTTAAAACTATAAAATTTCCAGACCATTAAAACCGAAGTATTGATTCATTTCACCATTCAACGTAAGCAGACCTTGAGACTTCAAAATCACTCTCACTTTTGAACAGGGTAAGACAATTGCATTTAGGATCATTTGATCAGCTATCTTTCGATAATTATGATTAGAAAAGTAAAATCTAGGACAACATGATTTCAGTTAACTCTCATTATCAAAATATTTATTGACACTCATTTATGTGTTTCTGTGTGACAGGAAAAATGAACCAGTTCTACCGATACAAGTAAGCTATCTATGTAACATATAATAAATGTATAGTGTATATAAATAGTATTTTTAATATTTCTTTAAATGCAAGATGACAGTAATTGTGCTGTATATACCAGAAAAACACATTTTTACGTTTTTAATATTTTTGTCTCCCCTTACCTTAGTACCTATGTTGTGAAGGATGTGCAGTTTTTGGAGGCAGTTTCTACATCTGTAAATAGGGGAATTGTCTCTATCTGTAAAATCTGCGAGTCCCTCACCAGAGCACATGTCAGTCCCATCACTGACACATGCTCCAATTACCACGAAATTAGGAAACATATTATGGATGCTGAGCAGTGCTTGACAACATCAGAGATAATGGTTAAAGAAAAACTGGGATACTTAGATGAATGCATGTGCCAACTTATTAGAGAGATAGACGATATTAGGAACCAGAAAAAAGAGAAAAGTCTGACTTTGGTTCATTTAGACATAAAGAAGACGTCTGCTGTGGAATCATTAGAGCGTTCTAAAGAGGCTTTGGAGCAGGCTGAAAGAAGTGTAGAATCAGCAAATTATGCCATAAGAGCGTATCAAGACCAGATGAATACATATGATGATATTGCAACTGCAGGGGCAGCAATGCTAGCAATACCCATTTTGGGATGGATTGCTGGTGAGAATTTCACAACTCTTACTATCACCTGAATTGGATTTTTTTTTATTTGATTTATTTATTTTTGACATGATGCTGACGTGTATTCAAGAGATTTCTACTCATCTCTAGGTCCAATAATGATGCATGAGGGAAATTGGAGATTTGAAGAAGCGTTAAATGCCTTGAAAGCTGCTGAATGGGAAAAACAAAGCTGCGAGTCTCAAGTGAGGAACTGCAACGCAAAAGTTTCTTATTACGAGGGATTCATCTCTAGGACACAGAATGAAATTGAGCAGACCAATGAGGCTCTAAGGAGGATTGAGTGGAATGCTGAAGAGGTTGAAAAGCATCTAATGTGCACAGCTGATATTCAGCAAATGGTCAGGAGAGCTGTGCACCATCTGAGTGTTCTTAGTGGAACAGTCACTGTACTGGAGAGCCAAACACAAAGTTCAGTCCAGTGGCAGCCTATGGTAAAGGCCATGACATATGTGATGGAGGCAGTAGTAATTATTACTGAGAATCGGCTCCTCTATAGTGATGGTTCACTAGGCTTTATAAATACTTTGAGGGAGAATGTTGGAAATCTACTGTCTTTATGCAACTCACCCAGTAATTCTGATGACGACAGCCACTATATATAGTGTATATAGCAAAGGCTTTATAGTGGAGGGAAAAAAAAAAGATTTATTGGCATTTTAGAAAAAAACTCCACAATGATGTATGACAGTGACTTTGGGAGTTATTTCAGCATATCTGACAAAACATAGCCAGTAGAACATTTGGTATGATTTATACAACCATACAGTACTTGCAAATTATGTTTTAACTGCACAAATAAATAAATAAATCGTATCCATGTCACATTAATGAGATCTCAACTCTTTTTTATGAATCACTGTATTAAATGATGTGATAATTCTTATTTGTATTGATTTAATCTCAACTGAAGGCTAGATTAAAACAAACACACACACACACACACACACACACACACACACACACACGCACGCACGCACACACACGCACACGCACACGCACACGCACACGCACACACACACACACACAGACACACACAAATCAGTGCTCGTATTTATCAAGCTTCTCAAAGTGCCATTTTAGTCTTAAAGGGATAGTTCACCCAAAAATGAAAATTTGACGTTTATCTGCTTACCCCCAGGACATCCAAGATGTAGGTGACTTTGTTTCTTCAGCAGAACACAAACGAAGATTTTTAACTCAAACCACGGTGCAGTCTGCCAGCCAAATAATGGAAGTGGATGGGCACCAGACATTTAAAAGTAAAAAAAAACATGCACAGACAAATCCAAATTACAACCTGCGGCTCGTGACGATACATTGATGTCCTAAGACACGAAACGATCATTTTTTGCGAGAAACTGAACAGGATTTATATAGTTTTTTACCTTTGATACACAGTCATGAGCACAAGTTTAGCATTCGGCTCGTTACACGTGTACGCGCTCTGGCGTAGTATACGCAAACGCCGTAAGTGGAAATCGGTGAAAAGTCCCAAATGAGTTTGCGCAAGCAAACGTAATCTTTTAGCTTTAAATTGGTTTGAACAATCAGGATAAGAGCAAGTAATTACCATTTTGAATAGCCGCTATACCCACAATCTCTGTGCACTGTGTAAACAATGAGTGTTGTATACATGCAACAGAACGCTTCCGGTGTTTGCGTATTCTACACCAGAGCGCGTACACATGTAACGAGTTGGAAAAAGCTAAACTCGTGCTCATGACAGATGGACGTGGCTGTGTATCAAAGGTAAAAAATTATATAAATACTGTTCAGTTTCTCGCAAAAAACTATCGTTTCGTGTCTTAGGACATCAATGTATCGTCACGAGCCACAGGGTGTAATTAGGATTTGTCTGTTAGTGTTAGTTTTTTTTTTTTTTTACTTTTAAAGGTCTGGTGCCCATCCACTTACCTTATTTGGCTGACAGACTGCACCAGTTTTCGTTAAAAATCTTTGTTTGTGTTCTGCTGAAGAAACAAAGTCACCTACATCTTGGATGCCCTGGGGGTAAGCAGATAAACATCAAATTTTCATTCTCATCAAGTGCTGATAATTCATTAAATTTACTCCTACTTTCAAACTTAAGTATAAAAGCAAGTTATCAAATTTCTTAAAGCTAAGAATCACTCTTACTCTCCCAGTTATTTAAAGGAACACTCCACTTTTTTTGGAAATAGGCCCATTCTCCAACTCCCCCCGAGTTAATAAGTTGAGTTTTACCATTTTGAAATCCATTCAGCTGTTTTCCTGTTCTGGCGATATCACTATTAGCACAGCTTAGCATAGATCATTGAATCCTTTAAGACCAATATAGCATTGCGTTCAAAATTGACCAACGAGTTTCAATATTTCTCCTATTTAAAACTTGACTCTTCTGTAGTTGTATCGTACTAATACCGGCGGAAAATGTAAAGCTGCGATTTTCTAGGCCAGTAATATCACACAGCACATGTGAAAATGCTAACCTAACTAATTTCAGGCTTTGCGTGATATTACTGCGCCTGCTTCAGCCATGTTACGGCAGCAAACTTCCTTGACTATTACACCGGAATGGGAGTGTAGTTCCTAACCTTATCGGCCTAGAAAATCACAGCTTTACATTTTCCGCCGGTATTAGTACACAATATAACTACAGAAGAGTCAAGTTTTAAATAGGACAAATATCATTTTTGAATGCGATGCTATATTGGTCTCAAATGGTTACTCAACCAATCGTTTACATTTCCTCTGTAATTCAAAAGCATTTACATTACCAAAAAACATAATGACTTAAGTCTAGCACGAGTATTGTGCTCTTTTAAAACACTCCTGTTATAAATAGTGAAGCCAGTGGCGTAGCAAGTCAGCCCTGGGCCCATATGCAAAAAAAATGTACGGGCCCCCAATTATTATGGGCTTCAACTCGGTTAGTTTGTTGATTTTTCTTAAAGGAGAACTCCGGTGTGATTTTGACCTAAAGTGTATTGAATCATGATACCGAGTGTGAACGTACCTTGCATATCTCATCTCGTCTTGTCCACTGCTGTCCGAAATCTGGGGTCAGTTAGCCAATGCTCACAACAGGTTGTCAATGAGAGTCAATAGGGCATCGAAGTAGCCTAGCCATGTAAATAAATCACTGTTTTACGCCATTTACGAGGCACAAAGTAGCTCCACACTTCATTGGTAGACTTCCAAGGGCCCTGACATTTAAAACGAGACATTGAGAACTCAGAAAAAGCACCGGTAGTTTATTTACAAGAAGATTTATTCAGACAGTAACTGCAAGAAAAAATCCGGCCATCGCCATCTTGAATTTAGTCACGATAAGTCGAGTGTCGAGCACCAAGGAATTTAACAGGTTATCAACTTATCAGGTTGTAGTTTCCTTCGTGCTCGACACTCGACTTATCGTGACTAAATTCAAGATGGCGGTCTGTTCCTGGTGGAAAATGTCTGTATAAATCTACTTGTAAATAAACTACGGGTGCTTTTTCTGAGTTCTCAATGTCTCGTTTTAAATGTCAGGGCCCTTGGAAGTCTACCAATGAAGTGTGGAGCTACTTTGTGCCTCGTAAATGGCGTAAAACAGTGATTTATTTACATGGCTTCGCCGATGCCCGATTCACTTTCATTGACAACCTGTTGTTAGCATCGGCTAACTGACCCCAGATTTCGGACTGCTGGACACAAACCGAGATGAGATATGCAAGGTACGCGTTCACACTCAGTAGCATGATTCAATACACTTTAGGTCAATATCACACCGGAGTTCTCCTTTAAATACATACCATTATGTGATCATTCACAAGCTGTTTTATTTATAGTATAAATGCTTGGAAATAATATTTATCAGTTTCAAGTACATTGTCAGTATTTTGTCCTGTCCTGTTCTGTTTTCCTAGTGTTTTCCCCCTCTGTTTCCAGTACTTTTGGTTTGTCCCATTTGCTCCCCCTTTTGGTTTAGTGTTTTTGGTTCCATCCATGCCCATATTTGTATTTCCCCCTCGTTATCCTGTTATCTCGTTTGTAGCCACGCCTTGTGTTCTGTGTATTTAAGTCTGTGTCTGATCACTCCCAGCTGTCCGTCGTTAACATTACATGTCCTTGATTTATGCTCCTGGTTTTTGTTTGTTTGTATCAGTTTCAGTATTTTGTTTAATAAACTTTACAGTTTTCATTTTACTCTGGTTCTCCTCCATCTCCACTCCTCAACCCGCCCTAACTGTAACAGAACGACGGACCAAACAAGAAAATGAACTGGGCTGAGGACCTCCTTTGGAACTTGAATCAAGGTGAGCGTTCGCTGGAGGAATATGTGGAGGAGTTTTTGAGCGTTTACCATCTGGTGGGATGGAGTGACAAGATGGTTAACGCATGTTTCCAGATGGGACTCAAAGATGATAGTTTGTTTAATTTGATTACTCCTAGTGATTGCTACCGTCCCGTAGCAGATTTTATAAAATTTGTTCTCTATTTGTGTGATTCCCCGTTCCAAGTCATGGTGGAGGATGGTAGTCCTCCTCCCATCTGGAAGCATGCAGTCACCCCATCTCACCAAAAGCCAGATCCCTCTGCATATCACTCCAGCGACCTCACCCCCTCCTTGCCTCCCATGTGTCCCCAAGTCCTCCTAAGCCCCACGTTGGTCCGCAGCCCAGTTTCTCAGGCCGCAGCGTCAGCTCACAAAATGGCCGCCACGGCAGGTCACAAGATGGCTGCCACGCATGAGTCTGCAAGCAAGATGGCTGCCACGCATGAGTCTGTAAGCAAGATGGCTGCCACGCCAGAGTCTGCATGCAAGACGGCTGACGTTCCTGAGTCCCCGGCCAAGATGGCCGCCAAGCCTGAGTCCCCGGCCAAGATGGCCGCCAAGCCTGAGTCCCCGGCCAAGATGGCCGCCAAGCCTGAGTCCCCGGCCAAGATGGCCGCCAAGCCTGAGTCCCCGGCCAAGATGGCCGCCAAGCCTGAGTCCCCGGCCAAGATGGCCGCCGTTCCTGAGTTCCCGGCCAAGATGGCCGCCGTTCCTGAGTTCCCGGCCAAGATGGCCGCCGTTCCTGAGTTCCCGGTCAAGATGGCCGCCGTTCCTGAGTTCCCGACCAAGATGGCCGCCAAGCCTGAGTCCCTGGCCAAGATGGCCGCCGTTCCTGAGTTCCCGGCCAGGATGGCCGCCAAGCCTGAATCCCCGGCCAAGATGGCCGTTGATCCTGAGTCCCCGGCCAAGATGGCCGCCAAGCCTGAGTCTGCACCCAAGATGGCTACCGCCAAGTCAGAGTCTCCGCTGGTTCCGCCCAGCCTCCCAGAGTCTCCGCTGGTTCCGCCCAGCCTCCCAGAGTCTCCGCTGGTTCCACCAGAGCGCCCTCCAGTGACCGCTCGCCCAGAGCTTGCTCCTTCAGTGTCTCCGCTGGAGACGCCCAGCCCTCCCTCCCTTTTGGTTTGTCCCATTTGCTCCCCCTTTTGGTTTAGTGTTTTTGGTTCCATCCATGCCCATATTTATATTTCCCCCTCGTTATCCTGTTATCTCGTTTGTAGCCACGCCTTGTGTTCTGTGTATTTAAGTCTGTGTCTGATCACTCCCAGCTGTCCGTCGTTAACGTTACATGTCCTTGGTTTATGCTCCTGGTTTTTGTTTGTTTGTATCAGTTTCAGTATTTTGTTTAATAAACTTTACAGTATTCATTTTACTCCGGTCCTCCTCCTCCACTCCTCAACCCGCCCTAACTGTGACATCCATTCATTATTTGTAGCATGCAAGTCTTTAATTTTATGATAAAATACAAATAATAAATGTGTTTTTAACACTTTCGATAAATATCAATATCAATCGATCTCAGATCAAGCAGCATGTGAATCAATTATCTTATTCTTTGTAATATTTGCAGCACGTAAATAAACATGAAAAAATATTTGAATGCATTCATTTTTTTTCAATTAATAAACTCAATGTCTCATGAAATCAATCAATCAGAGTTTCAAAAAACAAATAAAATCTTGTGAATAAGTCATAATAATAGTAACATAACATTTAGCCTACCTCAGAAAAGCCAACAATCCTATAGTTCAGCCAGTTTGGTTGGTGGAATTTTCACATAAACTTTACACAATATAACATGATTTTATTACACGAATTCTTTCAATTGAAAGTAGTTATTTAAAGCATTCTATAGATATATTTATCATGTCTGCTGAGTTTCGGATTATTTTTGTAAAGTGCTTCTCCTCAAGACAGAGATGGCAGAAAGTGCATGTTTGTTTTCTTTAGCTATTTTACGAAAGCATAACGTTTTGTTAATATTGTGAGTGCGCACAAATAAAAGTAGACCTTTTGCAGTTCTGAATGATGGATTACTCTTACCTTTATGAGCAAAAATTATGCCGTATTTTAAGTTTCCACTGTTATTTAGAAAGAAAATGGAAGTGATCGCGCTCGTGCTTCTATGCCCTGCAAAGTGCACTTTAGCTTCCACTCTCAGCACAAACGATTTGATATGCGCTTAACAGAGCACATTTATCTAGGTTAAATGTTTAAATTAATATTATGAAATGCATCAAGTGTTTTACGTCTATAGCTTTTATTTTATGCAAGTCGTGTTGATTTGAGAAGGCTAAATTGATTAAACATGCTTGACTCATTGCCGCTGGCCGCTTGGTCGTTACTTTAAAAACTAAATCTTGAATTTAACAAATATAAAATGTTCCAAACATATTTCTCAATTAACTTAATAAAAAAATGAAACAAAATCTAGCCACTTTGCCAATAAAATCCAAAACTGAACGATTTTAATGGCAGTATTCGTTCCTTTGGTTCAATTAAAAGTTCCCCTCGGCTCGGCGGGCCCCCAATCTGCCCGATAATCATCTTGCTGTTGTTAAAGGAATCAGCAACAGGCAATATCTCTGACTATCATCGATACACAATACTATCGTCTATCAGTACAACCCTAAACTGAAGCTTGTGATGACGCTTCGTTTCGTTGCCATAATGTATTCTCTTGAAAATTATTTATTGTCAGATGTGTGTTGAATGTAAACTCCTATAGGAATAGGGGACAGTTGCAACATTCAATAAAATGTAATAAAATCATTCTTAAATATCATTTTGCTTTTGCTTTATGTAATTTGTGCACACTCAGGGTCTTTAATAAGGCAAATTGGCTGTAAAAACAAAACAAAAACAAAGAATAGTAAATCAAAAACAGAAAGTAACAAGTAGATTTTTACCTATTCACTTAAAAAAGGAGAGATAACTAACTATTAAAGGCACTGTAAAATCCAACAGTTTACCTTACTTAGATATACTTAGTTATCTTTACTTATTTGCTATACTTACTAGGTTGTATTAAGTTACAGCTACTTTCAATGCAAGTAAAACAATTTACTTACTGCTTTGAGTGACGCTTACTTAAAATATTCAGGTAGCAACAAAGGAACCAATGACATTAATAAACCAGTGAGAGGCAGCAGTGCACTAATATGTTGCTAATTTGCAAAATAAAAAAAGTAGAGGAAAATAAAAGTTTTTGAGGTGGGTCAATAGTTAATCTGCAGTTATTTTTCACAAGTCACATTCACTAATAACCTGACTTCATAAATTGATGTTGATTTTCATCAAATGTTGTTTGTTTGTTTTTTACCTACCATTATAGTGATTAATGTTCCCTTTGGTTGGGCACTTGGAACTTTATTTATTTTATTGTAATTTTGTTCCTATTGATGCAGCAATGCAACATGGAATCATAATTTTTGATTTCAAGGGACGAAAAGTAATACGCAGGTTGCTTTTAGAAGGTAATCTATTTAACTAAATCATTAGCTAATGTACTTTAAATATTTATTAATGCTCTTTTACAACTTCATTGCTCTTCATAAACACCTTGAGAAACCTAATTGGGTCGAGACAATCATTTAATATTTGTGGTAATGTGCTCAAGTCACAGACAGACTTCAACATTCAGCACGCGAATCACAACAATGGTAACAATTCAATTTTATTTATTTTTATTAATTGTGACAATAACCATTTTATTGTTTTATTTGCTCTTTTTGTTGTGCTACTACTGACACAAGACAGTAAATAAAATTAGCAAATAAAAACAACAACAGTAAAACAAACCAGTTGCATAATTTATGCATGCTGCAATGCACTCTGGGAGTCAGTGAGTAGCTATACTAAGTCAAGAGTAAACCTTAAGTAAAGGATCAAGTAGCCCCTACAGTTCTTTTTTAGTTGCTAGAACTCTCATGTAAGTAAACTATACTAACTAAGCATTTGTCAGTACAACATAATATTTCTATTTCGCTTTACCTAGTTTTTTTAAGGCAATCGGTTTGCATGCTTTTTTTTAAGTAAGCCCAACTAATTAGATTTTACAGTGGGGGTTCATTATTATTATCATTATAAAATGACAATTATGTAATGTTATGGCAAGCTTTTAAATCAATGTTGTGGTAAGGGACAGCATGTTGGGACGGTTGCAACAGTGTGTTGCAACTGTCCCTACAGTGATAACCATGATAAAATTGGTATATTAGCTTGAGACAATATCATTGACACCCTCTAGCTATGCCTTAAAATGTTATGTCTTTACAATGTGTTACACAAACAACTTAGACACTATGACAAAAATTCTCATCTTTAAAATATATACTTTATCATGAAATTGATTTTTTGTAGAAGGAATGATCACATGCGGCTGATTTCTTCCAGGAAGTATGAGGGGCCAATAAAACATATGCAGTATGAATATCATCTCTGTATCTTATTCCTGCGTGAAGAAATAAGCCATGTTGCAACTACCCCTTGTTGCAATCATCCCCACTCTCCCCTACATCTAAATTTTTGAGGGAAAACCTGTGTCCCTCTTCCAGACAGCTGAGGATGGGCAGGTCATTCATCTTTCAACATGACAATAACCTTAAGCATACTGTCAAATCAACAGCAAAATGATCTCAACCATAGACATCAATGTTTATATCCAAACCATGACCTTTAATCCCAGTATTGCTGTGATAATATGAATGACTGGGTATTTGAAGACTGTGAAGCTGTTTCTTACCTAAACATGATGACTGCTCTCTTTGTGTCAGCGGCAGATTTGAATGTTCAGTAAGACCTTTTTAAAAGTTTAACAGACATGAGGAATCGTTGTCATTTAGAAATAAGATTGCGTGGGTGTTTGAATCTTGATCTTTTAATGATTAATCAGCTCTAGTGTATTGGTTTGATTGCTTGTGTTCCATAAAAAAAATAAAAATAATTTTTGCCTAAAACTGATGCAGTAGCCTAGATTTAATGCGGGTGCTGTTAAGGTCACAGTCTTTATTATTTTTCCACCATGGGGTGAGAACTTAACGATTACGAAAACGATTATTCATTTTTGATAATTATTATTTTATTTCGTTAGTTTTTCAATAAAAGTTGTTAGTTTCGTTTCATTTTAGTTTTTCATTTATTTTGACGTTTTTATTTTATTTCAGTTTATGAAAATGTTTTCTGATCAATAGTTTTCATCTTAGTTTTAGTTTTCGTTTGTGAAAATAACCTTGCAACAGACTGGCGTGCAACTAGACAGTCATTGAAATAACCAGCATTGAAAGTCAAAGAAGAAGAAGGATAACAAGCAGTAAGTCAGTAATTTGTTAGCGAACGTTGCAAAAGTGTATAACAACAATGGCACCTGCATTAGCACCATTAGTCTTCCACGATCACACGTCTGCACTTTGTTTCTCGGTGGACCGAAAACAAACGCGACACTCGCGTCTTCGAGAAATCCAATCGAATTCAACCAATCAAATGACGACTTCGAAATTCCTAAAATGTTTCCAGTTAATTATACCATATGCATCAGACGATTAGCAGTGGGCGTTTACTTCTGAGTCTACGATCCACTACGCCTATTCAAACAGAAATTGAAATTAGCCTGTTCTGAATGATCTAAAAATCTTGATAACATTATAAGTAAACCTCAGTACAAAATAATAAAAAATAAATAAAAAAGGCAGTTCATGAACCCTTTAAAATAATATATCCTGACTGTAGTGACATAGCTTGGTATAACTTGTTCTATATATTAGTTTATCTGATTTGTGAATGTCAGTTCATCCAGTCAGAGATGTTAAATATATTTAATATAAATGTTTAATTTATAATGTAAATGTAAAATTTAAATGTAATATTTTAAAGACAAATTCATGTATCATAGTTGGTTGTAAATTGTGTCATCATGCATATCCCCTAAAGATAATGTATTTTTGGACCAGTTTTAATTGTCAAAAGTGCTTTACAATTACATTTACATTATTAATAGTTGTTTTAAATTAATAAAATGCATTATAAATATGAGCCTGCACTCCAGGTGATTACTCTTTCTATTTTTAAAAAAAATATCTGGTTATGCATTGTGACATTTACATTAGCCATAAATAGTTGCAAAAGAACAATTTTGTAAAGCTTCAACACAGTTATTGATGAAAGAATGACACAGAAATGTTAATTTGTTATTAATAATATCACTATTATTATTTTAATTACACAGCAAATTTCTGGAGTTAAAAAATCAGGAGTTAGGCAAAAAAGTGTGAAAGTGTTAAATTTTTGGAGTTTATTTTTTAACTCTCACTACATTTTGTGTTACGGGATACTCCCTGGCTGTGTTGTATTTCGGAGTTCATTCATTGGTGTTCAGGAGCACGTTTTAACGTTACATCAGGAGCGCGCCATGACACGAGCCTGGTTTTGCCACACGAGGACTGATGAAGTTGTCTACTTCGTCTCGAGGTAGGTAAAAAACTAATTCCAAAATGTTCTTTATCTTCTGATAGACCGCTGATTACATAGCTGTTACGTTATATACTGTGTACTGACGCCAATAACCGCGGCGAACTTTGTGTTGAATGAATCTCCGATGCAAAACATGGACTTTTTTCCCGATGTGAACAAGCTAATATTAGCTAACGTCTTTCTGTTCACCTTATTTTTGTAAACGAGTGTTTTGCTGTCAAATTTAAGTAGTGACTCGCTCAAGAAACATTCTGTTAAGCTTCCATAAAGTAATGCCTACGAGACGAGGTAATATCTAGCAATGTCAGTTAACTGAAGTGTCTAACGTTACCCTGGCTTAAAACGATCATAGTTTATCCATGAACGGGTAAAGTTTTGCTGCAATGTTTTGAGTCGTAACGGCTAACGTTACAAATGTTTTAGTAGTGACTCGTGACTTATGAGAGTTCGTGGCTTCCATATTAAACATTTTGCATTTTTAAAATGTTCACACTAACATTAGAGGTTATTTTAAATTACGTTTTCTCTTCTTTGTCAGGATGTTGACAGAAGTGCAAGGATGGAGGGAAGATTTTCTCAATTCAGGTGA
>NC_133369.1:40183191-40198791 GCF_049309525.1 Garra rufa
GTTCTGTCCTCATGGAATGTATCCTGGTATCACTGTGGATTTTTTCTTGTTACTTCATCTGATTTATATCTACTTCATTTTATAATCATTCAGGCTTGATTTTATATAATGCAATGATGTGTGTTGACTATGCTGTATACAATTTTACCAAACATTTCCTGTTGGCACTGCAGACGTATTAAATGTAAATGTTTTGCTGTTAGATTTTACAGTATTTTATGACAGCAGTTAATTTCAAAGTGTTTACATGCATGGAATTTCTAAATCCAATCTATGTATTTCCTCAAATAAAAGCAGAAAGTTGAGAGTATGGCTTTCAGTGTAGTCATTTCCACATAAAACATATTGTGTTTTTAACACTGGTTAAAGAGTTTAAATTATAATTAACTAAATTTTAGAGTTAAAATTACTCTCCAAATTATTAATATTTTAACTCCAGAAAGTGTTAAAATTTAACTCTGAGAAAGTGTTAAAAATTCAACTCCAAGAGCAGAGTTATTTTAACTCTGCGCTGGAGTCTATTTGATGGTCACGCATGTACACTCAGATTGAGTTGATTTTAACTACCAGGGAGTTTATTCCAAAGACCAGAATTTGCTGTGTAATATGGCTGAATCATTATAGCACATTGGTCAGCTCATTCTTCTGTCCATGCATAGGTTCCTGGTTGATATAAACATATTTTCATTACTAAATGCCTGTTATTTTTAGCAAAGAATAATATAATAATTGAAAATACATTTTGTTACACATAATTTTGGAGAGC
The DNA here is from genome assembly GCF_049309525.1 of Garra rufa. Classification (NCBI taxonomy): domain Eukaryota; kingdom Metazoa; phylum Chordata; class Actinopteri; order Cypriniformes; family Cyprinidae; genus Garra; species Garra rufa. Next base: position 40,183,958 of record NC_133369.1, read on the forward strand.
AAAAATAAGTAAAAACTCAGAAGTGGTTGTTGTAATGATCAATGTTTATTAACTTTTTTTTTTTTTTTTTAGTTGCTTTGATAATCACTTCTAAAAGCATTAAATGTAAAATCAGGTTATCAGAACGTTGCAGCAGCGAGAGACTTAGATAAGATTTACAGACTTTACAATTAGGTTCCATTAATTCATTTTAGTTCATGCATTAACTGAAAATAAGCAATTACATTTGTTACAGTATTTATTAATCTTTGTTAATGCTAGTTCACAACATCTTTGTTCATTCTTAGTACTCAGGTCAATTCAATAATGTCAACAGATTAAACTTTTGATTTAAAAACTTTTTAAGTAAATAAAGTAAAATGTTAAAATTAACATTAGCTAATAAATGCTTTAGTAGTATTTTTCATTGTTTGTTGACTAATATAATTCACTAATGGTAATAAATGGAACCATATCCTAAAGTGTTACCAATTTATTTAAGATTAAATCATGGCCAATTATTAGGAAGAGACAAAAATTGACAAGTAGATGAGTTCATTATTTGCAATTAAAATCAAGAAGCAGAAGACAATATAACAAAACTGAAACTTAAAACAGGACTAAAGTAATAATTATGCTCTCCAGTAACAGAGTAAATCCCTAAAGGGAAATACACGCTTAATGGAAAATTAAACATAAGTATATCTAAACTCAAAGAGAAATCCATAAGCAAACACCAAAAGTAAAATCCCACTAAATCCTATATACTCAAAAAGATATTCTCCAATTTTCCACACTTAATCTTGGGGGTGGGAAATGCAGATGTTGATCGATGACAAGGAATGGTTGAATGGAGGCTCTTGTCTTGTCTCATATATTCTGAAAAGAAATATACAGTTTTTTTTAAAAAAGCTATCACACAGACAAAGTCAAATTAATATCAGATGTTGTTTATATTATAAAATAATAATATAAAATTTAACTTCATGATATGCCCTTAGTTAAATGTCTTGCTTCACGACAATTTAAAAATACTACCCCATCTGAGAAATAATGTCAAATAACATTATTTAATAAAATATTTCTTAATAGCTGTGAGAATGTGACTGTCTAAAACGATCTATCATGGCTATATGTTACAGAAAAATCAAAGCTTCAGTCTGAACTATTATCATCTGGTGCTTACCAATGTAAAACTAAAAAAGATACATTTCCTCAGCACATTCTCTCAGACGTATGCTGCTTCATCTTCGTCTTCTGCTTCTTCTTCCTTATTGAATCCAGCCTGAACAGCCTTTTGGATACTCTTGATTTTTTCTGGAGGATCAGCAGGTAGAATGGCAAGCAATTCTCGATCAATCTTTTCTTGTCTTGCGGTGCTCTTCTGGTTATATTCGTCTTTATTCTTCAGGACAAGTTTTAAGATGCCTTTCTGTGCTTCATCACAGCTGTTCTGGAGCTGTTGTCGCTCATACTCGAATTCTGGTTTACTTTTATCCATAGCCATCAGTTTGCCCAGTGAACTGATACGGTCCATCAGGTACTTGCTGGACACATCTGTGTATGTTGCAGAGATCACATGGACCAGACTAGCAATGTTACAGGCTTGGAAGGCTTGAATGTAGAGCAGGTCTTTTGAGAAGAGTTTTGCATTGTATGAGAGGGCTTGTGTTTTTTCTGATGTGGAGACAAAGTTTGTGAGAGTTTTGCTCAGGCAAGTTTTCACAATGGTGGAAACCATCTGAAAGAAGTGAACCATCTTCTCCCACTGCTCCTTCACTCTTCCCATGGCATACACTCCTTTGGTCAGCATCTCTATGGTAGTTTTAAAGTCAATCTCCTTCAGTTCACAATTTCTCATAGTAACCAGGATTTCAGTTAGTTCCTTCTGGTTCTTCTCTAGGTTCTCCACACACTTTTCATAAGTCTCTCTCGTCTTATTCAGCTGAGCTCGGTTCTGCTCTATGGAAAATCTTGCATTCTCTGTGGCCCTCTGAGAGGTACTCATGCCCTCTGACTTCTGTTCTTCTTTATACATCATTGGTGGTTTTGGAGAAATGGCTGGTGACTTTGTGATGTCCTTGCTTTTGCAATCAAAAATTTGAGCTGACGCGACCAGATCCAAGACCTCTTTTATTATCTCAGTGCTTTTGACTTTGTCACATTTGCCATCTGGTGCATATTGTGCAAGCTTGTTGCATATTGTCACTCCATCTTTGCATAACTTCTGAGCTTGTGTCTTTGCTGGGCAGTCAGGAATTTCCTGTTTCTTTAAAGTTTCATCGATTCTTTCAAACTGCTTTGCCATGTAATCCGTGTTTGTAGTTTTGTGCTTCTGATCGTATAGTTTTGTCCAGTCAATGTCATCTTCCTCACTATTCACGTTCATTACTTTCTGGATATTCTGTGCATTAGTTAAAATTTCAGCCGACCTACCATACGCTTGTATTTCAGCTACCACATCTTTTTCACCTTTCTGAACTTTATTGCGGCCCATAACATCAGATGTCTGTGTTGTTGCAGAACCTGTCAAACTCACTGGTTGAGAAACAACAGATGCCATTCCTTGAATTATGGTTGTAACACTCTGTGCTATCCCACTCACAAAATCCATTCCTATCATTTCCCATCCATTAGGGAGAGAATCCATAGCTTTCTTGTAGCTCTCGTGAGCCTGATCCAGCTGCTCCTTCATGGCACTCACTGCCTTCTCAGTTCTTTTCCTGATCTCTTGAGCTGACTGCTCCCTCAGTTTGCTCTCTTCTAATTTCTTCTTGATTGCTGCCAACTCTTCCCCATATAAGTGGTCTGCATTCACACACGCTTCCAGCAGCTCTTGAATTATATTGATGACATCAGTGAAACGTTTTTTAGTTGAATCAGACAACGTCAGACATTCATCTGCAATGACTTTGATATTGTCCAGCTGATCAGGAAGATGCGCTTTGACAACTTCATCATCACCTTGGAACAGAATCTTCACAGCTGTCTTCATGTAATCTGGAACTTGGGCAGTAAGGAGGCGGATCTGATCCATGCTCGTATGGGCCTCATTAAATGCCCACCATCCAGAGTTACACACTTGCATGAGGCAAGCACGGAAGGAATCAGGGTATTTGATGAATTTATAGCCACCTTTAGGTGGATTTTTATTGATGGAGAAATCTGTTGTGGATGAGATGAATACCAGCTCACCCAGAATGGCTATGGAGAGAGGTGCTGGAGTCAGATACTCTTCCCAGTTGGCGTAGGGCTGCATCAAAAGTTTGGTTTGCTTCCTCATTGTCTCAGCAGTGGAAAGATTTTGAATACATTTTGGGATTTTGGAATTCATGATTCTTTCCTGTTCCTGCTAAAAAAAATGAAAATTGAAAATAAATACCCTATGAGAAAGTCTCAGTTTTTAGTTTGTATTTCACAAGTATCTATTTCACACTGTGTTTGCATATATATTCAGTGCACAGCATAAATGAGTATGCCCGCTCTGATTAAATATGAAATATGTATTTTCTTAATGATCACTAATATAATTCATGGAAATATGGCAAAATTGAAATGTATTACAGGGGTCCTATTATGCTTTTTTACTCTTTTACTTTTACTACGTCTTTTATTTTGTTGTGTCATACTCTGAGAGATAAAGTGTCACCCTTTTCATAGCTTTTGTGGGCTTTTCTTTCTTGGTGTTTCTCCTGCTCGTTCTTTAGCAAAAACTCACCCAGCACTAAAAAAAAAGAAAAAAAAAAAAAAAAAAAGCTTAGGCCCTTATTATTTCAGGGGCCTTTTAACAAGTCCACTGTTTTTGAATGTTGTTACTTTTGCTATATTTTGCTACAATAATTTGGTTTTCATCTTGTACTATTGCCCTCTTTGATGCTAAGAAAAAAATTTCCCGACAGTTCTCTCTCAAGTGGTTTAACTGTTGTCAGCATCTGAGTATGATTCAGAGGTCTATACAACACTTTGAACTGTCAAGAAATTACTTTAACAGTTATGGTCCAACATGCTTTTGATCAAAATCTGCCATGACCTTACAGCAGGATTTTTTTAAAAGTTATATTTAGTTATTTTATCATCATTTTTGCAACACAACTATTTAGCACAAAATTGTATTTTCCTCAATAATTTTAACATTCTTTTTTGGTAACTGATCAAGTAGACTTGCTTGAATATTTTACCTCTAAAGAAGCCCAACAAGTAATTGCTAAATTTATTACATTTCAGAGGGGGTGTTTAAACTATTATATTAAATTATTATATTATATTAAAACCTATTTTTCCATTAAAGGTGCCATAGAATGGAAAACTGTATTTACCTTGGCATAGTTGAATAACAACTTTTCTGTACATGGACATGACATACCCTGAGTCTTAAACACCATCATTATAAATCTGGTGTTTGCAAAATACCACTGAAAAAGAGGCCAATTACGTCAGAGTCATGATCATTAATAGTTAAGCCCCCAACATTTACATAGCTGAATCATCAGAAGTTCTGCAGGTAGACTATTGTGAAAAAACAAAGCAAGGACAATAGCGAAAATGGCAGATGTTCCAGGTTGTGCAGGAGATGTTAAGTGCAGGGATGGGTTGGTGTCTGTAATCAGAAAAGCAAGGACAACAAATAACGCGTTCTAATAAAATAAGGCGAGCCACTGAAGGGACACGGTTAGCTTCTTGCTAGGGCTAGCCTGTTACATTGCAGTACATAAGATTTCACTTTCCTACTTAAACGGAATAAGGAGAGATGACTGCACGGACGATAGAGAACGATTTACAGATCCTGATTACTGTTGACAGCATCTAAACTTGTCAAATGTGGTAAGTACTGCGGCTGTGCGATGCAAATCTCAAAAGGAAAGTTAAACGATTGTGTATTCAAAACGGCAGTTTTGACTCGAGCTCCGTAATTAAATATATATTTTCCTCCATGTGTTTCCTTTCTGCTGTGTAAGCTATTGAAATGAGCCGCTGTGTGAAACAGCCAATCAGAGCAAAGCTCCTCATTATTATTCATGAACCTTCCAAATAAGGCAATAACAGACCATTTCATTCTAGGGACAAATCCTAGGGTTGTAAATGGACCTGAAAAACCATTTCTGGAGTTTTTTTTTGCCCTTTCTTATTATTAATAAATATTAATAATACAGTGTAAAACAGTTGACATTTAGAAAAAATAACTTTTTTTACAATGTATGCACACACACACACACACACACACACACACACACACACACACACACACACACACACACACACACACACACACACACACACACACACACACACACATTAATATGAAATATTGAATCCAAAAAATTATGAATTATGAAAATATGAATGAATAAAGAACTAAAAGTAAAAACACTCATATACTTTTGTTAATTTACATTCCTTTGCTGAACATTGCACATATATGTCAATTATAAATTAAAACCTTAATTTCTGTTATAAAGCAGGTATCCGGTGTGTGCAAGGTTTTATTTGTGTCTAAAGGATTTCTAAATTGAACATATAAAATTTTGATTTATAAAAGTATTAAGTTACTGAAGGATTTATTAAATGAGTACCCCTGGCACAAAAACGTTTGCCATACATCTAGTAAGCTCATTTAAGAGACTTGAGGATTTATATTGAGTGACATTTAAATTAATGATTTGATACTGTGAACTTATTATGCACATACATGTTTTGCATTGTACTTGTGTTGTTCCAATCCCCAAAGACTTTTGTTCAATCTCAGAACACAGTTGAAGATATTTTGAATTAAGTCTGAGAGGTTCCTGTCCCTCCATTGACAGCCTAAGCAACTTTCACTTTGAAGGCCCAGAAAGGTGAAAACACCATAGACATAGTCCATGTTACTCCAGTAGTTCAATTTTAATTTTCTGAGGTGATATGTGCCAAAGTGTGTGATGTTTGGAAAGTTTTTGAATGCCAAAAATAAATACATAAATAATGACTATATTCAACATTTTCTTCACTTCTGCTTCAAGCTCCAATGGATGTTCACGAATGCTTCTTCTCTTTATCCGGTCTACTGGAGTGCAAGATGCACACATGTTGACGCATACATGTTGACTCTTACAATACAACCTGGCAGCGCTGTACCTTTTTGCTGGAAGAGAAATGTTGTATTACAGTATTAATACAACAGTGTTCCTCTTTCTCTGCTTGCAACAGTACAGCGCTTCCAGTAGGGGTTGTGGTGCGCTTGTGGACAGGAGAAGGAGAATCTGTCGTAAACGTGCACTGGAGATTGAAGCGGGAAAATACAGCTCAACCACTGGATTACTTCCATGATGTTTTCTCTACCTTTCTGGGCCTTCAAAGTAAAAGTAGCTTAGGCTGTCAATCACCTCTCGGATACCATTAAAAAATATCTTCAGTTGTTTTCAGAGGATGAACAAAAATCTTAGGAGATTGGTGCAACATGACAGTGAGCAATAAATGACAGAATGTTTGGGGTGAATTATCCCTTTAAATAAATGTTCAGTAAAATTTTCAAATTATTATTTTTTTAATTTTGTTACAATTTGTTGCAAAACTGTCTCTAACTTCAAAATAATATCCTAGCTTAACAGCAGCTAATGTGTTTTACAAAACATCATAAACACAGTACACTGTAAAAAGTTTTCACAAAACAAGTTCAGCAGCTGCCTTAAGTTTTTAAGTTAAATCAGCTTAAAACTACAAGTCATTTTAACTTATTACAATAAAAAAAGACTTGTGAGTTTAAATGAAAGTTGATTTCACTTAAAATCTTTAGGCAGCTGCTAAACTTAAGTTTTTAAGTTGAAACTGGTGAAAACTTTTTACATTGTAGTGGACCTCACTATTTATTTATTTATTTATTTACATATGTTTATTGTACTTGAATACACTTATTTGAATAGGGACCTGTTTTGATTTGTTATAATAAAAAATAATTTTTTGTAATTTGCCTTACCTTCTTGGAAAGTGAGATGTGTTTCTTGAAGTCTCTGGTTAGAGTCTGGTAGAATGGATAATGCATAAATTGAATGCATGCCATGTTTTTATGGCCATCTGAATGGGGCGGAGGTGAAAGATTTAGGGGAGGAGAAACTCAGCTATTCTGTTTTAATGCTATTAATATTGTTCTCAGGATGAATAAAAACTGTATGTAGATGGCAACAAAAGCCGGCTTTTCTCAAAAGTCAGTGGGGGGTTAAAGAATAGAGTGACATAGTCTTATAATCAGTAAGAACGTGCTTTCAGTAATATTTTGCATCATATATCAATGTTTTCCAGCAAGTGACTTTTTTTTTTATTTGCATTTTTTTTTTAAAAGATCATTTACTTTTTGGTGAGGCCAGTAAAAATGTAAATTTCAGGATGAATACATTCATACTTACTTTCCTGTTGAGCTTTGTAAGTAAGTAAGTAAAGTAAGTAAAATTTATTTATAAAGCACATTTAAATTCAGAATTACACTGACCAAAGTGCTGAACAAAACCCATACAACAAAATTACAATAATGATAATAAAATAATATCAACAACAACAACAGCCATATACATCAAATTAATAGCCTGGAGAGGCGAGAGAGTACAAATGTGTCTTAAGTCTGGACTTGAAAATAGCAAGATTAGGTCTGGTGGCAACTGATTCCACAGACGTATAGCAGCAACTGCAAAGACTCTGTCTCCTTTTAATTTAAGTCATGACAGAGGGACATGTAGAGCTTTATTAGCCAACCTGAGGGACTTAGGCATGGAATACAAATGAATAAGTCAGAAATATAAGATGGAACTTGTCCATTTAGAGCTTTAAAAACAATAAGTAACATCTCAAACAGAATTCTAAAAAAAGACAGGAAACCACGCTAAAATTTATGAAATATGATCCTGTTTTTGGGTGCCGGTTAACAGTCTAGCCGCTGCGTTCTGAACCTGCATCTGCTGAATCTGCAGCCGTGCCAATGAATGCCAACACATAACCAATGACAATAATCCAGGCATGATGTGATAAATACATGAATGACTTTTTCCAGATCTTGAAAGGAAAGTGAGGATTTCAGTCTGGAAATGGTCCTCAGCTGATAAAAACTGTTCCTAACAATGGAGCTTCTGCTGCACAGTGTCTGACTAGAATAGAGATGTGGGGTTTATCCTCATTTCACAAAATATACGGATTGGCTGTACACACGAAAATGCAAGGGTGTCGTTTTTAGATTTATCTACTCCCGGTTTAAAAAAATAGTGGTTTCAGGCTCCTAAAACGTCGCATCCATCTGGACTTGACCCTTTCTGTAACAACATTAAAAACTCAGCTAAGATTGAGGAACAGCTGATCATAGCCATATATGGACACTGCAGGTGATGCTGGAAATCCATTTTTTGTTTGTTGAGACAAGTACAAGCTTTCGAACAATTTGGAAAAAACAAGAAATCAGCATGATGGCATATTCCATGTTGCCAGATAGTTTTTTTAAAAGCAAATCTGTCAGTACCCAGGTTTTTGCTGTTTCTTAATTCTAAGAATGTGAAGAACGGACTTGCATTCTTGTGGAGAGCAGTCTTGCCAGGCTACCTTGAAAGAACAATCTCAGAGGGACGTGAAGGCACAGAATGCATCTTTGTGAGAATTGAGATGCGCTATGATCTTGTTGCTCAACTTACTGTCCAAGCAGAGTAGCTGCCAATGTACAATAAATGCAAAAAAACATCACAAACATTTATTAGTGTTGCTTGCCAAAGGCAATTATTATTGATGCAATAATTAATAATAATAATTATTATTATTATCTGTAATACAACAGGGCCATTGAATGCTTGAATCTGATTGGCTAACAAACGTTCTATGGTGTGCATTATTTTCAGGGAAACGCATGGCGAACATAGTTCCAGGCAGGTCTTGACCGCATCACATGTCTATATCACTTTGCCACATGAATTCAGACTTTTCAAAGGTCCTTACAACCTAAAACTGCAAAATAACCAAAACCCACAATGACAATGACTACATACAAATAAATACAGTAAATAATAGGATAAAAAATGTCATATTATTTCCATGTTTTTGCCACAAAATTGCATTGTATCATGTACGGAAAGCACATATTCTCTTTCTCCCACTCTCTCTCCCCTACAGACACACACACAAAATGTCAGAATGTCAGCATACGCACTAATGTTAGCGCTGCTCTGATGAGTAACAACTTAAAACTACTTGACATTTCTTTCTAGCAAGAAAAAACAGTGCTGTTCATAAAGAAAATGTACTTAAAGTTTCACTATTAGTAGAGATGCTGCTGTTGAACACTTTTGAGAGATGCACAGACTTAGAGAGAGAATTCACAAGTTTAAAGGGGTCCTATTATGCTTTTTCACTTTTTGAAATTTAGCCAGTGTGTGGTGTGTATGTTTGGGCATAAAAAACATAAACAAAGTTACAAATCTCAAAGTCCACTCCAAATGGAGATATTTAGTTTTTAAAAAATCCCTTTTCAAGAACTACAATGAACAGGGCTACAGTGTTTGTTTTCCTGATGCTTTGATGTCACACCGTAAACCCTGCCTATACAAAATTCAGATCTTTGGTGGAAGGGGGAACTTTAGCAATGTGTTATATATGTATTTATGCGAGCCGCAAGTCAGCTCGTATAAAAGCGATATAAACGTGAGCTTTGACTAAAATGTCCGGGAACTGCTCCAGTAGCCATGCTTGACGTGCAGTATAGAGGGTTGAAACATGTAAGCTGACAATCATCCGTGGATGTGTCGGAGCCTGTCTTAGACGTACAGTGTGTGGTAAGAGATTTATTCATCATACAGTGTAGATAGCTTCACTAGCCTTATGGTTTCGGGCATGTAAATAATTAAATACATTAGCACAATAATGATAATATCATGTATGGGCGATCTCACAGGCTGACGATAGCACCAACAGTACCTACTGTAGCGTATATTTACATGCCCCAATAAAAATCTTCTGTGCCCCAGTAAAATCTCAAATTTGAGTTATAATTTAACTTGATAATCCAGAATTCTATATGCAACAACTGAAATAACACTTCTAAAAGCAACGCAGTTTAACCGAAGACAAACTGGCCAATGCACGCAGATATCCATGCCCACGTTTCTGTGTATTTTACTGCAATGCGAACGTCACGCAGCCTTTCACGCAGAAGTGTCAGCATGCAGTTGAGGTGAGCTATGAAAAAAATGATGAAACCAGTGCTCGAAAGTGGCCTGGTACACACCTGTACGCCGCACTTTTAGCAGCACTGTGCCCTACATTAATTGCCTTAAAAAATGTTCAGAATCTTTATGTGAAGTATGATGAAGATGCTTAAATAAATATGTTCATAAAGCATTAAGACATTTACTTATAGTGCTTGTTGCAGTGTAGGAATAGTTGGTTACATACATTTGTATAGTTAATTGTGTTGTACATGCAATGGCTTTCAAAAAAGAAAAATGATATGAGTAATGGGGGGCCTGTGCCCCAGTAGAGCTTTAGGTCTAGTAACGCCCCTGATCTGACATAATGACTTCATTATCACATGGCGCAGCTGATTGGTTCTTTTTGAATCAGCAGCCAATGAGCTTCCCCGGCTCCACCTGTATAGATCTGCTAAGGGGTGATTCATATATGCTATATGGGGGTTATTTCATATGCTATGTTCATTAATTACATTCAACAGAAAACCTCAACTGCTCAATTGTAGACATTCTTGTCTTGATCACTCAGTCAGGGCGGGTCTAAGGTAATACGACATGTCATTCAACTATCGTGGGAGCGGCCTTGGTCGGTGTGGTGTCACACAGACAAGATGCTGAGAATGGCTTGATTTGAAAAAGGGGATATTATTTATAAAGATTAATAAAATGCCACTGCATAGTTTTTTTTCTTTATATGGTGGTTTTGTATGCACACTGCCAACACATTTATGTTCAAACAACATGTGAAAGTGAGTTTTGCATTCGATGACCCCTTTAGGATAATCAAATATCGAAACTAAAACATAACCATTAACCATTAATTATGAGTTCATTAGGACTGTACGGGTCACAATCAGAATGAATTATATAGATTATTACTTGCTTACTTTGCTCAAGAACATTATTCGTCTGCCATAAATCCATGTGTCATATTAACAAGAAACTATGCTAACTGCAGGAAGTGAGCTGTAATCACAATTTTGCAAAGCTGTTTGCAAGTTTTCACTGACGCTATAGTTTCAGAAAACATCACATTGCGACAGTTGTGAAACCTATTTTTAAGAAACACAAGTGTGAAAAGCACATAAGGTCAGTGTGACAGGTCGGAATGTTCCCTTTGTTTGATCTTTGAGATGTCATGGCATCTCCTAACTGGTATTGAATGCTAAAAAGTGACTTTTGTAATCTTAACTTCAGAAAGAGACAAAGGTGCCCAGGTCCTGTAGCTACAAAACAATCCCAAAATGATCAGCCCTCCTCCAGCATGCTTGTCTTTTGGTATGAGGTGTTTGTGCTGATATGCTCTTTAGGTTTTCATTAAACTTGGCGCTGTGCATTATGGCCAAACATGTCCACTTCGGTCTCGTCTGTTTAAAGGACATTATTCTAGAAGATATTTGTTAGATATCAGATGCAACTTTGCAGTTTCCTGGGACGTCCACTCCTGGAAGGAGAGTTGTCTGTTTTAAATGTCTTTCACTTGTGAATCAAATTGTTTGGACATGGCTGTATTACTCTTCTCAGATTGATGGCAGCAACAAATGCTTCTCTAAGATGATTGCTGATGTCTTTCCTCCCTTAACACACACCTGAAGGCTCCAGACCAGCAAACTGCCAAAGCTTATGCTTTTATAGAGGCACTCAAACTTGCTGATGATCAGTTAATCAAAGGACTGTTATTTATATATTTTTTGTTGTTCAATAAATAATGAAACTGTGCAATTTGTCATGTGTTGTTGTTCATCTGAGGTTTTGTTTTCCAAATTTTAAGACCAGCCAAGGACCAGATTTTTTTTATGATGTCCTGATACAGAAAACCAAGAAATTCAATAGATTGTCCTACTTTTTCACATGACTGTATCTTCTTAACAATATAAATATGAATCAACACATTAATTATTAATTGTAAAAACACAAATACATTGAGTGATGAAACATTTAGGCTTGATAAAAAAATAAAAAAATAATTAAAAAAGGTCATATGGTCACAGGTCACCAATGGGTTTCACAAATGTCACTATTTAAAGTTGTCTAAAACCACAGCAGCCAAATTTTGTAAACAACTTTGCAAAGCTGTGACTACAGCTCTCACCCTGTGGTTTGAAGCATAGTTTCTTGTTAATACAATATGTGGACTTATGATAGATGAATAGATTATGCTCTTGAGCCAAGTAAGCAAGTGCTAATCTGTATTAATTGTACTAATTGTTAATTCTGAATGTGACCCGCATGGTCCTATTAAACACACCAAAAAAAAAAAAAAAGATTTCTTTATGGGTTTAAATATTTGTATTAACCAAAAACAGGGGTCCCTAAACTTGGTGTTGGAGGGCCAGTCTCCTGCAGAGTTTATTTCTAATTTGCCTCAAAACACCTGCCTGGAAGTTTCTAGCATGCCTAGTAAGAGCTTGATTAGCTGGTTCATGTGTGTCTAATTGTGGTTGTAGGACCAAGTTTGGGCACCCCTGCTCTATAAACATCCTATGTCAACTGTGATTAATGCTGCACTTATGCCATAATTCAGAGATGACAACATGTAACATTCTACTCTATGTGAATTATGGAAAGCTATGTGTAAAATGTCATATATTGTACTGTCATCTCAGAATTATGGGAATTGCAACATGGCTTGAACGCAACATTAAACAAAGTGCGTGCACCTGAAAGTATGTGCAGCAAAAAGCCAATCACACAGAACAAGGGGGTCAGTCTCACAAGAGTAGGTGCAATTCACTTTTCTGCTAAAGATTAAAGTGTCATTATTAAAAATATAATGAATTTAAATGTCTTTACAGGGCAGAAATAAACACTGCTGTTGAAGCAAAAGTTTGAGAAGGCAGCAGAAAGAAAATACACCGATCAGGCATAAACACTAAAGTTAATAAGAACTGAGCGGTTTAAGTTTTCTGAAGAGATGCAATTGTGAAGATGTATGAATTAGGATTTAGAAAATAGCTAACTTGAAAATAGTTTATTCTTCTTATATTTATACCATTAATATTAGTATAAATATTAATGATTAATATGAATTCTATATATTATCTATTATTATTTGGTTTTCTTATAATGTCATTTAGCCTGTATTAGGGTTTTACACACTCACACACTCACACAAAAAGCATGTAGTTTCAACTATGTACTTTTATTATTATAATTTTTTAAATTGAAGTGAACTTGAAGCAAAAATGAAACTGCAGTTATTAGCTAAATACAAATAATAAATGACAGTTGACAATGAACATGAGAAAATACATCAGAATGTAAAATACATCAGAAAGTAAAAATAGAAATAGAACACAAATGTAATAAAGACCAAGTTCCAGTGAAATCCTGTATCTTCAGGATCCTCTGTGAAGCCTTTAAGCCAATCAATTCTCAATAAAAAGAAGCTAAAAAAGAAAAATACATTATTTGTACTAGGAAACCAGTTACAATATGAAAGTTAAAATTTATAGAGATTGTAAGAAAGAACTTTACCTGTTGACAGTCTGTGTAGCTGGATGGTTGGGCTCCAGAAAATCAGTAATGAGGTGATTTGACAGTTATAATGAATTACAATGAAAACTTGCAAACAGCTTTGCAAAATTGTGATTCCAGCTCACTTCCTGCAGTTAGCATAGTTTCTTGTTAATATGACACATGGATTTATGGCAGATGAATAGATTATGTTCTTGAGCAAAGTAAGCAAGTATATATATACACACACACACACACACACACACACACACACACACACACACACACACACACACACACACACACACACTTCTAATATTTTTTTGTTTATTTTTATTAACAAAAAAAAAAAAAACAGTACCTGTTTCTGTGAGTATCTGTGAAAATGATAACAGCCTCATCATTCATATATTTGTAGATCATGATAGCAGTATAGCACCACACTACCATGGTAAACAGTAGCCTAACTAAGTAGCCTAACTATATGGTTTCTAAAAAAAAATATATGAAAAACAGTTTAATATACAGTGCCTTGCGAAATTATTCATACCCCTTCATTTTTTTTCACATTTTGTTATGTTGCTGCCTTATGTTAAACTACGTTAAATTACTTTTTTCCCACATCAATCTACACTCCCTATTCCATAATGGCAAAGCAAAAAATAGGTTTTTAACATTTGTGCAAATTTATTAAAAATAAAAAACTGAAAAGATCCTGTTGCATAAGTACTCATACCCTTTTCTGGGACACACAAAATTTAGCTCAGGAGCATTCATATTGCTTCTAGATGTTACTACACTTCGAGTGGAGTTAAACTGTGGCAAATTCATTTGAATGAGTATGATTTAGAAAGGCACACACCTCTCAGAAAAGGTCTAACAGCTGAAAATGCATATCAAAGCAAAAACCAAGTCCTGAGGTCAAGATAACTGCCTGTAGAGCTCAATGACAGACTTGCGTTAAGGCAATGATCTATGGAAGAGTTCAGAAACAAATCTGCTGCATTGAAGGTTCACAGAAGCATGTAGCCTTCATTATCCATAACATAAGATTGGTACAACTAGGACTCTAGAAAATGTCTGCCAGCCCCCATCCAAGCTGACAGAGCTTGAGAGGTGAAAAGGTGAGGCAAAGAATGGCAGATAATTGCCAAATGCAGATGTGCAAAGCTTGTCACATCATACCCAAAAATACTTGAGGCTGTAAAGGTG